>NW_027187378.1:3744233-3762230 GCF_028583685.1 Petaurus breviceps papuanus
AGAGAGAGAGAGACAGAGAGAGAGAGACAGAGAGAGAGAGACAGAGACAGAGAGAGACAGAGACAGAGACAGAGAGAGACAGAGACAGAGAGAGACAGAGACAGAGAGACTAGAGAATAAATGTGGCTCTCCCAGGAAGGAAGAGACAAGGCAGGAGAAAGAGATGACACGAGGACTCATCTTCTACCTTGGATCTGCTACTCTTTGTAAGCCCATCAAAATAGGCACCATGTCTCATGGAGTGAATTCCTACATCCACCTCATTATTCCTTCTTTCATGACTTGGTTTTCACAAAGTTCTCTTGTCTCCTCTGTTCTTTTTTCTTTCTTCTTTTTGGTGGGAGCTGCTTCCTTTGGTACTCTCACTCCCCTCATGTTCCAGCTCAGCAGCGATGGGGGGATGCCTATAATGCCTCTTTCCCTGGGGACTCTTGCCAGTTTGCTCTGTCACCTCCTGCACGGCCTTTGAAGACTCAGTCAGAGGTAGTTAATGGTCCTTTTTAGGGCTCTTACTTGCAATAAAGAGGGTTAACAGCTATGACCAAAACTTCGGAAAAGTTCTACTACTGCTGTGAATAAATAATAGGAGAACAAAAGAAAAATCATATTTCATTTTTAAAAAGTGGGAGATGTTAGAGAGTGAGAAGCCAAAAGGGTGGGGGAAGGGGTTGGTAACATGCTAAACTATTTGATACTCATTGATTAAATGCTTCCTCTGTGTAATTATTCACACATTCAACACACTCACTTCCTGATTATATGTCCCTCCTGATAAAATCCCATGACTGTCATTGATCCTCCTATGACCCAAAGTCATGATCAAGAGGTCCTGTGATCCAGTCTGTAATAGGCACAGAAGATGGGCACCTACATGGTGTTTGGGACCTGACTATTTCCCTACCCTCTTCTCAATTTAATTCAACAGGCATTATCAGATGCTTATTCAGTTTCAAAATTCCTTTTTCAAATAAGAAAGAATATAAATATATATGATAATATATTTATTATAAATTATATATATATAATATATAAATATATATAATATAAATTTTATAAAAAATATATTTATACTTACAGAGCTATATACTTCCTTTCCCTTCTCTGTTTAACATCTTACTTCATTGACACCCTCCTGGGCTACAGACTCATCTCCCTGAGTTCAAATATGGACTCAGACACTTGTTGTGTGACCCTGGGCAACTCATTTTATCCTGTTTGACTCAGTTTCATCAGCTGTAAAATGTGATAGAGAAGGAAATGGCAAACCACTCCAGTATTTTTACTAAGAAAACCTGAAATGGGGTCAGGGAGAGTCAGACATAACTCAAAACAAGTAACCAACAACAATAGTTAACAACATTTTTATCTTAGAGAAACTGGCTTTGAAGCTACAATGAAACAAAAAGTAAAGTAAACCCTGGGGGGGAATGGGGAGGGGAGAGACAGAGACAGAGACAGAGACAGAGAGACAGAGAGAGAGAGACCGAGAGGCAGAGACAGAGAAAGAGACAGATATATATATAATATAAATATATATAAGATAATATATATAATAAGAAACAATAGAAACAAGATTTCTATAAATAACAGAATTTATATAGTGCTTTAAAGATTACAAATAACTTTACATATATTTCATTTTATCTTACAACTTCCAACCTGGGAGGTAGGTACTGTTATTATCCCTATTTTAGGGGGAAGGAAATGGAGGCAGAGGTTAAGTGACTTGTCTAGGGTCACCTCATTAGTAAGTATGTGAAGGTACATTTAAATAAGTCCAGCACTCTATCCATAGTACCATCTAGTTACCTTTCTTAAATTTAAATTTTATAATCCTGGAGGCAGAAAATATCTTTCAGGGATTAAAAATCTGGGATTTTTTTTTGGCCAAGGTGCAACAGGATGCAATATTTGTTATTACAGAGGATTTCATAGCTCTAGAGTTGTTTATTAAAATGCTTTGAACATAGAGATAGGAACAACGATTCAATCTGTAATGTTTCAGTGATAGGGAAACTCCCAGAGGTGAAAATTCCCTATGTCAATGCAGGCCAGCACCTGTCCTATAATATATAACTTAGAAAATGGCCTAGAGCACTCAGAGGTTGAGCCTTGCAGAAGGTCACAAAGTCAGCACTGTCACAACTCAGATCTTCCCATCTCTGAGACTTACTATGAATCACTATGTAGGTGCTTAATATATTGTGCTAAGCTGAATTTGGTAATTTAAGTTTATGATTATTTCAAGGATGTGGGATTTTTAAAATTTGTATATATCTCCCACAAATGCATTTTAGAAACACTCCCTTCCCCTATAATTTAGTATGTGGTCTTGGATAGTTCCCTCAGCTAAATAATTTATCATTGCTGAAGTCCAGCTTAATGAAGAGCTTTTCTGAATTTAGTTAAGCTGGACTTGGGACAAGAAATATATAGTATTCATCATGGGTCCATACTTGAAACCTTTTCATCTTGGTAGGATAAATTAGAGCTTGCACTCCACCAGTCTAACTTTTGATATTTATGAATAAATGAATGAATGAAAACAAATAAAAAGAATGAATGAATGAATGAATGAATGAATGAAAAAAATATTTAGTAAATACTTATAATGGGTCAAGCACTCTGCTTGGACTTAGGATGCAAAAAGAACAATTGAGACAGTCCCTGCCCAAAGAGTTTACACTCTAAGGTGGGGAAACCACATGGAAAAGAAAGGTTGGTTGCAGAACAGATGGCAAGGCCCGAAAGTCCTGAGGGCAGAACAGTTGGGGAGCTGGCAAGGCCCATAAGTAGGTCAGTTGAAAGAGCATAGAGACAGAGAAGGCTGTAAAGCACCTTATGAGACAGTGACAAGACAGGTGGTAAGGCAGGGTGATTTCCCTTCTCATTGGAAGAAACAGAACTGTCGACTTCCATCCCATCCAGGTCTTGTAAGCAGTCAAGCAGATCAGGAAAAGGAAGGACGTAAGGGTGTAGGGCAGCCCGTGGTAGAAGTCCTTCCCGCCATCTAGGTGTCCCAGACGGGTTTTGGGAGAGGGGACAAAAAAGGAAGACCAGGGGGTAGGACACTCCATGTAAGCACTGAGTATATCATATATATGTTTAATTATCCACAAAAATGATCATTTCGGGCTTATTTAATGATGTGAAGTCTTAAAGGGAGAAAAACAAAACCAAAAATAAAGTCAGAAAAGGAAAAAAAATCATTTTTCTCTCATTTTTTTTATCATGGAGGTGGGCAGAAATAATGTAAAAGACGTTCTCCAAATTCCATTTTTTTTCTTTTTTTGTAGGTCTTCTTTCACATCTCAAAGACAAAGCTTTTCATTTTACTGTTAGAGATAAAGCTTAACTGGAGATATCTTTGGGAAATATGATACACTGATGTAAATTCACCCTCGGGTATAAATGACTGATAGCAGATCCTTTCTGAGAACAGTTTGATCAGGGGAAGGGAAGACACCAGGCACTCATTTCTGAAGGGAGGCAAAGGGGGAATACAAGACTGCTAAAGACAAAAGTCTCCTACTTCACAATATTTCAGACATTCTGTGCTCTCTGTGGCCATCCTGAAAAGGTCCCAAGTAAACTCTCTCACACCTTAAGGGTTGGTAATAAAAGTGAATAAGAAAAACTAGGTGGAACTTCTTTCTATAAAGGACTTTTGAATAAATAGAGGGTTGGAACTAGGGGAAGTTGAGAAAACTAAACTCTCTTGATTTGCCTCTTCTGTAGTTTGGGAGAGAATGCAAAGAAATGAAGTGCTGGATTATTTTGATGATGGGGAGGAGAAGAAATAAAGTAGATATTTTCTTATCTCGCTTAAATATTTGTTGTAAAACTTGAACAAGGATTTAAGAATATGGAAAGTTATAGACAATTTCTATCAGTGAAAAGTGCAATTTAATGAATAAAATCTAATCAAATGCAATAATCATTTTTAAGTGACTACTATGTGCCAGGTAATTGGAAGCAGTTGATGGTATTCACAAACAATTGGGAAAGTCTTTCTTCCAACATATATTGGCTACATGATCTTGGGCAAAGCATGTAAACTCCCAGTCCTCTAGGCAATTCTAATTTCAGAGAAAGAACTAAATTGCATTGGTAGAGGGAGCTTCCCCATTTGGGAGCTCCGTATAACAACGATCAATGAAATCACAGATCCAACCCCTCTCTCCATCCCTACATGCCAAGCACTATAGGAGGCCCTAAGAATGCAAAGACAAAACTCAGAAAGGCTACCCAAAAGGATCTCATGTTATCCTGGAATATTACAATACTCATATAGATAAATGAATGTTGCTATAATTTGAGGAAGAGGAAAAGGATGTCACATAATAAAAAAAAATAAAGTACATGTCTGAAGTCATAGGAATCTTAAGTGATCTTGGAACAACCTCTTCATTTTGGGGGTCTTAAAATGAAAGACTTGGACTAGGTGTCCAGGAGACTAAGGTCCCTTCTAATTCTCAAATACAGTGTAAGGGCTTGGGGGAGGGTGTTTCACTGAGATTTCTCAATGGAATCAACAAGGCCTAGACATCTCCACTGCATCAATCAATCATAATCCCACTCCACTTAACATAATTACCTTAAACTCGTGAAGACACTTCTATTTAATCAATTAAGAGCTTTACATTGAATGTCAATCAACCATCATTTATTAAACACCTATTATGTGTCAAGAATTGTCATTGTCATCATCATCATAGTAATAATAAATAACATTTATATAGCACTTAACTATGTGCTAAACAGAGTATACAAATAATAATAGCTAATATAGCTAATGATAGCTAATATTTATAAAGAATTTACTGTGTGCCAAATACTGTTAGCACTTTTAGATTATTATCTTATTTGATCCTAACAACTAGCCCAGGAAGAAAATACTGTTATTATCCCCATTTTACAGATGATGAAACTGAGGCAAATAAAGGTGATGTGACTTGTCCAGGGTCATATAGCTAGTAAGTATCTGAATCTCTATTTGAATTCAGGTCTTCCTGACTCTAGGTCCAGGGTTTTGTCTATTCAACCACCAAGCAGTGGAGGTATGACAAGATCTGGAAAGGCATTGGATGAAATAAGTCTGCACAAAAAATATATTGTTTGGTCTGAAGAAATTCAGTCACTCCTTATGTGTATTTTTAAAATAGCATACCAGTTTGGAACCCAGTGGATGACAGTGGCAAAAAATGAGACAGCAATGACAGCCAAGGCCCTGAGAGAAAATCACTTAGAGGGGGGAAGGGATGAGCCTCTGTCTCAACTTCCTTGGACCAGGGGAAACCTTGATAATTTCAGATGGTTAGAAGACTGGACCCATTAGTGGCATCCCCTTAAGACAGCCCGGGCAGGTGACTATGAGATCCAAAGACAAATAGAGGAAAGTGAATTTCAAAAAACTTGACAAGGAGCCCAGGACAGAAAATCTACACCACACCTAAGGGAATTCCAGCAAAAGAACTTCCCAGAACTCTGAGTTAACCCTTTTCCTATTTGTTTTAGGCTTGAGCTCACTTTGCATTGTACTTATGGAACAGTGTATCACAGAACATTGGAGAGAATGTGTCATGCTAACTATTCCTATTATACCACTATAGTAAGTGCATCTGATGAAAAGCTAATTAAATCTGACTTACTAATTGATATTAACAAAATCATTGGGGTGGGGGTGGGGTCAATATGCTCACGAGGACTTGTGAGCCATAGTATTAGAAAACTAGTCTAAACCTAGTCCCTCAGGTCAACCCCTAAGACCTTTAGGTGAGATGTAACAGCTGCCCTGTGGGGACCTGACATACCAGTTTGAATAGAGTGGTGGAATAGTTACAGAAAATGTAGTACAATATTCAGCTCCTTATAAAATACCTTACTTCTTACTAGTCGTGTGACTTTGGGCAAGTCACTTAACCCCAATTGCCCTGCCTTCCCCCCTCCAAAAAAAAGAAGCAAAAAATAAAATAAAATAAAATAAAATTGCTTGCTTCTAGCTCGCTCTGTAGAAGAGAATTGGATGGAACTGAAAAGGGGAAGCATCTCAAATTAGATAGGGAGGTGCTCAACAACCTCTAATCAAACGTGAAGAGAAAAGGTGGCAGGGGAAGAGATGAGTCAATATTAATATTCAGTCAGTGACGATGATAAATGACATTACCAAAGCACCTGTAGAAAACTAGGGACTATCCATGACCCAGATTCATGAAGACTGCCCTTGGATAGACACAAAGATCTACAGGAAGCTGGGAGGGAGAGCACGGAATGTTCCAGTCCGATCAGGGATGGGGATAAATATGGGTAGGGAGATCAGCAAAGGTTATGTTGCAGCCTCCTACTTCTTAGTCTGATACTGCTGCTCTTCATACTGCTCCCCACCTCTGCCTTCCCTTCTGCTAATGCTAATTCAGTCTTAAAATAGATTTGTCTGTCTCTGGATTTTTTTCCTATGGAGCATGCTTCATCATTTTTTTTCTCCCTCTGCTTTTTTTTCCCCATCTATTTCCTATCTTCTCACTAACTGGGCTTTTCATTAATTTAAATAAAAAGCAGAACCATGGTTATCTCTCTTCCTTTCACATTGTGTAGCATCACCTTTGTTTACACCAGACTTGATTCTCAGAATTGTGAAACAGTTTGAGCAGAGGATGAGAGTGATGAGATGAGTGGTTTCCTTCTCCCTCCAGGCCCCCATTTCCAAGTCTTTTTTGCTTCTTTCCAGCTATGGCCTGGACTTTTTCTTTTCTTTATTTATTTCCTTTAGCATGCTCCAACTAATCCCTTAGCTTGTTCTTTCCATCTCTCTCCATGGGACCTCTCAATATCCCTTTCTCAGGGAATAAGAGTCTTCTATTTTCTACCAGGAATTTAAAGTCTGGCTTTAGTATGTCACAGTACAAATAGGGGCATCATTTATTGGGGGAAATTAACAGATTATGTCATATTCTTTTATATAACTTGGAAAAGAACAGAAATTTTACAGTCAGTTCTTGTGATGATGGTTGAAGGTCTTGTGTACAAGTGTGTGTGTGTGTGTGTGTGTGTGTGTGTGTGTGTGTGTGTGAAGTCAACAAGCATTTATTAAGTGCTTATAATGGGCCAGGGACTGTGCTAAGTACTGGAAATAATGCAAACAGAAAGAAAGGCAGCCTCTTCCCTCAGTGAACTTACATTCTAATGGGGGGAAGATTACATGTAAAAGGAATAAAAGAGAGCTGGAAAGGTGGTACTTAGGGTGGGGATGGCATGAAGGCACCTGTATGGAGAACATGGGAGAGAGAGTCTTGTGGAAATGGGTCAGCAGGGCAGCCTGGGGAGGAAATAATGTGTGTGTCCATTTAAAATAGAGATGTTAGACACAGAGGCATTCTTTATTCAAAGTCCTATTTAAAAATATTGATGACTTTTGTCTTCACATCACAGTCACTTCTTGATATATCTCTCCATTGGGACTTCACTTTCAAACCAAGAAAAGATTCAAAAACCAACTAATATGATGACTGCACCTGACAGTGTATATGACACTCCACACCCAGAGTCCCCACCCTACTGAGAGAAATATTTTCTATCACCTGTTATAAGAACTGAGGTTTATCATTCATAATTCATCTGAATTCAAGTGCCTTTTAGTGATGTTTAAATTTATACTGTTTTCTCCTGGTTCTGCTAAATTCATTGCAATTTTTCAAATGAGTCTTCCTATATTTCTCCAAATTCCTCATAATTTTTGTTTCTTTTCATGGTAAAAGTTTTCCATTATATTTACACATCACAATATTTCCACATTCTCCAATCAGCTCAATTTTAGAGGAGTGATACTGATAATATAAAGCAACAGATTTTCCTCAAATCACCCCTGTTTGGTTCTCTTAGTCATTACAGCTATGTGATTTTTCTTTTAAAATTACTTATTCCTTTGCTGACCAGAGGGACCAATTTGCTGATGACATAAGATTTAAATTAACCTTTAAGGTCACATTTTATTAACAACAGCTGATTTTAAAATATTAACATAGAATCAGAAGGATGGGTTGAGAACTACTCTGGCTGGGTTGGGGGCGGGGTATTGACATTGATGATATCACATTGAAGTGTCAAAGAAAAGACATTTCAGAAATTGTCCCTCTATGTTTTATTAATATATGGAAATGTACATTCATCCAATTATACATTTATAATATCAAAGTTTAAGTATCTTATTATAAAATACTATCTACTTTATTATAAAACTATAACATATGTTATGCCACATTATATTATGTTGTTACATGGTACAAAGTTATATAATATTATATCAGCATCATAATGCTACTTACTATGTGACTTTGGACTAGTCATTTTCCTGTTCTGAGATTCAATCTCCTCATCCATAAGAGACTTGTACTAGATGATTTTTAAGGTCCTTTCTGGCTCTAAAAACATTATTCTATTATCCAGTGATGGATAAAACCCCCTTAATAACAAGAAATAATCTGAGAAGAATTTTAGACATAAAAGAGCCAGCTAAGAAGAATATAAAAGTACTCTATAGTTAGTGGAAAGCTAGATTTAACTCTGACAATTTTTGTAAAATCTGAGCTGCTAACTTTTTCATCTGTTATAGTCCTTACCACCATTTCCCCATAAAATCTATAGTGTCTTATAATAAGTTCACTTTAAATACATACAAGATGAGCATGCTGTTCCTCAGGAAACAGGGGAAAAGGGTGAAGGGAACCCTGTGTTCTCTTTGAAGGAAACCTGGGGTTTGGGAAACTTAAGAAGCCAGAAAAATTAGTGGCAACTTAAAATCTTACAGCAACCACAATTAGTCAAGACCTAGGCTTGGTGATACGAAAAAAAAGAAATTAAAAAATGTAGATTACATAGTATAGGGCCATATATTCCACCATAGGCCACCACAAGCTGTCTATGAGTGAGAGACAGAAGTTATTCCTTTCAGGGAAAGGTTCTGAAACAAAGCAAGCTTTCTTGGTAATGGGACTTTCTGGAATGATTCATTTCACTGGAATTGCACACTGCTAACTCCCCAGGGTTTAATGAACCAAACTACCTACACAGTATAAAGTCATACATTTCTTTTTGTTCAGTCTTTCAGACCCTGTTGCCAAACTGTCAACTCTGTTGTTTCAATATATTTTACAATTTATTTCAGAATTTTTTTTAGAGTTTAATCTAGGCATACTTTACTTAAAAGTGATGTTACTTTAAAAACTGTGTACACATTATTATATATGAGATTTTATTGTTCTGTTATCTGCTATTATTACTTTATAGATATTTTATCTTCATTTCTGATTGTACCTTTTGATTATCAATGGATCCTAGGATATTAATTTGAAGTTTCTCTGCCCTTTCTTCCTTCCTCCTCCCCTCTACCCCCTACAAAGCCCTCTTTATCAAGTTCAAAGATGTGTAAAACATTTAAATGCTTCAGGCAGGCTCCCTATTAAAAGAACTCTGCAGGGAATTCTAATGTAAGATAAAGCACTAATTTGCAGCATGAATAAAAAAGCCCTTTATTAATGTTATTAATAAAGCTATATTTTTGCATATTTTTAAATGAGGTAAACCTAATTTTTTCTTCGCTCCCAGGAAGCTACAAGATAGAGGAATGGTCATGAATCTGCTCTTTCAGGTAGAGAGTTATTTATCTGACTACAAACAGAAAATATATTATTTAATTAGGAGGCAGCAGAAAATAAGGCCAGAAAGAGAGGAGACTACACTGTGGGGTGTTAGGGTACCTGACTCTCAAGTTAGAGGAACTGCCCTTGAATCTCAGGTTTGATGCTTCATAGCTATAGGTATGTAACTGGGCTAATTACTTAACCTCTCTGATTCTCAGTTTCCTCATCCATTTAATGGGGAGAGAGGGAAGGAAATAATATTAGTTCTGCTTATCTCACAGAGCCGTTGCTAGGAAACTGTTTTGGAAACCTTGAAGCACTACAGAAATGTGAGTAATTCTTAAGAGAGCCACTATGGATGTCTAACAGTGTCACAGATACAAAATTAGGATGGATGTACAAATTGGAACTTTGGACAGTAAGTTGAAATTCTCATGTATCTGCTATGATGCTGAAGAGAAAATTATTGAAGGATTTATTAATTTATTTTAGCAACCAACATATTGAGACCCATATAGTAATTTGCATATCATTTCACAGATTTACATATTGGATTGGTACCCGTATACTTCTCCCTGAAACCAAGGTGCATCTTTGTAACAATACTATTTGATGGTGGCCTGGTGGTATGTTGAATAGAGCACCAGCCCTGGAGTCAGGAGGACCTGAGTTCAAATCCAGCCTCAGACACTTAACACTTACTAGCTGTGTGACTTTAGTCAAGTCACTTAACCCCAACTGCCCTGCCTTCTCCCCTCCAAAAAGCAAAACAACCCAAAATATAAAACAATACTATTTGAGAGATGATGCATAGTTGAAAGTTTTGGAATGTCATAGTTTCTGAAGAATAAAAGTTGAGAGTCATTTAAATGGCAATAGAAAGGTGCCTCATGGGTGTGAATAAGGCATGATACATTACTAAAGGATCTTTGCAAAAGGGAAGCACTTAAAGGGTGTCATGAGAAATATGTAGGATCAGAAAAGAAGGTGGTCATGTGATACACCCTAAAGTAATTCAAAGCAACAAGCTGAAGATCTCAACCATTATGGAGATCAGGGGAAAACCATGTGATGACTTACAAAAATGTATGACATGTTTGAATTTCTTCCATGGCCAGGTGATTGTTATCTTTGTTCCAAGTTGTGAGAGAAAGTGAAAGAACCCAAAGTATTCCTCTCCTCAACCCAGGCTGTTAGGAGGAATGATGATTCCTAAAGGAAACAGAACCAAGATTTTAATGGGGAGGGAGGGATCTGAGGTGGAAGAGGTGTGAAGAATGGAAGAATATAAAATAAGGAGAAAAGGAAGGAAAAGGATAGCTTATAATTAGGGCTTAAACACATATTTGAAGCTCTTCCTGAAGAGACAGAACTGAATTCTCTGTCAGTCAATAAACATTGATGAAAAGCCTACTATTTGCCAAGTACCGTACTATGTGCAAGGAATATGAAGGTAAAAGACAAGTTCTGATGTCAAGAAGCTCATAGTGTAATAGTGAAGACAATATGCATACAATTATGTACCAACAAGCTATATATATATATATATATATAAATATGTATGTGTGTGTGTGTATATATATATATACATGTGACAGACATACACACACAGGATAGGTTGGAAATAAATGAAAGAAGCTGCTTATTTTCCTAAGAATATTCTCATACAGATACAAACCATCAAGTAAGAAATCATTCAGTAAATATCAAAGAAAGAAATGAGGTTTAGTACAAGTTGGTTATCCTTTACTCAGGAGTATTAAGGTGGCTATTTATTTACCTCTTAAAACAGACAGGTCTGTTTTCTTCATGAAATATGCATTCAAGACATAACAGAGAACCCCCTCCTCCTAAGCCTTATCAAAAGAGATGAGAATACTCATTATTGATGATTCAGGTGGACACAAACATATCTCCAGAATTTAAAAAAATATTACTGGAAATGATGAAGTCCTCAGCAAGCAACTTCAGCTCACAGGGGCACAGATTATGTTTCCCACACTATTGCCCATAGGAGGAATGGAATGCAGAAAGGAAAAATTAATTTTGGAAGTGAATAGCTGACTAAGAAGGTTATGCCTCAGATTGTGATTTAGATTTCTGAACCTGTTCCTCCTCCTCCTCCTCGTCCTCCTCCTCCTTCTTCTTCTGTCTCCACACACACACACATACACACATTATATGTATACATATAATATGTGTGTGTGTGTGTATACTGGCTCTTTTCTTGGATTATTTCTCCAATAAATTTCTGGGTTTCATCTATAGGTATTTGGTACCATCTATCTATATCTGTATCTATATTCATACATATAGATAGTTCTAGATAGAGAGAAAATCTGGATATATAAATATATTTATGTGTATATAGATACATAAACATGTGTGTTGATCTCAATATAGATTCCACAGAGTGATGATAGAGAGGGAAGAACAGCAACCAAGTCACCCAGAAATTCATTGGAGATATAATCCAAGGAAAGAGTCAGTAGTAAAATTCATGGTTTTGAATGTTTATATAAAAATGTCCAAAGTTTAGGGAAAAAAATGAAAAATCCTAGGGATCCTAATGTAAGGAGGCAAATTTGACCTTATAGGCATCATTGGACCTTTGGATGAACTTCATGACTGAAATTTGACTCTTAAAAGGAATATGTTACTCAAAAGAAGCAGCTTGAGTAAAAGCAGAAGAGTGGGGAGTGGGAGGGTGGTAGCATTGTACATTAAGAAGACATAATGATGTGAGGAAATATAGGAAATTAAGAGTGGGGAGGTGAGTAAATATTTGAGTAAAGGTCTATGAAGGAAGAAATAATTTATTTGTTGTTGGACTGTACTACAGACTACCTGGGCAGAAAGAGGAAATTGATGAATTTGGGAAACAGATCAAAAGCCTATGATATAGTGGTGATGGGGGACTTCAATAATCCAGACATCTGATAGAGCTTTCGATGCCAAAAGCACAGTAACTAATAACTTCTTGACTTGCCTTACTGGTAGTTTCATCCTTCAAAAGGTAGAGGGACCAACGAAGAGTAGCTCTATCCTGATTTAGATTAACAGTTACAAGAAGAAATCAGACTCTGGAATAAAAGTTATAGGAAGTCTGGGGGGAAAGTAACCATTCTATCCTAAAGTTGTGATAGATAGAGGGAGACAGTAAATCTCGGTATAGTTTGAAATTTACCCTAGAATTTGGGAAATCAGTTTTCAAAGGATTCAGAGGAAATATAAGTAGAATGCCATGAACTGAAATACTTAGGGGAACCCATTAGTTTAAAGAAAATGTTCAAAAATAAAATTCTGAAAGCACAGAGAAACAATGCTATTGAATGTGGACATGTAGAGAACTCATAAACCACCTAAAAATTTTAAAACATCACTGAGAGTGATTCAACAATGAAATAAACAAAAGATAGAAACAAAGCCATTAACAGAGAGTGACAATAAAAGTGAAGCACAGCCCAGTAAAAATAGTGTTAGAAAAGCCAAGGACAACAAAAAAAGTTGAATTTGTTTGTTTTAGCTCTTTAGGGAGGAAAAGGAAAATCAAAGAACAGATGTGACATTTGCTTGAATTGAATGGAATGATGATAACTGATAACAGAGAGAAGACAGAGCCTCTTTATTCTTGGATGTTTTTTATTCTGTTTTCCTCCTGCAGAAAAAAGTGACCTTTAAACTGCAAATGACAGAAGTGGTTAACAGAGGGTTGATACCAAAGTTAAGCAAGCCACCACTGATGGAATGAAGCTACCTCGCCTATATAAACTACATCTTTTGGTACTGAAAAACCTGGAAGATAAGATTGCTTAGCCCAGGGGTGGGAAACCTACAGCCTTGAGGCTACATGTGGCCTTCTAGGTCCTCAAGTGCAGTCCTTTGCCTGAATCCAAACTTCACAGAACAAATCCTCTTAATAAATCCAAACTTCACAAAACAAATCTCCTTAAAAAAAGGAATTATTCTGTGCATTTGGATTCAGGCTAAGGGCTGCATATGGCCTCAAGGCCACAGGTTCCCTACCCCTGCCTTAGACACTGTCAGAGATATTTGAGAGAGCATGCAAAATGGGGAGGTAGTACCAGATTGGAGAAGTGAAGATGTCTTGATTTTCAGAAAGGGGAAGAGACCAGAGTCTGCAAGCCACAGGTAAATAAGAGTGACTTCAATTATTAGGAAAATTCTAGAAGTGGTAATTAAAGAGATGGCTGGTGGTCATCTGGAAAGGGAAACAGTGATTTTAAAAAGTCAATATGGTTTCATCAAGAATGGATTGTGTCAGGCTCTCTTTATTTCCTTTTCTGATCCTAGAACTATACTAATAGCTAAGAGTAATTCTGTGGACATAGTTTACTTATACTTTAGTGAAGCTTTCTAAGCAAATATTCACACTATTCTTAAGGAAAAGCTGAAAAGATGTAAAATAGACATCAAATAAATCAAATGGATTCAGAAGTGATGGGGAGGATGAATGTGAGTGGTTATTAATGTTTGAATGCCAAAGTAGCAGGAGGTCTCCAATGAAATCTATGATCAACCCTTTTGCTATTTAAATTTTCAATCAATTATTTGGATAAAGGCATAAATGTGGGGGAAAATACATTCTTATTTTCATTAGCCCTTAACTGAAATTTACCATTTCTCTAATTTATTTTAAAAAATCATTATTCTTTAAATAACTGGCCGTGTAACCTTGAGCAAGTTACTTAACCCCTATTGCTTTAAAAAAAAAAAAAGATTTCCATAGGTTTCACTAAATTGTTAAAGGGGGCAGTTAATGATGAGGTTAAGTATCCCTAGATATGAAACTGGCATGAACCTAATAAAATGAAATTCAATAAATATAAATATAAATTCTCATTTAGGTTTTTAAAAAAATGTTTCCAAGGTTAAGGTGGGTAAGCATGTTTAGATTGCAATTGTTCTGAAAAACCTCTGCAGGGGGAACAGTGTTATTAGTGGACTAAAAACTCAATTAAGAGCAATATGATATAGTAACTAAGAAATCTGGTGTGTTCCTGGGCTATAATAAAAAGGGCATAATTTCTAGAAATAAAGAAATGATCATCTCACTGCACTTTGACCAATATGAAGAATTGAGCTCAGCTCTGGGCACAGATTAACAAAGAATTTACCAAAAACCTATAAAGTCTCTAATGTAGTTCAACCAGGATGGTTACGAATCTTAAGTTCATGTCCTGTGAAGATAAATTGTGGCAACTGGGCATAGTTAACCCGAATGGAGGAAGACTTAATGAGACACGGCAGTTATTTTCAAATACTTAAAAGACCTGTCATGTGGAAGACAGATTAATTCTTTTGGGCACCAAAAACAAACTGGAATAATTGGTGGAAGTTGAAAAGAAGAAAATTTAGGTTTCACATCAGAAGAAAAAAAAATCCTAATAACTAGTGATATTCAAAAGTTGAATGGACTACCATGGCAGGAGGTAGGTTGCTCTCCTTAGAGTTCTCCAAGCA
Organism: Petaurus breviceps papuanus; assembly: GCF_028583685.1. Taxonomy (NCBI): domain Eukaryota; kingdom Metazoa; phylum Chordata; class Mammalia; order Diprotodontia; family Petauridae; genus Petaurus; species Petaurus breviceps. The sequence goes on from NW_027187378.1 coordinate 3,759,353, forward strand.
AAGGCTGGATGACTACTTGTCAGGTGTTTTATAGAGGGAAATTCTTTTCAGGTGTCATATAGAATAGATGGCTTCTAAGGTCTCTTATAATTTTCAAATTCTGTTTCTTTGATTCCCCAACACAGCAAAAATGAAAGTGAGAGATAACCAATAGATAGCTTTCATACAGTGTTGGTTCCCCCCAAATGTCAAAAGATCCCAAGGATGATGCCTGCCATGTTTGGTAGGCCCATACTAGGGAGGAGTTATAGGAAAGTATTGGCAAAAGTAGCACAAGATGAGAAGGTGTGAATAGCTTCGTAACTGTATTGGTGGAGGATTTGTACATATTGATTCAATAATCACAGATTCATTGAAGTTATCCAAACTCCTTCAAGGAGAAATAATATTAAACGGTGTACTTTATTCTCATTCTAATTCTCTATGATATGTTGTAATACATTTTGGCCTTTGAAAGATCGGTGTAGCACAAAGTGATTGGAATATCATCAATTATTTCAACTGATGTACTCAGATTGTATTCTCTTCATCTAAATTTTTAGGTTTGGTTGTCTATATTTGTCATATAAACTTATGGCTTGACAAACCTCTATATTATTATTATTATTATTTTTCATTTTCAGACTTGGTCCAAAGAAAATAACTTCTTTCTTTTTGTCAAGGCAGCATTATGGAATGGGAAGAACACTGCATATGGGAGGTCATGAGTTTGAGTCCTGAATCTGACACTTAACTTTAGCCATGTGACCCTAAGCAATTCAATTGTTTCTTCTGAGATTGTGTCTTTATCCATCACTACTGACTGGGTTATAAGGGAATCACTTTAGTTTTATTTATTTCTTTTGGAGATAAAGATAATCAGCGTTAAGTGAACTGACCAGGGTCACTCACACAGATAGTAAGTGTCTGAGGTCACATTTGAACTCAGGTCCTGCTGACTCCTAGACCAGTGATCTATCCACTGTACCATCCAGCTGGCCCAGATCACTTTATAAAGAGACATATGAGTATGAGTTCTTAATATTATCATTATTTTCTGTAGGTATTATCTAGGTATGTCAAGTATTTGCTGAACAATTTTTCTGCTTTATAGGACTATTATTTTGAACTTCAGCAAATTATGACTCGATGGTGATGAGAAAGCCGTTAGCATTAACACCCAGCTGTTTTGAGAAGATTCAATATTTTTAGCTTAAGAATGAGTTTTAAAATATGACCAGGCCCAAAGTCCTGAGGCACTCTGCAGGTTTCCAATGAGAACATTAGCTTGATTTTGTACCCACAGTGTGCATTTTTATGAAGAATTCCATGTGGTGCATTCAATTCCTTTATCTTTCTTTACTGAAGGTCACAGATATTAGAAATGATACCAGAGAACCTGTATTTGAATCATATGATCATAGATATAAAACTTAAAAAGACATCAGAGGTCATCTATGCTAGGCAGCTAGATGGCAAAATGGATAGATCCCTAGACCTGGATTCTGGAAGATCTGAATTCAAATCCAGTTACTTAATAAGTGTGTCTCTGAGAAAGTCATTTAGACTCTCTGCCTCAATTTCTTCATCTGCAAAATGGGAATAATAATAGCACTTACCTCTTAGATTTTTTTCTGTGATGATCAAATGAGATAATATTTAAAATATTCTTTGCAAACTTTAAGGCACTATGTAAATGCTTTTATTACTCTCTAGTTTAACACTCTCCTTTTACTCATGAGGAAACTAAGGCCTGCTTTGCTATCATCTCTGTGAAATTATATAAATTACTTCAACTCTCTGGGCCTGTTTCCTCATCTAGAAATTAGAGGAGGGAGGGACAGAGTGGGGGAAGAAACTAAATGACCTCTGAATGCCTTGAAAAAGAATCATGAGCAGCAGTGTCATCGAAGACCACATTTTATGAAACCCTGCATTGAAAACAAGCCCACTCAGTACATAATTATTATTGTCATTACTATGATTATTTTATGATAAAAATAGTTATGTATATTACATTATTTTTATTTTATATTTAATATTGGCTTGTATGTTAGTAAAATTGTGACAAATTCTTTAAAAAATGAATTCCTTTCTGACTTAAAATTTATGTGTATTTGCAATCTATGTACAATGCATGAATCCAGGCTACTTTGAACAAACTGTGTTTTGCATACAGCATTAGTGGAGGGAGGAAGGTCTATTGGGTTCAACACTGGTCTTATAGTCAGACAGTCCTGGGTTCTAATCCTACCTCTGGTATTATGGGGTGTGTGAGTCCTAGTTTTCTCATCTGCAAATTAGGGGTGATGATAATGAGAACTGCAATGCTTACCTCACAGGGACCTTTGTAGAATTACAGATATAGACCTGTAAGGGACCCCAGAGGCAACTAGTCAAACTCCCTCATTTTTCATACAGTTGAGGAAATTTAAGTGACTTGCCTGAGGTCACACAAGTAGTAAGTGTTAGCAGTGGGATTGGGGCCCAGTCTCTTTGCCTCCTGAGTTTCTGTGAAGCTCAAATAGGATGTTACAGACCTCACATTCTGTATACATATCAGTTATTAGTATTAGATGATAGGTAACTGGTAAAGTTTTTGTATAAAGGGTGAATAAAGGTGACTTAACAGTCAGGTTTTTCTTGTCTATAACAATGGGTGGATGGATGGATGGATTGATGGATGTATAAAGGGTGAGTAAAGGTGACTTAACAGTCAGGTTTTTCTTGTCTATAACAATGAATGGATGGATGGATGGATTGATGGATGGATGGATGGATAGGGGATGGATGGATGGATGGATGGATGGATGGATGGATGGATGGATGGATGGATGGATGGATGGATGGACGGATGGGTGGGTGGATGGGTGGATGGATGGATGGATGGATGGGTAGA
>NW_027187378.1:3762240-3836106 GCF_028583685.1 Petaurus breviceps papuanus
TAGATAGATGGGTGGGTGGATGGATGGGTGGGTGGATAGATGGGTGGGTGGATGGATGGGTGGGTGGATGGGTGGATGGATGGGTGGGTGGATGGGTGGATGGATGGGTGGATAGATGGATGGATGGATGCATGGAAAAGTCATTACTAACTATTAACTATTTACCAAGCTCTTCACTAAATTCTAAGGAAACAAATAGAAAAAAAAAGCAGTGAGACAGCCACTTCTCTCAAAAAGCTCATACACTACTTGGAAGAGACAGGCAAAAAAAGGGGGAAGGTCCACTTGTGGGGTGGATGATCAGGTTTATGGGTCTTTAGGGTTTTTTAGTAGGTCAGATGATAATGTTAAGGGCCTGAAAAATGTAGAGTCAAAGGCCCAAAGGACTTTTGGATATTGTGGCAGTACAGATAATAGGCCCAGGTAAACCTCCATTCTCATCCAAATAAGTAAGAAGTCATTCCAGTCTTTCCTCACTGGCAGTCTTGATGGTGTAGAATCCAGGTGGTCCACAGGTCAAGGAAGGAAAGCAGAAGAGGGTGTCATTCAATCAGATGCTTCTAGTCTAAGCTAGAACTTCATGACTATTACTCTGTGGTTGATGTTTTTCCTCATATCTGTCCTTTGGGAAGGGGGTTGAGGATCGTGGGCTTTCCCTCAAAACTCTCTTTAGGAATGCTACTATTCCCACTTGGGAACAATGTGGTCTCATTCCCAAAGAAGCAACTGCTACCAAGTTTTTTTTTTTAAGCAATCAGGGGTTAAGTAACTTGCTCAAAGTTACACAGCCAGGTGTTTCTGGGTGGGTGCTAATGTCTGAGCCCATATTTGATCCCTAGGTTATCCCGACACTGGAGCCGGTGCTCTTACTTGCCATGCTACCTGGCCACCCCTTGCTACCAAGTTTTTGTCTTGTCAAGTCTCAGGGGCGTTTGCCTTTGTCACCTGAAACTGAACAAGTTAAATGCTGAGCCACCAAAATGCAGGTACTTGAAAGTAGCTAAGACCCAGGATGCTTTGTCTTAGTGGCCTTTAATATTTATGGGCACACTTTTAAAGACAGACTAGAATAAGGTCCATGGGCCTTCACGATATTATGGCAGACAAAGCTCTTTAAAATGGATACAATACACACCTCTCACAGTTGTTCCAAGGCTCAAATGAGATGTTCATAAAGTGTTTTGTAAACTCTGAGACATTCAATAAATGCCAGGTTGTACTATCAACATCATTTAGTGCCCTTCATGGTTTCCTCTTTCTTTTATCTTTCCCTCCTTTTTTTGTACTTCTCCCAGGCTTTCAGTGCCTACTGACTTACCCTAAGAACAGTTAATAATAATACCAGCTCACATTTACATAGGCTTTATGGTTTTCAAGGCACTTCCTTTAAAACATTCCTGTGAGATAGGAAGTGCAAATGTTTGTATTTACATTTTACAGATGAAGAAACTGCATCTCAGAGGTTAAATGACTTGCTTGTTCATGATCATAAAGCTAGCATGTGAGTAAATCAGGATCTGAACCCAGGTCTCCTAATTTCAAGTTCAACACTCTGTCCCTGACAAATACATCAGTTAATGACTTCATGTGTTAAACTTTCAAAGGGAAATTTCATTTATATGTGAGGATTAATCAACAAGCATTTTTAAATGCTTTCTAGGCACTGGAGATACAGAGAGAAAAATTTTAAAGTCCCTGATATCAAAAAGTTTACTACTTACTAGTAAATAAACTACTAGCTAGCATTTATTGAGTGCTTTATAATGATTATCTCATTTTATCCTCACAATAACTCTGGGATGTAGGCACTAGTTTTTTCCCACTTTACAGATGAGAAAACTAAGGCAGGCAGTAATTGCCCTGGCTCACATAAATAGTAAGTATCTGAGACCAGATCTGATCTTGGGTCTTGGTAACCCCAGGTCTGGCACTATATCCACTGTACCACCTAACTGCCTATGAAGGCTGACAACATTTAGAAACACAAATAAACACAGAATAAATTCAAGGTAGTTTGGAAAGGAGGGCACCAATATTTTGGGGGATTGGGAAAAGTTTCCTAATGAGTGGGAAGTTTCTGAAGTAAGGAAGACAGGACAGAGCACTGTTCCAATTAAAATTAGCAAATATTGAGTGCCTACTAGGTTCAAGCCATTGTGCTAAGCAGCTCAGAATACAGAGTCACAAATGAAACAGTCCCTTTCACTGTCCTCAAGGAGGTTATACTTTAGTGAGAGGAAGGGGAAAATATATGCATACATATATATATATATATGTACACACACATACAACCTATAAATATGCACAAACATATATACATCTATAGACATATATAGATAGATATACACATAGATAAGTATATAAAGAGTAAATAGAAAAGTATTTTTAGAGGTGGGAAAAGCATAAACAAGTAGAGAAATCAGGAAAAGTTTTCCATAAGAAGGGGCACTTGGAGACTCTAAAAGGCAGAAGTCAGGAAGGAGAATATTCAAAATATAGTGGCCAGCCTATGGAAAGGCATAGAAATGGGAGATGTTATGGAGAGGGAATAGCAAGTAAGGCAATTTGGCTAGAATACAGGGGGCATGAAGAAGAGTAATATGAGATCAGTCTAGGAAGATCAGTTGGGGACTGACTGGGAAAGATTGTTTAAATGATAGATTTTTATCATAGAAGACCTGGGGAGTCAATGAAGCTCCTTGAGCTAGGGAGTATGATGTGGTCACATTTATACTTTGGTTACATCAATTTAGTAGATACATGGAGGATGAATTAGAAAGGAGAGAGACTGGAGGCAAGGAGACATCACTAAGAGACGACAATAAACCAAATAAGACATATGGAGAGAAGGGGCAGATAAAAGAGGCTAGGTAAGGCACCAACAAGTCAATACGAATTTAATAAATTCCTTATTATGCTTTAGACACTCTTTCAAATGTCAGAAATATGAATACAAGCAAGACCACTCCCTGCCCTCAAGGAATTTATATTCCAATCAGGGAAGTAAAAACACAAAAAGGGACCTAAAAAGTATTGGGAGGAAGGGAGAAGAAATATAGAGAATCAAAAGGATCAATTGGACCTGAAAAATAAGTGACAGTGGAGAATTTAAAACCATAAAATTATAAATTCAAATGCTTATAGGGTTGACAATGTAACTGTTAGTTTGGGACTATATTGTTGTTCAATTGTTCTGACTCTTTGGGACCCAGTGGTCCATAATACCAAAACTGACCATGGGATTTTCTTGTCAAAGATACTAGAATGGTTTGCCATTTCCTTCTCCAGTATATTAAGGTAGAGGATAAGTGACTTGCCCAGGGTCACAAGCTAATCTGAGGCTGGATTTGAACTTGGATCTTCCTGACTCCAGGCTCAGCACTCTATCCACTGCTTCAGACTAAAAAACAAAACAATTCCTGACCTCAAGGAATTTTCATTTTAGGTGGGAGACAAAAGTATACACATAAATATACATACATATATACATATGTGTGGATGTATAATTTGTATAAGGTAAAAACAAAGTCCTTTTGGGGGAGAGAGGGAATCTTGGGGGATAAGGACAGGCCTCATATACGGATTAAACTTGAATTTAGCTTTGAATGAAACCAGAGCTTCTAGTAGCCATGGGTAAGAGGGTATGCACTTTACATATTGGGGACAGCTTATGTAAAGGTGGGACCTGAAGGTGGGATCTGAAGTGTCACATATGGGAAACATCAAGAAAGCCAGTTTGGTTAGACCAATAGTATGTGATATTGTCTGACCTAGATCACAGCCCATAGACAGTTTAGTAAATGATCTTCAACAGGGTCTTTGACGAAAAGTTTGCCACGTTAGTGACAAACCTAGAGACAACCCTTTCAGAACTGAGGCTGGTACCTGAACGGCAGAGAAGTACTCTGTCACCAAGTCATGCCCAAAGACTTTCTGTCTCAGATTTCAACTACTACTATGAGAGGTGCTCCAAACTGTTATTTTGAGAATCTACTTAACTTGGGTTTCTAACTATTTGTCATTATGCTTTCAGCCCCTGCTCCTATTCAGAATTCATCCCCTGAAATGACAAAACAGTTCAATTATTAATTATATTCCATTATGGTTATAGTGAAAACAAGAACACATTACTTGAAATAGCAAGCATTGTATGAAGAAACACATTAAGAGCAAACATTTCTAATAACCATGGCCCTAGGCAAACCACCCTGACTCATACCAAACCCTCTGACCATAGGAGGTATAGAAGATTATAAATCTAGTCAGACCCTGGTCGCACAGTCCAGTGCCAGCCTAGGAAATCTGGGCATGTTAGCATGATCACTTGGCCATCACTATAAGGACACTGCATCTTCAAGATCTAGAAATAATTCCTGCTTGTTCTCACTGTTGCCTGAGTAACATCTTCCAAGAGTCAGAAATACATGGATACCCTTGAATCTCCAAGCCTCAAATCAACTTCAAGATGCAACCTCTGATAGTACTAAAGGAAGGAAATAATGATTTAAAACATTTATTAAGTACTTACTATGACTAAGTGCTTTACAAATGTTATCTCATTTAATCCTCACAAGCATAAGGGATAGATGCTATTATTATCCCCATTTTACAGTTAAGGAAACTGAGACAAAGAGGGGTTGTGAATTGCTCATGGTCACAAAGCTACTAAGTTTACGAGGCCTGATTTAAACTCAGGTCTTTGTCAACTCCAGGTCCATCATATCACTCATCTGTGTGTATTAGAAGACTGTATTAGAAGACTGGGGGAGGAAATACCAACATCCTCAAAAATCTCTGATAAGAAACGGCGTGCCACACCATTTGTCTACCTTCTGCTTTCTCTTTTTATCTCTTCTTCCAGTGCACTATTTAAAACTCCTTCCACTCTGTGCAACCATTTACCTCCTGTGAATACAACCATTCTCATCCAAATGATTGATGGAGTTGTGAAGGATTTGCATCATAGAGGTATTTCAAATAAGTCCATTCCATTAGAGTCCACACCCGGGCCAGGTCATCAATTGCTATGCACCTTGTATTACCCCTTAAAATATACATTGGAGAAGTAGCTTCCTTCCCTCTGCTACCCTCCTCCCCAAGAATAATTTGAGGACACCGTACCATAGACTAGGACTCAGGAAATAAATATAGGTTCTGATCCCTCTGCATTATGAATTTGCTGTGTGACCTTGAACAGAACCGATTAACTATCTGGGCCTCCCTTCCGATAACTGCAAAATGAAAGGTTGGATTTGATGTGTTCTAAGGTCTCTCCCAACTCCCACATTTTACGAGTCTGCATCTCTCCTACAAAGAACAAGAATTCCCCAGGGTGCACACCAAAGTGAACCAATAACTTTGGGCCCTTGCTTTCTCCCTCAGGAACACAGAAAAAGTCTTGTTTATCTCCAGCTCTTTGCCTTTAATTACATGGATTACTTATTTGCATGTGTGATTCATTACTTTTTGATTATGCAGAATTAACTTTAACAGAACCCAGCTGCATAGAGCAAAAATCTGAAAGCGCCGGCTGGCTGTATCAGATTCAGGTTCAAGATGCCTGACCTGGGACTCCCCACCCTCCCAGGTTATAGGAAGTGAGAGGGCCTCACTCGTCTAGCACTTCTCTTTTCCTAGGGGATGTCCCATCCTTGCCCCCTTCTTCTCCACGCATGGTTTTAGTTGGCAATGTTGGTCTATGGAAACATATGTAGCCTCCCAAAGCCCCTCATGTTGTCAGGGTTATAAATGAACAAGCTCAGCTCAGTCCCATGCTGTTAATCAATATGCTACTTGCTTCTCAACCTTTTCATATGTGGGTAGCATCTTTTTTAGGTTAACTTGACAGAGGAGGAGTGGCGTGGTAGAGTATGTAAAGGACTGGTCTTGGAAGGAGGAGGACCTGTTTTCAGTCCTGCTTTGGATGCATGAGACCTGTGTGACCAGGACCAAGACACTTAACCTCTCATCACCTTCAGATAACTTCATATAAGTCTTAGATATATGACTTGCTGATCAGCAGAGGTAGAGAATTTCCATGCCAGGACATCCCTCATATTGATGAAATGACAGATTCCACCTTCCCCCCTCCAAACAGCAAAAACTTAAAGGATCTCTTATGTTTTTCATAAGCATTTCCTTTGTTACCAGACTGATGGTCCACTGGCCATCCAAACCCTACCATCCCCCCATCTGAAAGGCTTTGCTCTAACCAGACACTTTGCATTGTTCTCTAGTGTACTGCGCATCATTATATAATTTCATTCCTTTCTTTTTTTCTCCAGCACATCATCCCCTCAGTCATCTTTCTCTTCTCTCTAATCCTCACCCTCTGTCCAGGTATTTAAAGAAGTGATGGAGGAGGTTAAAAAGCATTTCTGTATGTCCTGTTTACCATTTTTCATTCCATTTGATACAATCCATCTTTATAACCTGACTAATGTGTAATATGAAAGTATCTACAGATCCTATATTTGACTGTATGCTGCCATGGTGGGGAGGGGAGGGACTGGGACAAAATGTGAAACTCAAGGAATTGTGGAATTGAATCTTGTAAACTAAAAGTAAACAAACAAATTAATAATAATAAAAAAGCATTTCTGGAAGATAAAAGCTACTAATAAGGAGATTAAAAACAATGAGCAACTTAGTTCCCTGGGGGCCCTGTAAATCCTAAAAACTGCTTCTATTTCTTCTTTATTGTCTGGATGCAACATTAATACACCTGGGGACAAAGTTAATCCCAGCTACCCCAATATGCATCACTTCTTGGTTTTTTCACAACAGCCCAGGCTGGTATTGTAGGAATGTGGCTGATTAACTCATATCCTAATAGTCAATACTCCTATCTATTAGATCCTTCCTGCTGGCCCTGAAATATGCCCCAGTCTTCCTGATTCCTAAAAGAAATCTGTACTAGCCCCTACCATTCCCTCAAGTTATCATCCTGTATCTCCCCTTCCTTTCTTAGCCAAATTCCTATAAAAAGCTGTCTATACTCATTGCTTCCACTTCTCTTTTCATTTGCTCAAGTCATTTTCAGCCTATCTTCTGACCTCATCACTCATCTGAAATGTCTCTCTCTAAAATTATCAACGATCTTTCAATGGCCAAATACAATCATCTTTCTATGTCCTCATCCTTTTTACCTCCTAACTTTGACAGTGTTGACCACTGACCCCCTAGATAATCTTTCTCTCTTCTCTGGGCTTTTGTGATAACTTCTCCCTCCTGGTTCTACTCCTTTCTGACTGCTCTTTCCCAGTCTCCTTTGTTGGTTCATTATCCAGACCATGGCCCCTTATTACAAGTTTTCTCAAACCTTTACTGATTAAATGGATATCATGGATCCAATTATTATCTTCCTGCCAATGACTCTCGGATCTATCTATCCAATCCCAGTCTCTTCCCTGAGCTCCAACAGCACATCACTAATCACCTACTGATCATTTCAAAATGGATGGCCTAGAGATATCTCAGACTCAAAACTAAACTCATGATCTCTGTTCCCCTTATTCCAATATAGCCACTTTTCAAACTTCATATTAAAGTTTCTATCAAAGGTACTACCATTGTTCCAATCTCCCAGATTCATGTTCAGTTATTTTTTTTCAGTCTTCATGGCCCCATTTGGGGTTTTCTTGGCAAAGATATTAGAATGATTTTGACATTTCCTTCTCCAGATCATTTTACAGATAAGGAAACTGAGGCAAACAAGGTTAAGTGACTTGTCTGGGGTCACACAGTTAAAAGTGCCTGAGGCTGCATATAAACTCAGGAAGATGAGTCTTCCTGAGTTTAGGTCCAGTGCTCTCTCCACTGAGTCACCTAGCTGTCCCAGTGTTCAAAACCACAGTGCGATGACCTTAATTTCCCTCATTTCACATATAAAATCAGTAGCCACATCTTACAGTTTCTACCTCCACAATAACCTTGGAAGCAGACAGACCCCTTCTGGTGCCTTCACATAGCTGCCAACATAGTTTGAACCTTATCACCTCTTCCCTAGATTATTGCAATCTCCATCTAATTGATATCCCTTCCTCAGGTCTCTCCCCATTCCAGTCTATCAGGCATACTGCTGACAAAGTAATTTTCCTTAAGTGCAGAACTGATCATGTGACTACCTTACTCAATCAACTTCAGCAGCTTCCTATTGCCTCTTGGATGAAATATAAACACCTTTATTTAGCTCTTAAAGCTCTAAAAGACCTGGTCTCAACCTATCTTTGTCCTCTGCTATCCAGCCAAACTGGCCTTTCTGTTATTTCTTCACACATGATCATCCTCCATATCTGGACTGAACTCCCTCCTAACCTTTGCCCCATAGTGTCTCTCTCTTCCTTGAAGGACCGTTTTCTATACTTTTTGATCCGCTGGAATGCCAGTGCTCTCCCTTTCAAACCAGCTCACATTTAAGTCCTTTGTACTTATTCTCTTTATATTTATTATTCACATTCATATAGCCATCCTTGCCTCTCCCATTAGAATTTAAGCTCTTTGAGAGTAGGGATTTTTATTTTCATTTTTGTCTGTTGTATTCTCAATGCCTAGCACACAGTAGGTGCTTAATAAATTTCTGATCAAGAATGTGGGAATGAATCTTTCAATAAGAACAATAATAGACAAACGAAGGTACTGGTTAAGTGAATTAAAATAGCCATAGGTCTCCTTGATTCCAAGGTCATCTTTACATGTACACACACACACACACACACACACACACTTATACAACGATTTGTGGTATTCAAAACACTTCCCACACAACAACAACCCTGTAAGGTAGGGATGCACAGTCTATTATTCCTATTTTACAGATGGGGAAACCGAGGCCCAAATGACTTAGTAAAGATTAAATAACTATTCCTTAAGTGACTGATGGAGCAGGAATGTTAATCCAGTTCTTTACTGATTTCAAGTCCAATATTCTTGCTTTTTTAATTTTAAAAATTATTTTATTAAAAATGAATAATTAATGGTCTTTCTACTTCATGATAAGTATAGACTGCTAGAATTATAAGAGATCATTGGTCCAAATCCCTTATTTTACAAAAGAGAAGAGTAAGGCCAGATGGATAAAGAGACTTGTCTAAAATTATATAGCAAGTTAACTCTGAGATACAGTTTTCTTAAGCTACAACTTAGGGTTCTTTCCCCATCACACTTGAAGCCTTATCCATGTACATATCTTGTTGTTTTAAAAATCAGATGATCTTTATTCCATAGGATCATTGGATCATAGATTTAAAGTAAAAGCAGGAGCTTAGAGATTTTCCAGTCCACTCATGTCATTTTACAGAAGAGGAAACTGAAGCACAGAGAAATTAAGTGACTTGCCCAAGTATCACACATAAATGAGTGGAAGAACTGGGATTTGAACCCAGGTTCTTAGGATCCAGATTCAAATTCTCTTTCTACCATATCAGCTGTTTCCCTTGTCACAGAATAACTTTGTAGTGTTTGGTTTGGCAACTGGATATTAAACTACACTTCTTAGAAGAGTGACCAGATCATCAATTTCAACTAATAAATGCTGAGCACAGATGCATGACTATAATAAGCATCACAAATTCCTGGGTACCAAAAGATTTGAAAAAATAAGCTATGTTTCCCATACATGAAATCCCACTTTATTGAAAAGGTGTGGACTTTTACACTTTAAGAATATCTTGTTCTCAGCATACCATCATCACCCATGGTCAATAAGTGTATGTGTTCTGAATGGATTTTTCAGTGACGATTATATTTATCATCTCTTAGATGCTACATGGCATCTCTTTCAGGATTTATCTGTCTTTACCCCTGTAGCACTTACTCCATTGATCTGTATTCAACATGTCTAAAGCAGAATTGTTATCTTTCTCTAAAACTAACCCCTCTTCTTAACTCTCCTATTTCTGTCAAAGGCTACTCTCTTCTGTATCCTGAATACTCTCTCCTTTCTGGGTTTTTGTGACAGTAGTCCTGCCTATCTGGCCACTCCTTGGTGTTCACTGGCTGATCTTTATTTTTATCCTATCTCATAAACTCTGGTGTTTTCCAGTCCTCTGATTTAGATTCTCTCTCTCTCTCTCTCTCTCTCTCTCTCTCTCTCTCTCTCTCTCTCTCTCTCTGTCTCTGTCTCTCTCCCTCTGCCTCTCTGTCTCTCTCTCTCTGGCTCTCTCTCTCTTTCCAACCCCCACACCCAGTGACTTGGATGCAATTCAAATCCAAGTTTTTCTTATATACTGTCTTATACTTATATACTTATCTACTGTAACACATACCAGTTCAGGAAATGTTTCCTTTTTTCTTTGTATACCAATTGTCCTGGCTTTCTCTTTCTCTGTCTCTTTCTTTTTGTCTCTTTCTGTCTTTCCCTCTGTCTCTGTTTCTCTCTTTTTCTGTCTCTAAATTTTTCTCAGTCTCTCCCTCTCCCTCTCTGTCTCTCTCTGTATCTGCCTCTGTCTCTGTCTCTTTCTCTCTCTGTTATGATGCCAACAACAATAGTAATAATAGCTAACATTTATATCGGCCTTTAAAGTTTGAAAAATGCTTTACACACACACACACACACACAATCTCATTTATTCCTTACAACATCCTTATTATCTCTCATTTCATAGATGAAAAAAATAAGGCAGACAAAGAGGTTAAGTGATTTATCAAGAATCACACAGCTTGGGGCAGTTAGCTGATACAGTGAATAGAGCACTGGTCCTGGAGTCAGGAGGACCTGAGTTCAAAATTGGCCTCAGCCACTTTGCACACTTACTACCTATGTGACCTTGGGTAAGTCACTTAACCCCAATTGTCTTGCCTCCCCTCAAAACAAACAACAAAAAATAATCACAGTTAGTAAAGGGTTCTTAGTTAACTACTAGAGGGGTTCTTAAGTTTTTCTATTTCATGGACTCCTTAGATAGCAATATGATGAAGTCTATAGACCCTTTTAAAGAATATTTTAAATGTATACAAGAAAATATGTAGGATTATGAAGAAAATTATCTTGAATTATGATTATCAAGATATATATATATATATATATATATAACATGTTCATGAACTCCAGGTTAAGAACTCCTGAAAAATGAGGCTCATGCTTAGAATTATGAATTCAACTTAATTTAACAAGTATTTATGAAGCATATGCTGTGTGCCAGACTTGTAACAACACATGCTAACATATAGTATTACATAGATCTTTAAGGTATGCAAAGCACTCACACACTATTCTTATAAGAACCCTTATGAGGCAGATGGTATTATTATCCCACTTTTAGAGAAAGAAACTGAGGCTGAGAAAGGGTAAATGACTTGTCTAAGGTCTTATATCTATGTGTCTGAGAAAGGATTCAAGTTTAATTCTTCCTGATTCCAAACCTGGATCCATACTGGCAAATGACTTAACCTTTCCATGTCTTAGGCAAATTTCTAAAACCAAAAGTTGTAGAGGAATTGCTCATTCATATTAGTGGAGACAGTTTTCATGTTGTGAGTTATCTCTGCAGATGAAGGTATGGTTAGACCCTCCACCCATACCCCAGGGGAAAAAAAATCCATGTTTCCATTTTTTCCCAGTGATTAATAAGAAGTTATTTCCCAGATAAATATCTGGCTTACACATCAAATCATTGGTTAAAACAACTGAGGATAAAAACTTTTGGCCTGACCTATCTTTAAAATGAAGGTCCCATATCTTCCCATCATCCAACCCCAAACATATATTGTTGAGGAACCAATTTCATCACTTTGGCATGTGTTAATGTAGTGTTTGGGAAACCAAACACAATTTAGACCGGGTGATGAGGTAGAGAATTTCCATTGTTTTGGTTCAAATACAGCCATCCAGTTTATAAATGATTTCATGCCTAAAGTAAAACAGAATCACTAATAAAGTTTTAATGAATATTAAGGATTTATGGGAGAAAAAAGAGGCTCAAAAGAGCCTGCTTCCTGTTTCAATGTTTTAAAGCTCCTTCTCCCCCAGTTCCTGTCCCTTCTTCCTTATGCCACAAAGGACATCACAGGAGCTGCAAGTCTTTCTATATTATGGGAAGGAGGTTTGATAAGAATGTTTTTAGGCCTGTAACTTGTCAGGAGTAAATTGAGTAGAAAATTATGCAGTAGCCAGGGTAAAATCAAATGTTAATATGAAAATCCTTGATAAAAGTTTAAAAAACCTACAGATGTTTGAGTAAATTCAACTTATTTGACCTTCTTTACAGTCTCCTAATGTGATATTTGCTGCTCCCTCAGTTAATTCTAGCACTTAAAAAAAATCAATTTCAGACCAGAGAGATTTAGCCATGCCATTCACTGCTTTTTTCCCCACTGTCATTATTAGGCGTATAACTAACACCAGGCAAAGGGGGCTTTGCTACAGGATATTTACATAGGGGTGAAGGATCTTTTCCTTCTTGTGAGAGTGAACTTTCTCTCAGTTGAGGCCTCACCTTGTATATCATCAGCTGATATACAAGGGTCACATTCCTCTGATGCTTCTCTCCTGGGACCCTCCAACCCTCTTAAAATCTACAGGGGCCAAATCTCTACAGGAAGAGTAGCTCTTTGCAGGAACAACTGTCCTTATTTTGTTATGTCCCAAACGGAATTCATCTCTCCTCCTAAATTCTCTTTCCCACCTAACTTCCTTATTAGTGTCAAAGTTACCAGCAACCTCCCAGGAAGCAAGGCCTACAACCTAGGTGTCACCCTCTGACTCTGCTACTATGTCAGTGCAATCACCTGCTGGTTGGTTTGTCTGCCACAAGCCTCTCCCTACCTCAATCCATTCTCTACTAGGATGTAAAAGTGATCTTCCTAAAGAAAAGGTCTGATCATGTCAACCCCTTATTCATAAACCCCTGTGACTCCCTACCAGGTCTGGGATCAGATATAAAATCCTTTGCTTGATATTCAAGGCCCCTTAATAAGCTGTTTTGCTTCTCCCCTTCCAGCCATTTTACAACTTACCCCCAATGTACTCTGAGATTAAGTTGCACTGGCTTCCTTATTGTTCCTCTCAAAAGACTCTCCATCTTTCAACTCTGGCCATGTTCACTGTTTGTCCCTCATGCTTGGAATTCTCTCTCATTGTCTCTGCCTCTCAGCTTCCCCTGCTACCTAGAATCCCGACTTCTGGGGGTGGAGTCAAGGTGGTGGAGTAAAGACAAGGTCTCACCTGAGCTCTCCCACAAACCTCTCCAATGTAAAAAAATGACTAAAAAATTCTAGAGCAGCAGAACACACAAAAAGACAGAGTGAAACAAATTTCCTGCCCAAGACAATCTAGAAGGTTGACAGGAAAGATCTGTTGCATGGGGCTTGGAGAGGAGCACAGTCCAGCACAAGCCACTCCTGCACAAACCAGGTCCCAGCACACCCAGAGCAGGCCTCACAGGACTGAATTATAGACAGCTGCGGCAGTTTCCAGACTTCTCAACCATAAACATCAAAGACAACTAAGAAGGTCAGTAAGAAAGGTCTGTTGGACCTGGGTGAGAGAGGAGCACAGTGCAGCCCTGGCCCCAGCACAGCCCCTGGGCAGCAGCAGCTGCAGCAGTAGTGGTGGTGGTGGTGGCGGCAGCAGTGGCTGCTTCCAGAGCTCTCAGCCCACAGTGGTAAGGGGAATCAAACAATTGATCAGAAGAAGACTATAGGGGTCTCTCTGATGGCACGCAGGCAGGATTCTGTTGCTTCGTCCATACTTACATCTGGGTTGCTGTCCTGGGTGTCAGCCCTGGGTTGAGGAGGAGCTCTGGCATAGAAGAGTTTGGGGCAGCAGTGGAGATGGAATCCTCCTCACAATTCTGGGGCAGAAAAGAGTGCTTGTGGTCACTCACAGACCAGAGCACAGGCCAGGAAAGGAGTAAACACCCTCCTTAGATCATACCATCTTGGAAGAACTGAAAACTTACAGATCCCTAGAAGGATCTCTGAAAACAGCTACACAAAACCCCTAAAACTTGGGAGAGTAAGCCCTCCATACTGGAAGCAGGGCCCTACCTTAACAAAGAGTTAAAGGTCAAATAATTTGCTGGGAAAATGAACAAACAGTGGGGAAAAAAAAACCTCTGAGTATAGAAATTTACTTTGGTAACAAGGAAGATCAAAACATCCACTCAGAAGACAATAATGTCAAAACTCCTACATACAAAGCCTCCAAGAAAAAATATGAATTGGTTGCAGGCCAAGGAGGAGCTCAAAAAGGATTCTAAAAGTCAAGTAAGAGAAGTAGAGAAAAAACTGGGAAAAGAAATGAGAGTGATGCAAGAAAATCATGAAAAACAAGTCAACAGCTTGCTAAAGGAGACCCAAAAAATACTAAAGAAAATAACAACTTAAAAAATAGACTAACCCAAATGGCAAAAGAGGTCCAAAAAGTGAATGAGGCAAAAAATTCCTTGAAAAAAAACTAGTCAAATGGAAAAGGAAGTCTAAAAGTTCACTGAAGAAAATAACTCTTTAAAAATTAGAATGCAGCAAATGAAAGCTAATGACTGTATGAGAAATGAAGTAATTATAAAACAAAACCAAAAGAATGAACAAAAAAACCAGAAGACAATGTGAAATGTCTTACTAGAAAAATAACTGACCTGGAAAAGTAGATCTAGGAGAAATAATTTAAAAATTATTAGACTACCTAAAAGCCATGATCAAAAAAGAGCCTAGACATCATCTTTCAAGAAATTATAGAGGAAAACTGCCCTGACATTCCAGAATGACAGCATAAAATAGAAATTTAAAGTATCCATCAATTACCTCCTGAAAGACATCCCAAAATGAAAACTGTCAGGAATATTACAGCCAAATTCCAAAGTTCCCATGTCAAGGAGAAAATACTGAAAGCAGCCAAAAAGGAAAAAAAAACATCCAAGTATTGTGGAAACACAATCAGAATAACAAAAGATTTAACAGCTTCTACATTAAAGGACTGGAGGGCTTAGAATATTATATTCCAGAGGTCAAAGGAGCTAGGATTAAAATCAAGAATCACCTACCCAGTAAAACTTAAGTGTAATCAATGAGGGAGAAAATTGACATTCAATGACATAGAGGAATTTACTGCATTCTTAAGAAAAATATGGGAGCTAAAGAGAAAAACTGACATTCAAATAAAAGAATCAAGAGACACATGAAAAGGCAAACAAAAAAGAGAAATCATACAGTACTTATTAAAGTTGAACTGTTTATATTTCTACATGGAAAGATATTTGTAACTCATGAGACCTTTCTCATTATTACTGTTATTGGAGGGAATATACATATACAGAGGGCACAGGGTGAGTTGAATATGAAGGGATGGTTTCTACAAAATAAATTAAGAGCTGAGAGGAATGTACTGGGAGAAGGAGGAAGAGGGGGGTAGATTGGTGTAAATTATTTCATATAAAAGAGGCAAGAAAAAGCTTTCACAGTGAAAGCTAAGAGGAGAGAGGTGAGAGGGATTGAGTGACACGTATTCTCACCTAATTGGACTTAAGAAGGAAATAACATACACACTCAACTGAGTATGGGAATGTGTCTTAACCTACAGGAAAATAGAGGGGAAGGGGATAAGAGTGGGGGGTGAAGGGAGGACAGAAGCTAACTATTTTGAGGAGGGACAGGGTCCAAGGAGAGACTAGAATACATGGGGGTGCAAGATAAAATGGAGGGAAATACAGTTTCTCTTTCATGATATGACTATTATGGAAGTGTTTTGCATGATGCTACATGTATAACCTATATTGAAGTGCTTGCCTTCTCAATGAGGGTAGGTGGGTGGGGAGTAAGGGAGAGAATTTGGAACTAAAGAGTTTTAAAAATGAATGTTAAGAATTGTTTTTCATACAACTGGGAGATAAGATACACAGTCAATGGGGTATGGAAATCTATCTTACCCTATAGAAAAATAGAATGGGAAGGGGATAAGAGATAGGGGAGTGGAGGGAATAGAAGGGAGGGTAGAATGGGGGAAGAGATGGTCAGAATGCAAGCAGTCTTAGGGTGGGGGGAATGGAAGAGACAGGGAGAAAATTTGGAACTCAATCTTGTGGAAGTGATTGTTGAAAACTAGAAATAAATAAATAAATAAACAAAGAAAGAAAGAAAGAAAGAAAGAAGGAAAGAAAGAAAGAAAGAAAGAAAGAAAGAAAGAAAGAAAGAAAGAATAAAAATAAGAAACAAAAAAAGAATTCCAACTTCTATGAGAAGCTTTTCTCAATTCACCTCAATGTTAAGGTCTTCTCTCTGTTGATTATCTTCAATTTATCCTGCCTATATGTTGTTTCCACAAAGTTGTTTATATGTTGCCCTTCCCATTAGACTGTGAACTCTTCGATAAGAGAGACTGTCTTTGGGCTTTTTTTTTTTTAAATCCCTAGTGCTTGATACAGTGCCTGATACATAGTTGGCACTTAAAGAATCCATATTGACTGGGGTTGGCTAGGTGGCACAGTGAATAGAGCACCGGTCCTGGAGTCAGGAGGACCGGAGTTCAAATCTGGCCTCAGACACTTAATACTTACTAGCTTTGTGACCTTGGGCAAGTCACTTAACCCTAATTGCCCTGCCTTCCCCCCTCCAAAAAGAAAAAAAAAAGAATACATATTGACTGACTAATTTCCTTTGGCGATATCACCTCCATTGTTCAAAGAAATTTGTCCTAGGGGTGGCCAGGTAGCACAGTGAGTAAGAGCACCAGCCCCAGAGTCCAAATGACCTGCGATGGAATCCTGGCTCAGATACTTAGCACCACACCCAGAAATAACTGGTCATGTAACCTTGAGCAAGTTACTAAACCCCAACTGCTTGAAAAAAAAAAAGAAAAGAAAAGAAATTTGTCCTAGACACTGTTTATGACTCCAGTAATTTCCATGGGGAGTGGAGAGGGAGCCTGGTCAGTGTTTGGTACATTGCAATGAAACAAATTGCTTCTTGTTTGGTAAACAGGGCATCCCCATTCTGGTCATTCATGCAGCCCATTTTAAATAAATCAAAGCAATTTATGTCTATTAGCTGATTGTCCTTGAGTCAAGAAAATGTGGGCAGTTCAGATTTTACTGTAAGAGTGAAATTTTATTAGTAACAAAATACATTGGATACTTCAAGGCCAATTTATAAGTAATTTTTCTTGAATAACAACTGCTTCACTGACCCTTTAGTGCTAATAGTAAAATAGTATATGATGATGATAATAATAATAATAGCAATAACTTACTTTAAAAATTTTATTTTTAATTTATGGAATAAACAAGCATTTCCATAACACAGCATGATAAAAAGATGATTGTACATGAAAATGAAAATCTACTATGTATGACTTGGTATTCCTTTTAAATATGCAATAAAGTTTTCATGTAAATATATTTTTTCTTCCCTCCCCCCATCCTAGAGAGGGTCACTATTAGCCACAAATATGTATGTATGCATGTGTGTGTATGTATATGTGTGTGGATATGCATGTGTGTATGTGTGTATATACACGTGTGTATATATATGTATATGTGTGTGTGTAAAATAATTCTATATATACTTTATGAACTCTTTCTCTGTGTATAGTTAGTGTCTTTCTTAATATATCTTTTGCAGTTATTTGGGCATTTGTAATAGTCAAAATAACTTGTAATGTCCAAGGGTGGAGTAGTACTTGATGGAATTACACTTGGTGAATGCTGTATTTTGAATTATGCTATATTTTGATTTTCTCTGTTCTTAATTTGTCACTGAATAAAATGGAGAGCAGCTATGCTGGTATTTTGAACCTTGGGAAGTTGCCTTTGCTTGGCATTACATTATGGCGTAGTTGTCAAGGATTACAAAGCATAGTGCCTCTATTTGTTTCACAATCCATGGCCATTTAGATTGAGATTGTAAGGCCAAGGATCTTGGAGGGGTGGAATGTAATTTAAAGATCCCCCTGCATTGGCTTGGTTTTTGGATTGATTGTGTTAAAACCCAGAGCTTGTGAATCCCACTTGTGGGATGCACTTGTTGATGTGAAAAGAGAGTGCTGAACTGGGAGGAGCTAATGACATAAATTTAGAGAGACACAAGCAAAGAGAGAGGCAGAAAAACTTTTTGGAAGAAGCATCTTGGAGGCAGAGAGAGATGGAGAGGATTGCTGAGGGCCAGATGAATTGCCCAGGACTTTTGAGAGCTGCCACCCAGAGCTGCCAAGGACTGAGGAGACATGGCTGTTATGCTGGTACTTTGTCTGTCTGTTTTGATGTTGTTTTGCCAGATTTATCTGCTGGTGAAAGACAGTACTGTTGTTGCAGAGATTCTGAAACCTTGCTGTTGGTTCAGAGCTCCTGAGACTTTTCTGCAGACAGAGAGTGAATTCTGTCCACTGGTGAAGGACATTGCTGTTGTTGCAGTGGGCTTTTGGTTCAGAAGCCCTGAAGGATTTTCTTGTTGCATGTTTACAGAAATCCTAGAAGAGTGTTTTACTAATGTTTTCAGGGGTCCTAGAACTGTACTGCAGACAGAGAATAAATTAATGAAGACACTGGCAATGTATCTTGTGGCCTTGCTAAGCTTTGTATCCCCAGGAACAAGGATTGCTGAGAACTTGCCTGGGGTCAAGATGAAGAAAAGACCTCTCTTTGGGTATTAAATGCTGTGCTTAAGCTTGTTGTAACTCTGGGGTAGATTCAATTGTGATACAAGGGTGGGGAACTTTTGACTTTTTTGTGCTCTGTGATTGAATAAATGAATTTACTTTACTAATGATTGGAAACTAATCTCCATTTGAGAAGAGGGGCTTTGTGGTTGATTAAATGAATGTAATGTCCAGGGGTGGAGTAGTATTTGATGGAATTACACTTAGTGAATAATGTATTTTTAATTATGCTATATTTTTATTTTCTCTGTTCTTAATTTGTCACTGAATAAAATGGAGAGCAGCTATGCTGGTATTTTGAACCTTGGGAATTTGCCTTTGCTTGGCATTACACATTCTTAAAACAATATTGCTGTTACTATATACAATGTTCTCTTGGTTTTGCTCATTTCATTGTTCATTATTTTGTACAAGTATTCCCATGTTTTTCAAAGATCATTGAGCTCATAATTTCTTAATAACTTACTTTTTAATAGTGTTTCAAATTTTGCAAATCACTTCCCATATCTAATATCACTAGAGACTCACAACAACCCTGTGAGTGTGCAACATATTATTATTCTTCCCATCTTACATTTGAGGAAACTGGGAAAGTTTAAGTTACTTCCCTATAGTTACATAACTAGCAAGTGTTAGAGAAAATAACAGGACTTGGGTGTTCTTGACTCTTAAAGTCTAGGATTCTAGAGCATTAGCTATGTGCTAGACCTTGAGTGAAATAAAATAAAGTACAATTAAATCATAACAGTCAAGTGTATCATCAAGGAGTGGGTAAGCAGATATACACAAACAAGTCAAGATTAGGGTAATGAATAACCTCTAGAGAGGGAAGTCATTGAAGGGCAAGAGTGGGAAAAGTCAGACCATGGCACATTTTTCAACATTTTTTAGTAGTGTGGTCAACACAGGCTCTTGGCAAATTTTTTGAGGCAGTTGAAATTCATTTTTGTTAAGTCCAACATCCATCCTACCCCTATTTCCTGATGAGGAGGAGACAGTTGTATCAGGATCTGCCATGCTATCTGTGTGGACAAGATGGAGAGAAATTGACAAGGAAACAGATAAAGAGCCAGAACTTTTTAAAAGACTAAACCTAAAGGGGTATAATTAATGGGTTGATGTCAGCTTTGATTGTCTGTAATAAAATGCCCCAAGGATCTGTCCATGGGTCATTATTATTCTTCAATTTTCTTTGGATCAATAATTGGATGAAACTATAAAACTTTCTAAGCTTTTTTGGCTTCAAAACACTTACTAGGGGTAGCTAGGTGGTACAGTTGAATAGAGCACCAGCCCTTGAATCAGGAGAACCCGAGTTCAAATCCACCCTCAGACACTTAACACTTACTAGTCGTGTGACTTTGGGCAAGTCACTTAACCCCAATTGCCCTGCCTTCCCCCTCCAAAAAAATACAAAAACAACTGCTTACTAACAGTAAGTGTCTGGTGGACACTTGGCCTCTGTCTTCTTTTCTTTCCTTATCTATAAAATGAGATAATAATAGTACCTGCCTCCCAGGGTTGTTGTGAGGATGAAATAATATCCTATTTGTAAAGTGCTTTAAGAACCTTAAAGCACATAAATATTGAGGACTCCCTCTCTTTTCTATATGTTGTGCTTAGCATAGTATTTCTTTTTTCATGGTAAGCACTTTGTAAATGATTTTTCAATCATTCATTCATCTCAGCAGGCTAGAATGATCAGTCAAATGTAATTAGATATAAATAGGCAATGGGAAAAAAGGCTTTGAATTTGACTAAGATATAAGCTAAGATTTTGACATGGCAGCCAAAATAACTGTAATATCACCTTATGCTGCATTAAGAGAGGCCTCTAGAGTATTCAGAATAAAAGATGTGATCTTCCCTTTGTACTCTGCCCTAGTCAGATCACATCTGAAGTATCATGTACAGTTTGGGGCATCATGATTTAGGAATGCCATAGAAAAGCTGGAGTACATCCAGAGGGGGGTGATCAGGATGGTGAAAAGCCTGGAGAACATAATATATGAGGATCAATTGGATACACAAGGGATAGTTTGCTTGGATAAGAGAAGACCCTTGGGGAACATTATAGCAGTCGTCAAGTGCTTGACAGGCTGTGCTGTGAAAGAGGAATTAATCTTATTCTGTTTGGTCCCAGTGGGTAAAACTAGGATCAATGGGTCACAATTGCAGGAAAGTAAATTTAGACTTGATGCAAGGAAAAACTTCACAACAACTTGAACTTTCATGGGTTCCCCCTCACTGGAGTTTTCAAGCAAAAGATGGTTGACCACTTCTCCATGGCACTGTACACTGGCTTCACACATAGTAAGCACTTAATAAATGCTTGTGGACTGACTGGCACACTTTTTCTTCTTACCTAAAGAATATGCTGAGCATTGTATATGCTGTCAGACTCAGTTGCTCTGTCAGCTACAGTGGATTCTTTTTTTTTTTCCAGTTATGGGCTGGACAGGTTGGAATCAGAGGCCACTTCTAACTCCATGAGCGATTCTATCAGTGCTGATAGGGACCATTCTATTCTCTCAGGTAGGAGTTTGGGGAGGGATGGAATGGGATGGGAGGCTGCTCTGGATCCTAGATTCTAGTTTTAATGGCATAACATTGGTGGGGGCTTCTACCAATTGAGTGGCATAGACATGGTGTGTATTCTTTCAAGTTCTATCCTCTGACTATGTCTCTCATTTTACCAAAACTCTAGATATAATCTCAGTGCCTTCAGGAATTGAAAATCTCCTAAAAAGTAGCACTGCTACAACTTGTGATCTTGCATACAGGTCATCAGCTTCTCTGAACCTCAGTTTCTTAATCCATATAATTAATTGAATGCTTTTATGAGATGTTCCTTCTTAGAGATTCTGGTTCTGTTTCATGACTTAAGGTTGACTGTCATTTCCTTTCCCTCTTCAGCCCTATCTAACTCTAGAAAAATTGAATACATGCTTACTTAACATCCTACCTCTAAAAGAATTTTGGATCTCTGGATTTTTGGTAACTGGGATTCATTTTATTTAACCAGCATTTATTAAGCATCCTCTATATGCCAGGTACTGTACCAGGAGCTAGAGACAAAAACAAATCAGATAACAAAATATAAAAACATGTAAACATGGGTGGGGAGAATCTATGGAAACCAAGAAAGGTCTTATGTAAGAGAAAGTGCTTGAATTGAACTCTGAAAGACAGTAGGGATTCTCCAAGGAAGAGGTGAGGAGGAAGTCCATCCTCAGCATGGTAGAAAGCCTGTCACTCAGGGGCATACAGATGAGCTATGGAATGTTCTGTATAAGAAACAGTAAGTAAGCTAGTTTGGCTAGACTGTAGGATGTGAAAAGGGAAGTGATAGGCAGTAATACCTGAAAGGTGGATGGAGCCAGGTTTCTTTAGATGTCAAACAGGAGTTTGTATTTTGCCCTTCAGGCAACAGGGAGCCATTGGAGCTTCTTGAGAAACACAGTAATGAACATACTTGTGTTTTAGGAATGAATATAAATTTGGTATATTAGAAGGGTGACATTAGTGTGGTTCCTAGAGGACTTCATAGTCATGTAGTCTAGTATTACATTTAACAAACATTTACTCAGTATCTATTAGCTGAAAGTCACCAGGCTAAGGACTGAAAATATACACATTTCAAAATGACACTGTCATTGTGTTTAAAGAGCTTATGTTTTATTTAAAACAAAAATACGATATATTTTTACATAGATAGATATAATTGAAAGTAAACCAGAATTTAAAGTTACTAGAACAAAGAAAACATTCAGACTAACTCCTTCAAGAACATTTGAAGAAAGAGAATGTACTTTCTGACTTATGAGAGATCAGGGAAGGCTTCATGGAGCCACTGAGCCTTGAAGGAAAAAGGAGGGTTCTGAAAGGTGGAGCTGATACCATGAATGGAAGATACCCTAAACAAATATGGAAAGTATGAACAGGCAGTTTTCAGATGAAGAGATTAAAACTATCTATAATCATATAAAATGCTCTAAATTACTATTGATTACAGAAATGCAGATTAAAACAACTCTGACATACCATACCACACCTATCAGGTTGGTTAATATGACAAAATAGGAAAATTTAAATGTTGCAGAGGATGTGGGAAAATTGGGACACTAATATGTTGTTGGTGGAGTTGTTAACTGATCCAACCATTCTGGAGAGCAATTTGGAACTATACTAAAATATTTCTAAAACTGTGCAAACCCTTTGATCCAGCAATACTGATACTAGGCCTGTATCCCAAAGAGATCACAAAAAAAGGAAAAGGACCGAAATGCACAAAAATATTTATAGCAGCTCTTTTTGTGGTGGCAAAGAACTAGAAATTGAGGGGATACTCCTCAACTGGGAAATGGCTGAATAAGTTATGATACATGAATGGAATGGGATACTATTGTGCTATAAGAAATGATGAGCAGTCAGATGTAGGAAAAACCTGGAAAGACTTACATGAACTGATGGTGAATGAAGTGAGTAGAACCAGCAATACATTGTATACATAACAACAATACTGTGCAATGGCTAACTTTGATAGACTCAGCTCTTCTCAGCAATGCAATAATCTTAGACAATTCCAAAAGATTTGTGGTGAAAAATGCTATCCACATCCAAAGAAAGAACTATAGAGTCTAAATGCAGATTGAATCACTCTATTTATTTTTCTTTTTTTCTTTCTCATGGTTTTCCCCTTTTGTTCTGATTCTTATTTCACATGTCTAATATAGAAATATGCTTAATATGATTGCACATGTATAGCCTATATTAGATTGCATGCATTCTTGGAGAGGGGGAAAGAAGGAAGGGGAAAATTTAGAACTCAAAATCTTATAAAAATGAATGTTGAAACCTACAAATAATTTAATTATTTAAAATATGGGAAGGTCATAATGTCATGTGGAATTTGGGGGACAGTTAGTCTGGATGGGCAGAAAAATTAGGAAGTGAAGGAGAGCAATGTCAAATAAGGTGGGGAGGTATGTTAGAGTCAAATTGAGGAGTTTAAGGGATAAATTTAAGGGCAGGAGTGTGGATTTTATCCTAAGGGCAATAGAGAGTCCCTGAAGATTTTAAAGCAAAGGATAGACATGGTCAGTTCTGTACATTAGAAAGATATTTTTCTAATTATTCAGATGTTTGGCATGGTAGAGAGACTGGAAACAGGAAAATCCTTGATTGTCATCCAGTCTAGAAGCAATGAGAGCCTGAATTAGAGTGCTACCAGTTTAGATTAAGGAATGATTTAAAGAACTGGGGGAGGGGGAAACCAAAACAAGGAGGGATTAGTATGATGGTGTCTTATATATGAAAGACAAAATTAAAAAAAAAAACAACCTGGGAGCAGAATAGGAAATAGATAAGTTCCGTGTTTGTCTGAAAAAATAGTAAGTGGATTTCTGAAAATAATCCTTTAACTCAACTATTCTTAATCTTTTTTGTGTCATAGACAAGCCTTTGGCAGTCTGGTGAAGCCCCCTTCTTTTTTTTAAATGCATAAAATAAAATACTCAGGATCACAAAGAAAATCAATTGTATTACACTTAAAAATATTTTAAAATATTTTTAAAAATACAAATTCATAGTCTCCAAGTTAAGAATCTCTAAGAAAGGAAAGGCTATATTAGATTAGTGCTCTTAGAAGTCCTCATAAACTGCATTCCCATATCACTATTCAAAGAATTGCAGAATCAAGTATTTAGAATTGGAGGGGACCTAAACAACCACTTTGTAATCTCCATTGCCCCCTGCTCAAAAACCTTCAACAATCCTCATTGTCTATGTAGCATCATGTCATCGAGACCTAGATCTAGGAAGACCTGAGTTAAAATTCCACCTCAGACTCTATGTCAGCCAGTCAACAAAACATTTGGCATCGTGGGCCATCTTTACTCATCCTAATCAATATCTGGCCACTGGACCCAGATGACTCAGGAGGAGAAAGTGAGGCTGGTGACCTTACACAGCCCTCCCTCACTCAAATACAAGTCAATTGCAAGTCATGTCATCATCTTCCTGATGTCGTGGTCCTCTTCAAGAATGAAGGACAAACCATGACCACACATTATGAACCTGGTACTATACAAGAAGCCCTGAGGAATTCAAGGAAAGATAAAAGATAGTCCCTGCTCTCCAGGATATTTACCTTCTCTGAGTCTTCGGTTCTTCATCTGTAGCAAGGAGATAGATAGTCATGGCATCTACTTTCTAGGGATGTTGGGATGATTAAAGGAGATCATATGTGTAAAGAGAATTTTGCAAACTCTAAAGTGCCATATCATGCCAGCTATTCTTATTGTTGCTCAATGAACATTAGCTAACTGTATAACCCTTCACAATTCCCTCAAAAGCTCTTTTTGCCTCAGTTTACTCACCTGTAAAATGGGAATAATAGCACCTACCTTCATAGGGTTCCTGTGAGAAACAAATGAGATATGAGAAAATATTCACAAAGAGCTTTGCAAAACTTAAAGTGCTATATAAAAGCCGGCTATTATTATTGTTATTTAGCTAACATTTGTATAGCACTTTAAGATATATATATATATATATATATACACACAAATATATATTAATCAATATAATATGATCAATGAAAATGCCACATAACATATAATACATAGTACACACATACATGCATGTGTGTATATATATGCATATATACAAATATGTGTATGCACATGTTTATACACATCTATTTCGTCTTTGCCAACCTTAAAGTGTCCATTACAATTATCAATATGTTCTTTCACCTACCGTGTTTCCCCGATAATAAGACCTATCCCGAAAATAAGCCCTCCCCTTACTGTGTAAGATTCCTCTAAAATAAGCCCTCCCCCGAAAATAAGCCCTATTGAGATTGCTACTGTAGTGAAGGTGATCTCCTGCGCCACACGCTACATTGGTATCCCCTGTATACGCAGTCCCCCCCCCCCCCGTGAAACGCACGCCGCCCTCCGAGCTGCATCCAATCAGAGCTGCAGCAGTGAGTGCGTCATCCTGTTCTTTATTGAATAAAGGTACATTTTTTTTGTTCACATTTACCTGTTTATTAAAATTGCTGTCAATGTTCATTAAAATAAGCCCTCCCCTGAAAATAAGCCCTCTGGGGTTTTTCTATCCAAAAAATTTAATAAGACAGTGTCTTATTATCGGGGAAACAGGGTAGTATACAAAGCTACTCATGACCTGATCCCAAACTCTCTATAAATTTATCTCCCATTGCTTTGCTGCAGTACCCGCTTCAATCAAAACGAATACATGCTCCCCTTTCTGTAATGCTCAGTTTCTATTTTCAGCTCAAGTCCTTCCTAACTACTCCCAGCCCTCAGTGATCATTTCTGTCCTAAACACTGGTAGTATCCATTGTCCTGTCACTTCTTTGGCATTTAACATATATTGTCTTATTATGATTTTCAGTCATTTTTCAATTGTGTCTGACTCTTCATGACTCCATTTGGAATTTTCTTGGCAAAGATACTGGAGTGGTTTGCTATTTCCATCTCCAGCTCATTTTATAGGTGAGAAAATTGAAGCAAAGAAATTTAAGTGACTTGCCTGAGGTCGCATAGAAAGTATCTGAGGTCGCATTTGAACTCAGGTCTTTCTCACTCCAGGCCTATCCATTGTACCATCTAGCTGCCTTTACCATTTACCAATTTCCTATCTCTTCAAATAGACAAGTCTCCTGAGGATAGGGGCCATATCATATAAACCTTTCTATTTCTTGCACTCAGCATTGTGCCATATATGTGTATCAATACATTAAAACCTGTGATTTCACTGGTATAAGAAATCATGCTACCCTTCTCTGATATCAAGAGGTCCCTGAAGCTCAGAGTTCAGCTTCTTGCCTGTGATCATAGACCTCATGAGTGTGAGAGGCAGGATTTGATCCCAAGCCTTCCTGACTGTAAGTCTATCTGTGGCACATTGCTGTGCAGGCTAGGAACTTTAAAATGTTTGTGAATAATCATTACAATGCCTTAGCGTGTTGCCATGGAGAAACGTCCAGCCTTAGAGTCAAGAAGAACAGGGTAGAAACCC
This sequence comes from Petaurus breviceps papuanus, assembly GCF_028583685.1. Lineage (NCBI taxonomy): Eukaryota > Metazoa > Chordata > Mammalia > Diprotodontia > Petauridae > Petaurus > Petaurus breviceps. Next base: position 3,788,879 of record NW_027187378.1, read on the forward strand.
CCGCCTTTGGCTAATACTGACTATCTGAACCTGGGCAGTAAGTGGCTTAAATTCTCAGTGTCTGAGACAATTCTTGAAGCTCACAAATTATAGATCAGTTGTGGCTCTGTCGCGGTAGGAGGAGGTTCCTCTCCAGGAATTCCTTATAAGATTTTGACATAAACAAACACATAGGTGAACAAATAAATGCATGTGGGCATGCAAATGTGTTTTTGTATATAGAGAAAGAGAGAGATTATAAAATTTTTGATAATGACACTGTGAAGGAGACAGTGCCAGGTATTATTGCTCCCATTTTACTGATGACAAAACTAAAGCATTAGTTTTGGAACTATACTCAAAGATTTATAAAACTGTGCAAACCCTTTGATCCAGCAAAAAGGATACTAGGCCTGTATCTCAAAGAGATCACAAAAAAAGGAAAAGGACCCAAGTGCACAAAACTAAGTGTTGTTCCTGGTCTCACAGTGTCAGAGTTAAAAGTTAAGCCTAGGTTTCTTGAGTCTGTCCGCAGTGATCTTTCTATTACCCCACACTACCTGTGCAGGTGACAATAATCATGGAGTGTAGGTTACTCTCTACTCTGCAGTAGGACTACTCTGCATCTGGCCTAATGGTCCTTTACTATGTGGTGTATGCTTTCATCAGAAGCCATAGTATAAGACATGTTGGCATCCTTAGGAGGAAATTCTGAGAGCAGAAGTATATTTGAAAACTTTGTCACGAATCTCCTTTAGTCCTACAAAAGCCAATGCCAAAAGAAGAGTTAATTTTAAAATGGAAATTTTTCCATTTTCCATCCTCTCCCACCCATATACACACACTCCTGTTCTTATATGAACCAGAATGATAAAAACACTATTTTTAATACAGACCTTCTTGGAGGCCATCTCCCACAGAGGCAACTTTCCAACTGACAGAGTCAGGGGGTTTCACAGTTTGAGATTTACATCTTATTTTCAGCTGTCAAATCTCAGCCCCATAGACACTGGTTCTGAATTTCTAAATATTTGAACCATAACACTGGCAGAAACTTTAGTAGCTAGTTACTCCAGGAAATAGACTGCCCCTTGGAAAGTTGTGAGCCAGGAACTCCAGATGCTGACCTTCCAACACCATAGGCTTCAAGAGTCCTAATCAATAGCTAGAGTAGTCAGACATAAGGCCAAACATAGCACTGAGATCTTTGGGGATATCTCTGTGGGTGGGTCTGTGTATTCATGTTCTTGTGTGATTATTGAAAGAAGTATTTTGTTTTTTAATGTTCTCTTAGCAATAATTACTTCTACAGGATCCATGCTTTTCTGGATCTGTGCTCTGATTAATATCTGTTATTCAGTCATCTAAGTTGTATCTGACTCTCCACAACCTCATTTAGGGTTTTCTTGGCAAAAGGTACTGGGGTGGTTTGCCATTTCCTTCTCCCGCACATTTTACAGACTGGAAAAATAAGTCAAACAGGATTAGGGGACTACCCAGGGTCACACAGCTAGTAAGTGACTGAGGTCAGATTTGAACTCAGGAAGATGAGTCTTCCTGACTCCAGACCTGGTGCTCTATCTGCTGTGCCACCTAGCTGCCCTCAGTATCTGTATTCCCTCTAATATTGCAGATTACAGTCCATATGCTTGCCCATTAAATATGACTCTTGTTCATAGCCTCCCCAAAATTATCCATAAAGGATCTACCCAAGAAGTTGGGATTTTTTCCTCATTCTCTTGACATTATTTGGATATCAATGGAGCATGCTGGCTGTTCATTACTGGTTACTCCTAGCATGTACTACTACCATGTTCTCTCCAACTTTTATAATGGCGCATAGAAACTTCTTCCATTATCACTATATACATATTTAGCAAAAATAGTCTAAAAATGGCACTTGCTTAGTAGCTTCAACTGAAATTCTTTTTGGCAACATCTTCTTTAGTGACTCTTTGGACTTTGAATTTCTAAAAATAAATTAAGAATATGAAGATTTAGATCCATGTTGTGACTGTGGACTTATGCTTAATGATGGAATGGCTAGACTTTTTCCCATTAACCTTCAGTATAATGAGGTTTTATTTACTTTGGATGGTGCTTAATAAGTTATTTCACGAGTACAGAAATCTTATCATCTTATCCTACCCTATTGGGTGAAAACCAACCAACTGGTTATAAAATAAGTTTCAATCTTATCCTCTCCCCTCCCCTTCCAACCTGGCAAAAACTGTTTCTCTCCTTGAAAGGATGAGCAATGTTCCCAGAATACTTTGTTGCTGGGAATTAGAAAATTTGTGTCTCAAAAAATACGTCACTTACCATCAAAGAGGAAGGAAAACAAATACCCAAAGCTCATTCCTTCCACAAATATTTATCCAGTGCCTACTTTTTCCTGGTCACAGTATCTTCCCATTGAAACTTCCTTGGACACAGTTGGTTACGGTTTTAAAAATGAAAACATAGGAGCAGATGTTCCAATGACTTCTTACATTACACAGCCCCTAGTCAAACACTCCTGCTCTTTGTGGAAATTGATAAAGAATAGATTCTTCCTCTGCAGAGCATTAATGCAGCCAGCACTGAGAAAGGATGGAGTAAACTACCTTCTCTTTTATTATTTATCACCTATTTTTCAGCTCTGAACATCTCTGCAGGGACTAAGAAACCCAAAGAGGGGGCTGAGAGAGAGAAAGAGAGAGATCCTCTTAATTGCCCCTTGTTTAAAATGATGACTTAAATGACTCAGCCTTTTCTAAGACTGCTATTTAGGGAGAGATCATTTCTTTCCACTGACTGGTGCATTCTCTTCCAAATTGTCTCTTGCTCCTTTTATTGCGAGCATCCCACCACCACCACCACCATCTTAAACTATTTGTTGGGTATCACAACAGGGGGTTTCCAGAAATCTTTCATAGCTAGACTTTTCTAACTGTCCTGCAAGGACCGTGATTGCTACCATTGTTACAGAAGAGTTTTAAGCTCTTTTCCCATTTAATAACTATTCACTACAGCTGAGATCAGAAGCCCTCTAATATGGGAAAGCCAGTTTGTTTTCTACAGCAACCCATTTATTTCCTGCTCACCTACAATGGAACTGCAAATTAACAAATAATTACTGTGAAGAGCCAGTCACTGTCTTCAGGAACATCAGAGGGTAATAATAACTGATTGAAACAGTTGAACATTTTATACACAATTTTAAGTTTACATTTACACTATTTTATTTCAACTGAATTTAATTCTACAGATATTTGTTAAGCTCAAACAATGTACTAGCCTTTGGGGATTGAAAGACAAAACAACAACAAAACATTCCTTCCCTCAAACAGCTTACATTGGGGGAAAAGGGGGGATATAACATGTATAAGTTGCAAAAGGTATAAAATGATAATATTATAGCTAGGGTTTATTTAAGGTTTGCAGAGGATGGTACATATGTTTTCTCATTTGATCAATGTTAATAGCCCCACAAGAACCCTGTTTGATGGTTACTGCAGGTAGAATTGCCTCCATTTCACAGATGGGTAAACTGAGGCTCAGGGAGAGTAAATGGTTACTCTGTAAATAGGATTTGATTTTGATTCCAGTCCTAATATGCCATCTACTATTCCACCCGGTCTCTATACTCTGCTACAAATTCTGAATTTTATCACTTATCCTCAGTCTTCTATACAAAGGATATCCAAGGAGAAGATAATCAGAATTAAAATAAGGAAATCAATACTAATCAGGTTTTTGGGTAACCAACAAAACCACAGGAAACTTTTTTTTGTTTTAAATTCCAGCCTGCCTCAGGGTCCCAGTCTGCAAGATGGGAGAAACATCTGTACATTTAATAAAGGTGTTATTGGAATAGACATAATTTAAGCCCATTGAAAGAGGGCTTCAGGTATAAGAGTGAGTAGGCAGGGAGGTCATGGGGGGGGGGGGGGTAAAAAGCACAAATGAGGGAGAGGTACAGGAGAAAAAATGCAGTAGGAAGACAAGTAATAAAGCAAGGCATATGGCAAGAACTTGGCTGGTGCATATCTTTTGTAAGATTTCCTTCTGTCATTTTGGAACCTGATGCAGGTGGAAGTAAGTGATTACAGTTCTGGAGGAGGCAGGATAGGCATCTGTGCAGAGAATGCTAGATTTGGAGTCATAGGACCCAAGTTCCAAATCCAATCTTCTTCTTACTGTTGATACAACCATGACTAAATCATTGTGCCTCATTTTTTTTCTATTATAAAAAGAGTTTATTGGACTTGAGGATCTCCAAAGCTCTTCCTAGTTCTAAATATCTGGTCCTGTGATGCCATAAAATTATAAAGGGAGAGTGATATTTAGAGTTTGGTATGTGCCCTGGTAGTTTGGAGACTAGTATGGAGCTGCAAGCATTGGTGGCAATGGGAAAATGTCCAGAGTGAGGTGTCCATGTGTCATTCATGAGCCTGAGGGCTTGAGTTGCTGCAGTTATGTTTTGGGAATGGTCTCAAAGGACAAAGTAGAGTCTCTGCACAAGGAAAGTGCTTGTGGACCTTGTTTGTGAGCACATAGTAGAGAGGAAAAGATGGGGAAAATTAGATCTCATTTGTCTCAAGTTCACCCTAATTTGGTTGTAGGCTACTGAGCTCACCTCCAGATTTCTGCTTTGAAAGAATGCCCACTTAAGGGCTTCAAGGGATCCCTATTACTAGGCAGCTCAAGAGTGAAACCAGAAAGTTTATAAAGATAGATAGTTCTTCCCCCTTCTGTCACCTCTGATAGGTTGGTAAGGAAAGCACAGATCCTCTAAGTGGAGCATCTGTAGGAGTTCCAAATGATCTCCTTTGATTGGCAAGTCCCTGATTAGCATCACTATTTCATGAAGAGGTGAATTTTATGCTTACTTCAATAGAATATAAGCTCACTGAGGGCAGGGATGTTTTATTTTTTATCTTACATCTGTATTCCTAGAGCATAACACTGTGCCTGATACATAGGACTTCATAAATGCCTTATTATCTTTATCTATCCCCCTTAGGGCAACTAGGTGGCACTAGGTGGCAGCTAGATAAAATTCAAGCCCTAAAGTCAGGAAGACTCTTCTGTGTGAGTTCAAATCTAGCCTCATACACTTACTATCTGTGTGAGCCTGGACAAGTCACTTAGCCTAGTTTTTCTTAGTTTCCTCATCTGTAAAATGATATGGAGAAGAAAATGGCAAACCACTCCAGCATCTCTGCCGAGAAAACTCCAAATGTGATCACAAAGAGTTGTACATGACTGAAATGACTCAACAACATCTCCACATGCTTAGAGTTTTGCTCTGGGCTTAATGAGGCTATCTTATGGATGTGACATTGATTATGATCATAATATTTATAGCTCCAAAGGATCTAGCAATTAAATTTCCAATCTATTTTTCAAGGAAAGCAGGAGATGTTATCCTTTAAGGGTCAGTAACACTTGCTCTTAAGGACACAACATCATAAATTTTGAGTCAGTCAACTGTTGGGAGCCCTTGTGACTGGGAAGGTGGTATGGGGCTATATTTGATTGAATGGTACTGATGGAGGACTGGATTTAGATTCAGGGGGCCTTAGTTAAAAAAAAAGAACAAACTCCATCACCTTGCTATGCTACATTTAGCAAGGCATCTAATTTCTCTGGGCATCAATGTTCTAATCTAGAAAATGAAGGGACTGGATCTGATGATCCCTAAGGTGTTCTGAATCCTATGATTCTGTGAGAAGAGTCCATTGCTGGGAAATAACCAGAATTTTGATCTCCAAATTACAAACAGTATTTGGCTTTTCTCATCTACCTACAGAATGTCTCAATTTTAAAGATTTGGTATTGTGCAAGACCTTTTGTGTGGACTGAGTCCTGAGGTCGTGAAGCTGAGAGCCACCTTAAAGAAGTGGTTGGAAATATCACAGGATCCTAGATGTAGAGCTAGAAAAGACTATAGAAGCCATCTAGTCCAACTTCCTCATTTTACTGATGAGAAACTGAAGTCAAGAGGTCACTTACAGCTAGAAAGTATCCAAGGCAAGATTTGAACCGAGGTCTTCCTGCTTCCAACTCCAGTATTCTATTCACTCACTATAATATGCATTTAATTATTCATCCATCTATCCAAGCCTTTAACAGGCATTTATTAAGTACCAACTATTAAGTACCAACTTACATTCTTCTGGAGGGAAAACAAACATGAACATATAAAATAAAATATTGTTACAAGTAGATACAAAGTAACATCTAGGTGGAGGGTACTAGCAATGAAGGGGATCAGAACGCCCTTCATATAAGAGGTGCTACCCTCTTGAGCCTTGACAAAGACTAGGGGTTTCTACGAAATGGAGATGAAAAGAGAGTGAATTCCAAGTAGGAGACAGATTGTTCAGAGGTCTGAGATAGGAAATGAAAATCTACATGCAGGCGATGACCAGTCTGGTTGGGATGTAATGTTGATGAAAAAGAGTAATGTTTAATAAACCTGAAAAAAGGAGACTGACTTCATAGCACGAGAGGTTTTAAAATCCAAACAGAAAAGTTTGTGCTTAATCCTAGGAGTGACGAAGGACCAATCAGAATGTTTGATCAGGAGAAGTGACTCAGCCAAACCTGTGCTTTAGGAATGTTGATCTGTCAGCTGTGTGAAAGATAAATTAGGAAATGTAGAGTGACTGGCTGAATCCAGACCAATTAGAAAAGCAAGAGAACATGTGGGTCCATACCAGAGTGGTAGGTGCATGAATAGAGAGAAAATGATTGATACAAAATATACTGTACTGTGTAAAAGCTACAAGACTTGGCAACCGATTGGAAATGAGGAGTGAAAGAGAGGAAATAGTTGAAGATGACACCAACATTACAGACCTGACAGACTAGAATAATGGTGGTGCTTTCACCCCAACCAACCATATATCAAGGCCAACTGGCCAATTGGTCCCACTTTTAAGATTTGAAAGTGAAATGAATGTGTGAGGATGAAAAGATACTATAGGTAGGGCACAAAATTCAAATCCCCAGAGTATTAATATATATATAATTAAACATATAATTATTATTTATATGCTAATTAATTAATTAATATATTATATATTAAACATATAATTAATATATGTTATTGCTGTTATGTTATGTTATTTGGGTCCATGTTTCTAATTTAGGGATCCAGGGCATATGACTTAAAACAAATAGTACAAATCTCCTTGCTGATAGCACATCTAGGGAACATCCCTCTATGGGCTCAGAGGGAAGAGAGCAAGGTGTTCCTATGATTCTACGATGATGATAGAAGCTCAAATCCAAAGTCACTGAAAGTGAGAGAAGCTACAGGTAGCCAAGCTGAGATCCAGGGTTGGGTGATATCTCTGCATCCCTATAGAAGAGGGGTTGGAGAGACTATAGTTTTCAGGACTGGAAGGGAATCCTTGTGGTCAGAGACTCTACATCTAGGATTGCATCTCAGAAGGATGGACTTCAGAAAGAAGGAGAGAGTGAAGGGAGAATTGTATTAGCCTTCAGTAATATTCAGTACTGAAAACTCAGTGAGAAGCAGGGTTTGGGGAGGGGGAAAAAGCTACAAGCCCGAAAATCAGGAGATCAGGAACAGAAAGGGAGAACTTTGAGTAATGAGAGACTCAGAGACAGAGAGAGATGGATGATAAATATCTATATTTTCATTACTTTTAATGAGGATAAGTAGACTCTCTGGACAGAAATTCTAACAACTCTTCTCCATCAAAAAAAAAAAAAGATACTTTCAAAACTGCTGACAATTATATTGATGAACCTCTTAACAACTGGCTTCCCAATTACTCAAATTTTCCAACTTTAGTGACCTCTGCCTCCATTATATATCAGCCACTCATTTGATTAAACCATACCATTACTTAAAGCTACCCTATAGATTCCTAAATTCTTAAACTGCCCTTTTTGATGAGTCCCACACTCTGTTACTTTCCTGCCACCTCACTTAACTCACTTCTTTGGAATCTCTTTTTCCCTTTGATAATGAGTTCCACTGTCCCTTGACTCTTCCCTGTTTTCCCTACTCTGACTTCACTTTCATTCTTTCAAAGACCATTTTGGTCAACCATTTAATTTACAAATTCTAATCATGATATTTGGTTGCTAAACTTTTATTTAAGGTTTCAATGATTCCCTAATACCTACAGACCTGCTTTGTTTTTGTTTTTTCTTCTCCACACAACCTAATTTTCCATTGATACTACAAATTTCCTATTCCAGTCAAACAAGACTGTTAATCTAATATTCCCTAATCTCATGTTCACCAGCCTCTCATTCCCTCATGCCTACCATGGACTCTGTTCCTGACTCTACCTGATAAAATCCTTCCATTCCTTTGAGACCTAGCTCAGATGTCACCTGTTTCATGAGGATTCCTCAAGCTTGCTGCAATCCTTACTTCTCTGTATCAGTTATACCTCAGGAACTCCTTTGGGTACTTAATTCATTCTAACTTGGGGAAAAATTATTCATGGGCCTATATCATCTTTTGCAAAATTATAAACTCCTTCAGGAAAGAGATTATTATTTTACCTTTCCGAAAACTCAGTAAGTCGAGTCCATGAGCATTTTTTAAATATTTGCTATGTGCTAGACACTGTGTTAAGTACTGGAAATACAAGTAGATGCACAAAGAAAGTCTTTGCTGTGACATTATGACATCTAGAATATGACATCAAGTGACATTCTAAGTTGGGGGGGTTAGGTGATACATAAAAAGGAACTGAGAAGTGACAGAGTGAGTGAGAAGAGGCAAGGAGGCTTTTAAAGAGTCAGGACAGATTCAGGAGAAGAGTGAAGGACTGAGCATAACTGGCCTGGTAATTTCCTCAGAATGGAGACTGGGAAGAATCACCAACGGAAGGATAGTCATCTTCTAAGGCGAAAAGACTTCTGGGACACAGGGAATTGTAAGAATCAGAAGCAGAACCAGGAGAGAAGGACTGAGCAGTAACCTGGTAGCAGATACTGAATAAATGCTTATAAAATTGAATTGAGTAAAAGTCTTCAGAAGTAATTATTCTTGACTCTTGCTTCTTTTCGTTCTTAAATTTTAAATAAAATTTATTATAAACTACATATAAACAAGCATGCTTGATTTGTTTTGATTTTGTTGCTGTTTTTCAAACGAGAAGAGATTTTCTTTGCATTTGGGCAGGACCAAGTGAAAGAGAAACCTCACTCCACAAAGGGATTGTAACACAAATCTGAATCAGAGTGGGGAAAAACATCACTGGCCTGAGATTTGGAGGAGAGACTTGGATTGTAGCTGTATTATTAATTCACAGTCTGACCTCAGTAAATTCACTTAATCTCCCTAGGCCTTATTTTCTCCCATGTGTCATTTTTTTCCCACTGTATCCCCAGCATGTAGTTCCATGCCTTACATGTGACAGCTGCTTAAATAGAATTACCTTTGAATTGAATTCCATATGGAAAACAAAAGAGTTGATCTACAAACATTCCAGTTTTAAAGGTCTATGATTGCATTAATTTATTTTAAGCAAATTTGATATATGCAAATCCATTTTTACACAAAAGATAAATTGATATTCTTAAGTTGTTTTTCAATTGTGCTCTACTCCCTGTGACCCCATTTGTGGTTTTCTTGGCAAGGATACTGGAGTGGTTTGCCATTTCCTTCTCTAGCTCATTTTACATATGAAGAATTGAGGCAAACAGGGTTAAGTGACTTGACCAAGGTCACACAGCTAGTTGGTATCTGAGGCCAGATTTTAACTCCTGAGGAAAATTTTTCCTGATTTCAAACCCAGTGATAGATCCCAGTGCTCTATCCACTATGCCACCTAGCTGCCTAAAGGTAAATTAGAAGGCTATATAATAGATATATTATATAATAATATAATTATAATATTAATAATAAAATCATATTTTATTATATATCATATATTTTATTATAATTAAACATAATAACACAATATATAATAGACATATAATATAAATTCTATATAATAGAACCAGAGATTCTATTTTACCAAAGGATTCAGCATAGGATTCTTTTAACTCACAAGTTCTTCAGTGCATTTGAATTAGGCTTTGACAAACAAAAAGTTTCTTTACTCACATTTGAACAATAGATTCCATAATGTTAGATACATCTATATGTACTCTGAGGAGACTACAGTACAAGCCTTTTTCAGTTGATGTACACAATAGTGAAATAAGTCACATCACTACCTAAACACTAAATAGATATTTCTCTTCATCCAATTTTTATAAAGAGGAGAAATCCATAAAAGTAGTCTAACACTTTTAAAACATGGGAAAATAAGGGGGGCAGTTAATAAATATTGATAATGTTGATGATGATGATGATGATAGCTAGCAATTACATAGGACTTTAAGGTTTGCAAAGCATGCTACCAATATATCTCATTTGATCCTTATAACAAACCTGGGAGGTAGGTGTTATTATTATTCCCATTTTACAGGTGAGGAAACAGAGGCAAATGGAGATTGAATGACATTCCCAGGGTCACGCTGATAGTAAATATCTAAGGTGGGATTTGAACCCAGGATTCCCCAACTCCATCTAGGTCACATAGTGGGTATTGCATGAACCTGGGCAAGTCACTTAATCTTCATCTGTTTCAGTTTCCTATCTATAAAATGGGGTTAATAATATCCTGACCAACATTGTTGTGAGGATTAAATGAAATAATATTTATAAAGTACTTTGCCAACTTTAAATCTCTCCCTAAAATCTAGATATTGATATTTTTATTTTAATCATTTAATATAGCGTTTTATCAGCTGTCCCCCACAAAGTACCAAGGTGTGATCCTTGTTGTAAAGTCAAGGAAGGAAATGGATATCTTGTATAACTTTTGTTGTTACAGTCAGCTAAGGGCTCTCATGAAAGATTACCTTTAATCATATTATTGGTTGTTAAAAAAGCAAGCCACTTAAATGGTTTTTATAGCATTTCCTCATAGGTATTTTTAGTTGTTAGCAGTATTAGTGTCTAGGCTGTTAAAATACCTCCAAGGGTATGTTCCCATTTATTTTGACAGAATTTAACACTGTAGGTAGGATGACCCATATAAATGTAAAGTTAATTCCTTCCATGAGTGCTTTGCAGGAGAGTTATCCTGAGAACTTACATAAACCCCTATTAAACTGACATCGGTTTGTTCAAAATAGCATGTAATTCAAAGCAATTGTTTTTCACCAGATGCCTTGATGCCCTGCTATTCTTTAATATGTGTATCAGATGTGTTTAAGCTGAATTTAAATTTCTCATCTCTAATTTCTCAAACTAGCAAGGTTTTCTTCTATTAAAAAGTACGATTTTTTGATTGTTCTAGTAGGTATTAAGAAGCACACTTCAGCAAGAGCAAGAGGGAATTAATTTGTCATATAAATAAACTGGTCAGCTGGGTATGTAAAGACTTTTTTTTGCACATGATAAACAAGACTTATGTACAGTGCAAAGTTAGATAAAGGACTTTTAAAAGCAATAATGGTGATTTTTTTTTAAAACACAAAACAGGGCAATTTAGTTCTTAAAAACACATTCATCAAAGACCCATCACATTTAAAAGCACTTGGCTTTAGGATTAGAGGCCTAGGTTCAAATTTCACTTCTGATACTTACTACCCATATGGCTACAGCCAAGGCTGTTCATGTCCCTGTGACTCAGTTTTTTTCATCTTTAAAATGAGGAGTTAGGTTGGTGTGCTCTTTTCAAAATCTATGCTTAGCAGTATAAGCTCCTGGGACAATGAGAACAGACACTAAAGCATAATTCCAAATTACTTTCCAGAATGGATGGACTAATTCACAGCTCTGCCAATAGTATGCCTAGCCTTCCACAACCCCTCCCAACATTGACAAAATCCATCTTTTCTCATCTTTGCCAATTTGTCCATGAGAGGTAAAACCTCAAAACTGTTTTAATTTGCATTTCTCCTATTCATGATTTGGAACAATCTTTCCTGTGGTTTTAATAATTTTCAGTTTCTTTGGGAAGTTGTTTGTTCACTTCCTTTGACCCTTTATTCATTAAGGAATGACTCTTGCTGTTATGTAAACTCCCATATTAGAAATAGAGGCAGCTAGGTAGCACAGTGAACAGAGCACCGACCCTAGAGTCTGGAGGTCCTGAGTTCAAATAGGACCTCAGACACTTGACACATTTACTAGCTGTGTGACTTGGGCAAGTCATTTAACCCCAACTGCCTTGCCTTACACCCTCCAAAAATTAAAAAAAAATACTGGATGCAATTCTCCACATCCCAAATAAACAGCTTCCTTTCTTATTCTTACTTGTATTTAATTTTCTTGCAAAAACTTTAACTTTTATACTCACTATTTATCATCTGGGATCTTACCTTCCCTCAGTTCTAAATTTAACTTGTTCATTTACCCTTTCCTCTAACAGCCACCATCAAATAACTTCATTGCTTTCAATACTTTAAATTGATCTTTCAATGAGCTCTGACTAGTTTTCTTTGTTACTTTGCAAATGAAACAATAGCTTCTTGTGTACCTCTGTTTAAAGACCTCCAACGAAACAGCATTTTTTTTCCAGAGGGACCTGGGAAGCAGGAGAGGAGTTCTATGCACATGAATTTCAAGTGTATGTTAATAGAGTACTGCAAAAACAAACAAACAAAAAAGCAAAAACTTCACTCCAAAAGATAGGAGATATAAATTAGAAAGAATGTTCTGAAAATTTTATCTAGGAAGAAAATCATGTATATGTGTTTTCCACTGGACTAACTTTTTAATATTGAAAATTATTTGGCATGTTCCTAGAATTGGCAAATGAAGTTGCCTGCTTACACAAGAGACCCATGGCTATGCAGAGGTGCTTGGGCTTTTTGCCATCCCAATTAAATTCTTTAGGGATACCTAAATGTATTTTAATGTGGAATTTACCATAGGAAATGGGATCTTGCCAACTAGATAATTGAGTTGGGGGTTGATATTTATTTAATGAGCTGATACCATCCCTGAGGAGAACATTTTTGCATTCTTCTGCAGGTTTAAATTTTGTGAAATAAGAAAGTTTGAGGCAGTCTTTAAAAGATGAAATATGAACTCATGATTTCATAGATTCTAGTATAAGTTTCTCATCTTTTCACCTTTAACAGAATTTCACAGAATTTAGTTAGGGTTCAGTAGGACTTGGGTGGCCATCTAGTTAAAACCATACCTTAAAATGGCTTCCCCTCATAAGACACTTAACAAATGGTCATCAAACCTTTGCTTAAAACATCAAATATGAATTTATCACCCCTTGAGACACGCGTTCCAGTTTTGTATAGTTCTAATAATTAGGATAGAGGCAGCTAGATTGCTCAGTGCTGTGGGCCTGGAGTCAGGAAGATCTGAGTTCAAATCCAGTCTCAGAAATTTACCAGTTGTGTGACCTATGGCAAGTCACTTACTTCTATTTGCCTTAATTCTCTAGAGAAAGAAATGGCAAACCACTTCAGTATCTTTGCCAATAAAACCCCATAACGGAGTCACAAAGAGTAAGACACAACTGATGAGCTGAACACCAACAACAAATGATTAGTATGGTTCCCTCCTTTCCTTCATCAAATGAAGCTTAAATTTGACCCTTAAACTTCTATTCATTGTTCCTACTTTCCACTGGGACCAAGGAAACCAAGTGTGATCTGACTTTCACACGACAAACCCTTCAGGTATGTAAAGACAACAATTCCAGATCTTCTTTTCTGGCCAAACATCTCCAGTTACTTCAACCAGTACTCATGTGATATAAACTTGAAACCCTTCACCATCCTGGCTACCCTATTCTGGCTCCTTTATAGTGTTTGATATCCTTAAATTGTGAAGCCCTGAAATAAGCACAGTACTCTAAGAGGTGAGACGTAAATGGGACTATCACCTCCATTTTCTTGGAAGCTATGCCTTTCAATGCAGAACAAGATCACATTAACTTTTGTAGCTACCACATCACATTGTTGATTCATGTTGAGCCTGCAATCCACTAAAAGCCCAATATCTTTTAAAAACAGCTGTCTAACCATGCTTCCCTAATCCCACTTTTGTGAAATTGGATTTTCAAACCCAAGTGTAAGACTTTACATAAACAAGAAGCATGTACCTTTATATAAACCCTTACCCTACTTAGTTTCATTGTATTAGATTCAACCCAATGCCCAGCCTTTTGAGGTACTGACTTTATTCTTTGCCACTTTAGCTATCTCTCCTAGTATGGTATCATCTATAAACTTGATGATTGTACTTTCTATGCTTTTATTCGAATCATTCATTAAATGTTAAATGGCAGAGACCTAAGCAGAAATCTCTGGAACTCTCTCCTGGTAAATTTCCACAAACTTGACATTGAACCATTAACACTTACTCCCTGAGTCCAGTCATCCAGCCAGTCCTGCTTTTATCTAACTTTTATCATCTAATCAATATCTCACAATATCCCTCTCCCCCTCTCCAAGGAATAGCTGGAGATATTTTAAAAAATATTTCTATAGGGGGGGCGCCTAGGTGGCTCGGTGAGTAAAGCGCTGGCCCCAGAGTCAGGAGGACCCGAGTTACGTTCTGGCCTCAGACATTTAACACCCACACCCACACCCCCACACACACACCCTCCCCTTCCCCCCCCACATACACAAACTAGCCGTGTAACCTTGAACAAGTTACTTAACCCCAATTGCCTTCCAAAAGGCAAAAAAAATAAAATAAAATTATTTCGGTAGGATATGCAGTATTCTCTTGATCTACCAGTTTGTAACTCTCTCAGCAAAAGAATAAGGTCAATCTGGCCTAATCACTTTAGGATAAAAAAAAAGTTGGCTATTCTTTTTTTCAAAGCTCATTTCCCCCAGGAACTGAGATTGTGGCCTGTCCTTTGAATGATAAGTATGAAGAAAGATGAGGAGATCAGTGATCAAAGCAATATGAAGGGTCTCTTTAAAAATATATTGAAATACCATTTATTGTTATGGAATGTCCCAACATGAGGTGAATGTTACTATTTACTTTCATCTAGCTTTCAAAAATGCTAATTTCCAGTCTCTCCAGAGCTCTTCCTTTTAAGCAGGCATAGCAAAGGTGATGAGAATGATCTATTCCCTACCCCTAGCCCCACCAGAGGACATCCTACAAAATACTGAAGCTGTTGTTACCTAAATGACTATGAGCATAACAGGGTGAAAAATATGGTCACAGTGAAATTGAATGGCAGGATTATTACCCAAGGAAATGAGTGGAGAGTGGAATGCTGACTTTTAAAATTATAGCAACAAAGGGATGGACAGAATTTCTGAGAGATCATCCTTTTGACTTTAAGAACTAGCTCTAAAATATCTCAAGCCATTGTGTTTCTATGTCAATGCCACCAGGGAGTGAATTACTGTAGCATTTCTGGCATCCTATGGTATTATACAATGATTTTCTTTGTGCCCCTCCTATATACAACCTCCTCCACAACTGGCAGACAAGCAGATAATGTTGGAGCAGTGGGTTGAGTGGGAATTAGGTTGGATAATTCCAATCCCTTGAGATGCTGTCTTTTCTTTTTTATCTCAAGAGGGCAAAAACATCTTTCCATTCTGACAACAATCTTCCCATAGGCCTGCCGGCAATTTCACATTCAAGTTTTAACTATTCTAAAATGGGCTGTATTGGATGACATGGGGATTGGTTAAATGATATGTCAACCCTCTTAGATGGAAAGTATACTTTCCTTTACAAGAGAAATCTGACTTCTAACAATTTATGAGTAATTTTTAAACTACACAATCCAATCCTAAAGTATTTTCATTTCTTCCTTTACTAGAAACAAATATTATACCTATTCTCATCCTCACCCTCCTCCTCCTACACACACACACACACACACACACACACACACACACACACACACACACACACACACACACACACACACTATAGAATGGGGTTTTGGAACATTCTTACCAGCATTTTTCCTTCCCTTCCTCTCTCATTTCTTATTCTAAGCCAGCAACTAAACTGTTCTACAGAGTATGTTATCAATCAGTCTAAATTTTTACCCCTTGTACTTTTTTCCTTTAAAAAAAAAGTTGCTTTTTTTTTTTTAATCTAGGGACAACTATAACAGGCAAGAAGCATTTATTAAATGCTTACAATGCTAGGCAGTGTGCCAATCACTGGGAATACAATTACAAGCAAAAGTAAAGATAATCCTTGCCCTGGGGGAGTTATATATTATTGGTAAATTAGACAAAAAAACAAAGGGAGCAGAAAAAGTGAGTAGAGCAGAAAGGGAGGGAAGGGATCTGGTGGGACATGACTGAGCAGTTCAAAGGAGTAAAGGCTAGGGGCAATCAAGGGATGACTAATCTGGGCCAGTAATCCTTGGAGTTTCTGGACTCATTCTCACTCAAAGATTGTTGTTCAGTTGTTCAGTCATGCCTAACTCTATGTGACACCATGGACTTGTCCACAGGGTTTTCTTGGCAAAGATACTGGAATGGCTTGCCATTTCCTTCTTCAGTATGTCCCCATTTTATAGATGAGTACTGTTGCAATTCAAGGTGTGTTGTGGGGTTGTCTCAAAAAGAATTCACAAACTCAGACCATCTCCAATCCAAGCAAAGACATTTATGGAGAATTATGCTTCTCAGCGGCAGTCTAGGGTCCTTAAAGGAACCAGTAGCTTAGCAAGGAATCATTGTAGAATATGTGAATATATAATATATTGAATTATATTCAGTATATTAATAAATAATATATTGAATATAATAATATAATATATATGAATATATAATATATGAATATATAAGAGGGTATTAATAATATGGGGAGGGGTCCTAGCCTTGGTGGAACTGTATATGTGGTTACCCAGAATACATACAGAAAAGCCCCTGGGGGTGGTCCTTAATGTATGGTAATGATATAATGAGCCTCCCTATGATATAAGTTCACTTGAGGACAGTTCTTTGCTATTACTGGGCAGGCAGGTACTTAGGTTGTGATTTAGTGGCCAAATATCCTGCTCGGTATTCTGCTGGAGCTGCTTTCTGATTGTCTAGCTATTGTGATCCTGTCTGAGACTAGATGGAGGTGGTTGAGGACATGCCTGCTGTTCTAGTGAGGCACAGGAGAAAGTTGGGATATTGAGGGTGGAAGCAGTGTTTGGATTCCATCAGAACTGAGATGAATAGGGATTAAGTAACTTGCCCCATGTCACACTGCTAGTATCTGGGCTGAATGTAAACTCAGATTTTCCTGATTCTAGTGCTCTATCTACTGTACCACCCAGCTGCCCACTCAGATACCCACAAAAATAAAATAAGCTACTAAAAATGTCACTTCCTGTTGCCTCTAGGTTAAAATATCAACTCTTCTGTTTCACGTTTAAACCCAAACAAAAAGCAAAGCCTTCACAATCTGAGACTAGTCTGTCTTCTAGACTCATTTCAAATAATTTCCCTCGCATGTTTTCTATTGCAGGCAAACTAATCTGTCCAATGTTCTACTTCCTCCTGTCCCTGTGCCTGGAATGTTCTTCCACTTCTCTCTTTCTCTTAGAAACCAGTTCCCTGAGAGGATTTTGGGTAGATGGTGGGAGAGGTCAAAAAACTTTCAGGTCTCCAAATTTCGTCCACAAGAAAAACAACAAAGCAAAGCAAAATAAAAGAAATAAAAACAGAACATCACCTCAGAGGGAATGCAGAACAGCAGCAATAAACAAAATTCAGGGTAAAGCAGTTGTTCTCCTAAAAGAACTTGAGAAGACCCTCAGGAAAGACTGGACCTCTGGAGGTGGAGGGCCAGAGTAAAGTGCAAATACCTCCAGGGCAACTCTGTGGAATCAAGGAACAATAAGCCCTGGGGGCAGCTGGGGTCTTGAGGCAGCCTCAGTCTTAGAAACTCATCTCACAGACAATGTCAGGGATATAGATAGAAGAAGCAGATTCAGTAGTATAAGACTTCAAATTACATATAAATTATATTATAGGGTGAGAGCATTGTTGAAGTGTAAAATGGAAAATTTTGATTATTTTAAATTAAAATTTTCTTGTATACATAAAACTTATTCAGCCAAGAATAGAAGGAATGCAGATAATTGGGGGAAAAAAAACAACTTTCATAGACAGTTTCTCAGATAAGTTGTGGTTGGGTTGGAATGATTGTTGTCCTTAGTTCTCAAGAGTACCAAAATGACATTGTTGCAGTTTAAACCCCAGGGATGCCAAAAAGCTATTGTGGTTTAAACCCAGGGATGCCAAAAACTGTTGCGGTGGGGGATCTGCCCATCCAAAAACTGTTGCGGTTTCATGATGTGCTGTGTGGTGGAACTCTCTCAAAGAATTCAGTTAGGCCACCTCTAACCCAAGTATAGGTATTTATTGAGATTGAAGCCTCTCATAAAGTGGGCTAAGTTCCAAGAGGAACCAGCAACTTCAGAGAAAGCAAGATGTATTTTTATAGAATAAAGATGTAATTACATTATCAAAATTTACATAGAATAGAGGAATAGCATTAATATTAAAAAGGCAGGAGGAGTTTATTAAGGGATTAGGAAATGGAGGATAGGTACCATCTATGGTTCAGGGGTTAAAACATTCTGGTCATTCTGCCCTCCAACTGGCTAGCTATTGTGGTCCTGTCTGGTTAAGACAAATAGGTATTGTGGAGGTGAGGGCTAGGTGGGTACAGTGGGGTCTGCTGTTCAGTGGTGCCTGATTTATAATGAAGTTAGAATATTGGGGCTAGGGGCAGCTTTATTAGGATTCCATCAACATCACTGTGTTAGAGTCAAGTTATAGGGTGTTTGTGGCTGATCAGACCAATATGAGCTCAGAATGCTCTATCACAGGTTGGACAAAAATAATCCATATGAATATTTGGGGCAGATTTTCTAAATCTGCTCATCTCCTGTTCATTTTGAGCTACTTCAATCCTGCTTTGCTCATAGAGCACAGCACCTATTCGGATGAGGGCATGTCGTGCTGGGCAGTCCTGTGCCAGTGCCTCCCATGTCACACAATCAATTCCAAAGTTCTCAAAAGAGACCTTAAGAGTGTCCTTATGTTAATTCTCCTGACCACCTGTATCAGCAATGCCATATTCACAATGCCTATAGAGATTACAAATATGCTGATATAATTATCCATCACAAAATACGTCAGGTTTGCCATTTGGGGAAATAAACTAGAAAATTTATTAAGATACCAAAAGACTGAGTCCCAAAACCAGAAAGTGAAAGCCATCAGAGTAGTTATGACATTGGCACAGGTAGATAAAGTAGAAAGCACCCACATTTTCAAGCCTTTAAAACAGAACAGGCTACCTCAGGCAAAGGTCCTCCTCTCCCCACTCACAGCAACCACCCAGTGTCCTGGAAGAGCACTCCCAGCAGCTCCGGCCCCTGGCAGTGCTCAGCCGGAGTCCTAACTCAAAAAAAAAAAAAAAAAGGCAACTGCCGCCAACTGCCAACCACAGGACCGTTAGCTCGGCTTTTTTTTTTTCTTGCTCTGCCATGTCAGCACGTCCATGGGGCATGGGAGATCTTTAAATCCCATAACCCTTACACCACCATGTGAGTCCTTGCTCTGTGTGAGTTTTCCATATAATAGTCTTTTTTGGTAAGGGCACCTTTGACGTTCAAACAATGTGGCCAGTCCATTGGAGTGCTGTTCTTGGCAGGAGAGTTTGAATGCGTGGCAGTTTAGTTCAAGAAAGGACCACAGTGTCTGGTATCTTATCCCAGAAGTTCAAGAACACCTTCATTACCCATCTCTATAAAGGTAAAGGAAATAGATTGTCCTGTGAAAATCATGGGGGATAGGGGGGAGTCTCTCAGTCATTGCTGGCAAGATTCTTGACAGAGTCCTCCTTAATTGGCTGATCCTCCCATGATTTAGAAAAACATGGAAAGACCTGGACTCATGAAGGAAGATGCTATCTACCTTCAGAGAAACAGAAGACAAGTGGAAATAAGCATAGTACAGCCCTACATATATGTGCATGTTTATAGATAGCTCTGTGTGTGTGTCCATGTGTAACAATATTTATTATATAGGCTTTCTTGAAATGGAAATGTATTGTTTTATATTAAATCTTCTCTAATGTTCTGCTGTGTATATGGACATTTTTTTCTCATTATCTATATAAGTTTAAAATAAATTTAAAAATTTTTAAAAGAAACCATAGTTCCCTTCAGGGCTTGATTGCCACACCAATTAACAGCTAGATAGTGCAATAGCTAGTGCCATGTTAGGAAGACCTCCCTCAAGTAATTTAGTAGTTGTATTATTCTGGGCAATGTCTGCCTCTGTTTCCTCCTTTGTGAAATGGGTATATCACCCACCTATAAGGATTGTTGTGGAGATAATAGAAGATAATTTTTGTAAAGTGCTTTGCAAAGCTTTAAGCACTATATAAATGCTAATTATTATGATGCTGATTATGCTCTGTCCAAAAATGTTCTTCATTTTCATTTTATATAATTTTTATTTATGTATGTATATGAATGCTGTTTCCCACCACAGAATGGAAGCTACTTAAGGAAAGGGACTGTTTCATTTTTCTCTTTGTATATTAATCATTTAGTACCACACTTGGCATACAATAGGTGCTAAATTAAAGTTTGTTGAATTGGAATGAGTTTTGAGGTGATAAAGCCCAAACCTGAGTTCAACTGTGTTTGATGGATGTTCTTTGCTATATTGAGGTTCCTTAACAAAAAGTTTTG
Organism: Petaurus breviceps papuanus; assembly: GCF_028583685.1. NCBI lineage: Eukaryota > Metazoa > Chordata > Mammalia > Diprotodontia > Petauridae > Petaurus > Petaurus breviceps. The sequence continues at coordinate 3,809,566 of NW_027187378.1, forward strand.
GAACTTTTTGGAACTATATCCTTAAAATATAATTATTTAGTGTTATTTTATAATGCTAACTTAAAATGGGGTCTTTCTAGACTAATTTCACATTATTACAAACACTTCCACTCTAGTTGTTCCCAGCAAATATTTCAACCAGGTTCTATAACTATGCTCAGTCTGGAGTGAAATCAGAGTCCTGGATTCCTTGGCTAGAATGTTCTCCTTCCTCATCTCCACCTCCAGGTTTCCCTAGCTCCCTTCAAGTCCAAGGTAATATACCTTGTACAAGAAGCCTTTGCTAAGCCCCCTTAATCCTGTTGCTTATCTCCAATTTACCTAGGAAACGTATTGTTTATACTTATACGTTATTTATACATAGCTGTTTTGCATGTTTGCATGCCTTTGAGCTCCTAAAGAGCAGGGACCATCTTTTATCTTTCTTTGTGTTTCTCGAATTTAGCATAGTGCCTTGAACATAGTAGGACCTTAATAAACATTTATTGACACAGTAGGTGATTAAGGACCGACAACTCCAGTAGCAGACAAGACATAAGTGTGTGTGAGCATAATTTTTTTTTTTCCTGCTCAGTCTCTACATGTTGAAAACTTTTAATTCCCCATAGCTTGGAGTTTAAGAGTTTTAGAGTATTTGACCTGGCAACATCTATTAAAGATATTCTTCAATTTGTATCGAGGTGATTATGGGCAATAGTTCTATGACAATTATCTGTTTCCAAGGATAATATTAGTTTATTGGAAAGAACTGGATAATATTAATTTTCCTTGCAATTCCAAAGAAAATTTGAAGGTCTATATTCATAGTATGGGAATCTGTTACCTATTAGTTTACAAAAAATAGTGAGTTTCTTATGCAAAACTATACCATCATATCTTACTAAGTATTAAGTCTTTATTAAATCTTTACAATTCACTTACATCCATTCTCCACACAGCTGTCACGGTGATTTTCCTTTAGATCGATCACTTCCCTATTCGACAGACTCCAGAAGCTCCCTCTTTCCAGTAGAGGAAATAGAGCGGTCCTAACATTTTTGTGTGTCTAAGACTTCTTTAGATCCCCTTCTCAGAATAATCTTTGCATGTGCATAAAATAAAATATATGGAATTACAAAGGAAACCAATATATTGAAATATACTTATGAAAATATGTTTTTGGAACAATTTAATGAACCCCAGGTTAAAGGGTGAAATATGCATTCCTCTGTTTGGCATTGAAAATCCTTCACAATCAAATGCCAACTCTTTTCCAGCCTCGTTATATATTGCTTTCCTTCCTGAGCTATACAGTTCAGCCAAATTGGCCTTCTCTCCCTTTCTCTCACATGGCATTCTATTTCTCATCTTTTTGCCTTTGTCCTGGCTGTCATGAATGCCTGGAATGCAGTCCTTGATCAGCTCTGCCTCAGAATCCTCATTTTCATCACTCAGTTCAAACATCTCCCTCTGTACAAAATATTTTCTTATCCCTATTAATTGCTCATGGTCTTGTATTTAAATACCTTGTAGCTTTTTGTGTTTTTCAGGGTTAGCAAGTTTCCCGTTCATTTTCAGAGGTTGTTTTGATATTTTGTTTCTCAAACCTCTGTGCTAAAGATTTTGGTTGACACAGTATTATCTATTTTCAACATCTTGTATTTCCTTAGCCATTTGAGTTTGGCTTTTCAGTGCTAACCAAGGAAATCTAGAGTTTCTAAAACACCTTTTTCTCTTATGTATTCTATTCCACTAGTTTCTTTTATGTTGCCTTTAGCTGTGTATTAAATAAAAAGTTTTCAAGTTTCCTACTGCATATTTGATATAATATTCCATTCAATATTACCAGCAATCTCGTTATTTTCATATTATATCAATGGAGCTCAGATATCAGTGTTGCTGTGGCAAGTCACCATGTTACTATTGTTCTGCTTTCTATTGACAGATTATTGCTCAAATGTTTTCATTATTTTTTTCTTATTCTCATTCCCATTTAGTAGTAGTAGTAGAAAGAATGATGATAATAATAATAATGACTAGCATTATATGGGAGCAACTAGGTGGCACAGCGGATAGAGCATTAGGACTGGGAACCAGGAAAACTCATTTCCTGAGTTTAAATCTGACCTCAGACACTTACAAGCTGTATGACCCTGGGCAAGTCACTTAACCCTGTTTGCCTCAGTTCCCCATCTGTAAAATAAACTTGAGAAGGAAATGGCAAATCACTCCAGTATCTTTGCCAAGAGAACTCCAAATGGGGTCACAGAGAGCTGGACATGACAAAAAGGACTGAACAACGACAAAGGCATTTATATAGTGCCTAATATGCACCAGGTGCTTTACAAATATGACCCAACTTGTCTCTTTCTATACATTTATTAATGTTCTTGTTGTACACCCAAAGTATACTTTAAACTCCTTGAAGGCAAGAAATGTCTTATTTTTATCTTTGTATCCCTAGTACACAGGATAGTGTATTGCAGACAGTTAATAACTTAAGTACCTACTATGTTTCAGGCACAGGGCTAAGTGCTAGAAATACCCAGCAGATACTTGATAAATGCTTGTTGACTTAAAATGAATATTCATGGTATTTTTTTAAAAAATTGTATGGAAACTGGATAGAGCTCCCTTTCTATGGATGCCAGAAAAAGAGCTGAACTAGTTTTTGGAGTCACACAGTTTGGAGGAAAGGTTTTGTACTTATAATAGGCTCAGAAAAAAAATGGAAACATTGCATAAGGTCACTGCTTGCCTCACACTTTTCCTGCAGAATTTCCTCTCTTCTTGTAGAGATATCCTCATACATAAAAGTTTATTTTCATCCCACTGCTTAGACAATTTAGGAGCATTTATTCTGAATAAGGATGCTTTGTGTGGATTAGTCGCTCCTTTAGAATTGGAAAGAAAGTGACCTCTGAACTCTCTCCTGTCTGAGCTCCCATAAATTTCCTGTCTTCCCAAGGAATGAAACAGCCAGACTACAGCAAGCAGTTGTTTATACCTCCAAACACTGATGAAAGGCTCTTGTCTGGTGATAATTCTGTTTCAGGTTTGCCAGAAAGAAGAATTCTCTCTCCTTCCTTAGTAATAAAGCAGAGCTGGCTGAGAGGAGGTAAAAGACACTAAAAAAATTATCAAGAGGGAGGTACCATTTTCTGAAAACAAAGTCAGCCAGGCCAGCAGCACAGGCATTACAAAGCAATGTTTCGTGTTGCTCACCTCCCCTTGATTGCCTGCCATCTAGAATGCCCAGCTTTCCCATCGAAAGCCTGAATCTATCCAAAGTTCTATAAATGCTTACATTTAATTAGAGGAGCTTTCATATTCCTCCTGTCATGCCTTCTGGGGTACGAACAAACTTCACAGCTGACTCTCTGCAAAATCTCAGGGCTTCTCTAGGGTTTAGAGAGGCTGTGGGCTACAGGATCAGACAGAGGATACAGCCAACAAATTGAGGTTGGAGGCATACATAGGTGAACTGATTTCCTTCCTTTCAATGATACTCTTGTGTATCATTTGAACAATCCCTTCCAAAATATGCCCCAGGAGAAGCTCAATTATCTCATTATATTTCAGATGTATATGATACTCAGTGCCCTTGGAGGCTATTGAGAAGGACAATAGGACAGAGAGATATTGGAGCCAGTGCTCAATTTTTTAGTCCTTTTGAAAGGAGATCCTCTGGAAAGCCAATGAAAGGATTGACAGCAGATTTATGGAGAAATTGTATCTAAACGAAAAGGAATGTTTCTGCTGACATGAGGAAAAACCTGAGCCAATAAGCATTTATTAAGTATTTATTACACTCAAGGCACATTGTATAGAGCAAATCATTAAATAATGTTCATTCATTCAGTCATTCTTTTATCAAGTAATTCCCAAATTCCTACTGTGTGCCCAAACAGTATGCTAGGTAGTACAGGTGATACACAGAGGTGGAAACCATGGGCCCAATCCTCAAAGAGATTATAGTCTAGCTGGGGGAACATATACATAAATGAAAACTTTGTTGTTTAATCATGTTTCAGTTGTGTCCAATTCTTTGTGACCCCATTTGGGGTTTTGTTGGCAAAGACATTAGAGTGGTTTGTCATTTCCTTCTCCAGCTCATTTTACAGATGAGGAAACTGAGGCAAACAGCATTAAATGACCTGCCCAGGGTCACCTACCTAGTAAGAATCTGAGGCCCGATTTCAAATGAAAACTAAATTGTAATGCAAGATCATATAGCATTGCAGATACAAGAAACAAAACAAGAGAAGAGAGGAGAGATAAAGGCAAGAAGTATTGCCTACTCAGAGGAAGGAGGAATCAGGTTTGGTATGGGCCTTCAGTTCAAATATCTATAAGTATTCATGGAAGATTCATTTTCTTTGCCTTTTGAAAGACAGTGTAAGGCTCGAGAACTGGATTCCAGTAGAAAGTGACCCCTGGATTCTGTTCCATCTGAGAATTAGTAAATTTCCTGTCATTCTTGGAAACTAAAGAGTCAAGTGGAAGTAAATATTGTTCATTCCTCTAAACACTGGGGAAAGGCTTTTGTCCAGTGGTAATTCTATTTAGGGCTTAGCAGAAAAACTCTCCTGGAGTCAACAAAACCTGTGTTCAAATCTCACCTCTGACCCCTACCAGCTGCAACAACACCGCAATCAAGTTAGTTAACTAACTTCTCTAAGCCTCAATTTCATCATCCCTAAGATGGGCATAAAAAAATAACCACACTGACTACTTTATAAGGTGATTGGATTGTTTCACAGAAATGGTACATTATTTATGTGTGTATGTATGTGTGTATACAGACATGCATATGCACATACATGTATATGTAAAAACATACACCCAGTGTATACACAAAGAGATATTCATGCACATATACAGATGCATAAATCTGTGTGTATATATAGAGATATGTATATATTCACACATGAATACATGCACATAAACATTTATATAATGCTATTGCATTACATACAATGTACAGTGGACAAATACTGGTTACAATACCTATAATGTGCATGCCTACATGTATGTAAATAATGATTATAATAATAACACATAGTTAACATGTATATAGAACTTTCTATTTACTAGGTACTGTGCTAAGCGCTTTACAATTTTTATCTCATTTAATCCTCACAAAAGCACTGGGAGATAGGTGCTATTATTATCCTCCCCATTTTATGGATGAGGAAACTGAGACAAACAGGGGGTAAGTGACTTGCCCAGGGTTACAAAGTTATTGTGCCTGACTCTGGATTTGAACTCAGATCTTCCTGAGTCCAAGCCTCACTATCCACTATGCCACCTAGTTGTCTCATACATAAAATATATGTAAGCAAGTGAATGTACATGTACATATCTATGTCCACATATATGTCAGCTCAAAATGAACTTCCCCTATATCTGCTTCCTAAAGAGGAATATTCAAATCTGTAGTCAATTCTTGAGTGATTTTCCTAAACCTATGGTACTCCCTGAAGTTGTCCTTAAAAACAATAGCCATGATTCAGTCAATGCAAGGTAAGCAAGAAGTGCTAGACAAATAGGTTTATATGTTTCCTGTTCATTGACATCCCTGAGACTTAAGATAGCCCCAATGGATCTGAAGTCATACAAAGTCAAACAGAAAATGGGCCCTTACTTCAAAGAACATAAAAAATATTTTGCATGTCCATAACACTCTATGATTTCAAGTCAGGTTTGTATACATTGTCTCATTTATTCCTCCAACAACCCTGTCAATAGAGAGGCAAAGTCTTATTATCCCCATTTTATAGATGAGGAGACTACAGATCAAAAGAAGCTATGACTTACCCAAGACTAATTCTCTCATTAACAAATGGCCAAATTGGGCTTTGAATCCAGGATTTTTAATTTCAGGTTCGGTGCTTTCTCCACAAAACCATGAGCATCCCTTTAATCTCAAACCCCCCCAAAAATGGTATAAAATTAGGTCATCTACATTCATCTTTAGGGAAAGCTATACAAAGTCATGATACTTACACAGTTGTACGCTTTATAAAAGTAAAGCTTTTCACATAGGGATACACCTAGGAAACTCTTACATCCTAAGGACCATCTCCTTGATAGATGAAAGCTAGGAATTTGTACACCCTAAGGTAGCATGATAAAAGGCACTGGTGTTATATAATCTAAGAGCTGGATGGGCCCTTTAGAGTCCAGCTAGTCCAACTTGTACTTTGTATAACAACCTCAGCCAATGGTCATTGAGCCTCTGATTGAAGGCTTGTGATAAGAGAGAACTCACCACATCTTGAGGCAGCTGGTGCCACTTTTGGACAGCTACCATTCTTAGCAAGATTTTCTTACATAAAAACGAAATTTGCTGGTTTGTAACTTCCACCCAATGTCCCTAGTTTTGTCCTCTGTGTATACACAGAAATAATCCAAACACTCTTCTAGCAGAGAGCTAGAATGGTCAAAGACAGCTATCATGTTACCCCCGAGTCTTTTCTTCCCCAGGATAAATGTGCCTAGTTTCTCCAAATGATCTTTGTAGGGCATGTTTCCTAATACTCTCACCATCTAGTTATTCTATCATGAATGTGCCTCAGCTTATTGGTGTCGTTCCTATAATGTGACTGATGAAATGGAACACAGACGGGATGTGGGCTGACTAGGGAAGGAAGAACAATCGCCTGTCTCCTTCTGGGAACCTTATACCTATCTTAGTGCAATCTAAAGGAAGGGGAAGGAAGGGAACAAGCATTTCTTAAGAGTCTACTATAATATAGTACCAGGCATTGTACTGAGCACTTTACAAATATTATCTCATTTTGTCCTCACAACAACTCTGTGAGGTAGCTGCTATTTTGATCCCTTTTTTACAGATGAGGAAACTGAGGCTTGAGACAGCATGAGCCTTTTTGGTTGCTATATCACACTGTTGATGAACATTAAATTTGAGGTCCACTAAATACTCTTAAGGATTGTATGTTTTTTCACACCAATTGTTGTCTAGCCCCTTTTCCACAATTCTATGTTTGTAAAGTTGCTTTTTTGAAACCATTTGCAGAACTTCATTTGTCTATATTAGATTTCATATTGTTCAGTCCAATCCATCAGTGTGGTCTCTTGAGATAACTCAGATTTCTGATTCTGTCTTCCATATTTTTTAGCTACCCTCTAAGCTTCACATCATCTGCAAATTGAATAAGCATACCAACCATCCTATCATGTACATCATCAATAAAACTCCTAGACAGAACAGTCCTAAGAACAGAAACTCAGAGTCATACACTAGAGACCACCCTCCAAGTTAATCTCTCACCATTAATGAGTACTTTGGGGGTTCAAGGCAGCTCATGGTATAATGGATATATATATATATAGCTCATGGTACATAGCTTGACTTGGAGTTGGCAAGACCCGAATTTGAATCCTTTCAGATTTGCTGGCTGTGTGATCTTGGGTAAATCACTTAAGCTTGAGGGGCTGAGTCAAGATGGAGGAGTAGAAGCAGGACCTCCCCGCTGCTCCAGCTTCCACCTTCCCCAATCCATGTAAAAAGGGGACTCTAAGCAAACTTTGGAGCTGCAGAACCCACAAAATGACACAGATAATCTAACCTCCCACTGAGGACAGCCCAGCAGGCCAGGAGGAATTGGCCAGCACAGTGCTCTGGGAGCCAAGCCCAGCCCCAAGCCAAGGCTTTAGCCCCAGGGCAGGGCTGAGCAGCCACAGGCCAAAGGGACTCCAGATCAGCAGCAGCTTTAGCAGTTTCCAGATTTATCAACACATAGATGCAAAGGACAAAGTGAGAGGTCAGTGTAGTCTGGACTTTGGGACCCAGTAAGTGGGAGTTTGTGGCTTTTGCCCCCAGGATGAGAAGCCACGTGGCAGCTTTAGCTCCTGGCCTGCAGAGTGTAGGGGGAACAAGCACCAGTCTGAGGGATAATTGCTCTTGCTTTAACTTTCTTGGATCTGGATTGCAGTCTAGGGTGGAGGTCCTGGAGTGTGTGTCCAGCTTGCCAGAGAGTGTGGAGACCTCAGAGAGGGCACCCATCTAATACCTCCTGCAGCTGAGTAAACCCCAGCGTTTGGTACAAAAGCACCCCTGTCTGGTGGCAGAGTCCTACTGCGGCAAAAAGCTCAGGGGTCAAGTGACTGAGGGGAAACATCACCAGGCAAAGGAAACAAAGCAGACAGAAGACTCCAACATTAAACTCCTATTTTGGGGACAAAAAGGAGCAAAGCATGGAACAGGAGGAAGACAGTGAAGTCAGAACTCCTGCACCAAAAGCTTCAAAGGAAAATACGAGTTGGTTACAGGCCATAGAGGACCTTAAGAAGCAGATAAGAGAAGTGGAGGAAAAATTGGGAAGAGAAATGAGAACAATGCAAGAAAGCTATGAAATGAGAGTCAACAACCTGACTGAGAAAAATCACACCTTAAAAAAGAGACTAACTCAAATAGCAAAAGAGGCTCAAAAAGGCAATGAGGAGAAGAATGCCTTAAAAAGCTGAATTTGCCAGATGGAAAAAGAATCTCAAAAGCTCGCTGAGGAGAATCGTGGCTTCAGAATTAGATTGGAGCAAATGGAAGCTTATGAGAAATCAAGATGCTGTTAAATAGATCCAAACAAATGAAAGAATAGAAGGCAATGTGAAATATCTCATGGGAAAAACCACTGACCTGGAAAATAGATCCAGGAGAGATAATTTAAAAATTATTGGACTTCCTGGAAGCCATGATCAAAGTAAGAACCTAGAAATCATCCTCTAGGAAGTTCTCAAAGAAAACTGCCCTGATGTTTTAGAACCAGAGGGCAAAATAGAGGTTAAAAGAATCCACTGATCACCTCCTGAAAAAGATCCCAAAAGGAAAACTCCTAGGAATATTATAGCCAGGTTCCAAAATTCCCAGATTAAGGAGAGAATATTACAAGCAGCCAGGAAGAAACAATTTGAATATTGTGGAAAAACAATCAGGATAACTCAGGATCTGGCAGCTTCTACCCTGAGGGATCGAAGGGCTTGGAATATGATATTCCAGAGGTCAAAGGAGCTGGAATTAAAACCAAGAGTCACCTACCCAGCAAAACTGAATATCATGTTTCAGGGGAAAATATGGTCATTCAGTGGAATAGAGGACTTTCAAGCATTCTTACTGAAAAAAAAAAATAGTTGAATAGAAAATTTGACATTCAGATATAAGAAGCAAGACAAGCATGGGAAGAATCTTGGGATTGAACATTAGATAAAGTCTGATTCAACAATCTGCAGTATAGAATCTGGAACACCAGGGCCTGGATTAAAACCCCTGCTACTTATTTCCTGTGTGCCCAAGTACAAGTCATTTCATTTCTACGAGGCTCATTTTCCTCATCTGTAAAATAAGAGAACTGAACTCCATGCTCTCTTTCTAGTTCAAAAGCCTACAAACCATGTCTCATCCAATACCTTGCTACAACATAACTGAAACATGAACAAAGAATCACAGAAGCCTAGTGCTGGGAAAAGTTTCTGGGGTTATTTCATTTAGACCCTACTTGAATCATGAATGCATTACTGGTAGAACTCTAAAACTTATTACAACATACTTTCCCCCTCAATAAATAGAGTGTGCTAAGCATAGTTTAGCCTTCTCTGCCTCATTCAGGTTCATCATTTTGGGCATTAATTATTATAATGTAATGACAGCCTTAGAACTCTGGTTGTCCTCTCACTGAGACCAGCCTCATCTGGCAGTGGATACAGTATTACTTCTGTCTCCTCTCTCTGGCAGGCCTCTCTTCTTTGATGGGATTTTCTGAAGTGATCAGTTTTTGTTCTCCCTGTTTTTTCCCCCTCAACCATATTCATATGTTGCCTAAAGCTTTTGTTCTTAGTCCCTCACTTTCTGAGGCAGCTAGCTGGCACAATGTGATAGAACTCTGGAACCAGGAAACCTAAGTTCAAATCCAGCCTCAGGCACTTACTAGCTGTGGACTAGGAAAAGTCACTTAACCCATCTATGCCTCAAGTGTCCTTCACTATAAAATGTGGGTAATAACATCCCAAGGTTGTTGTGAAGATAAAATGAAATAATATTTGTAAAATGAATACAATGCCTGGACCATCTTAGGTGCTTACTATTTCCTTTCTTCCTCCTGGTTTTCACCTGAACTGGAGATTTCCAGGGAAAATGAGATTGCTTAGATTCAATATGGAAACTAAGTTAAATAGACTCCTTACTTAAGGAATTACATTTTATGTCTTTTTAATAAAGCACATGTGATTTGTGGCAAAAAAAAAATCACAAGCTCTCTTGATCTCAGTTTGCTCATCTACAAAATGGGTATAATAATAATACCTATATCATAGGTTTGAGCACTTCCTGACTTCATAATTCTGGGCAAGCCACTTAACTTCTCTCAGTCTCAAATTCCTCATCTATAAATTGGGGCAAATAATTACACCTAATTCACAGGGTTGTTTTAAGTGAGATAATATTATATAGATGACTTTGCAAACATTAAAGCACCATATAAATGGCAGCTTTTATTGTTGTCATCATCAACAATAACATCGTCATCTTTACCACCATCAGTCTTATTTTATAGAAGAAAAAACATATTGTGAAATGTTCAGACATTCATTCCATAAAGCTTAATAATGTGCCTGATATATTCAAGCCACTGGGTTGGGTACTAGGGATACTAAAGCAAATAGTTTCTGCCCTCAGGGTGTTTATAGTCTGTTCAGGACACACCACATGTATACAAAGTCTATATAAAGTCATTTCAAGAAGGAAAGAATGCTCATAACTGGGAGTGTCAGCCAAAGTCCATGTAGGAGAAGGCAATTAAGGTGTAAGGATTCTATAAGATGAGGCGGGAGTTCATCACAGACATGAGATGGGAGGAAGTGGAACAAAGAAATCAATGTGGAGCATGGAATGTCCCCTATGGGGAGCAGGTAGCCCCAGACCAGTTGGACTGGGTAATATGGGAAGAAGACTAATATACAATAAGATGAGAAAGTTGGGTTGAAGTCAAATTGTGTAAGGTCTTAAATACCTGGCCAAGGGTTGTGTACATCATAGTAGGGGACAATAGGTAGCTACTGAAGATTTTTAAGTTAAGGGAGTAAGTTTATGTTTTAGGAATATCATTTTGGCAGTTGTCCATGTGTGGATTAGAGAGGAGAGAAGATAACTTCACCTAATAACTGTTTGACCCCAGAAAAATCACTCAGTCTCTCTGAGTTTTTGTTTCCTCACCTGTCAAATAGAGATTATAGCATCTACTGTATAAGGATTGCTGTGAGGATGAAATGAGTTATTATTAATACTATTTGCATTATTATTGTCTGCATTACTTAGTAAGAGGCTATTATAGCAAATCAAAATTAGAGGTAATGAAATCCTGAACAAAAAGGATTTGGGAAGGGGAAAAAAAAGATACAAAAACAAGCTACAGGGAGGGAGCAGTGGATGTTGCTGTTATTCAGTTATTTCAGTCCTATACTATTCTTCATGACCCCATTGAGGGTATTTTTGGCAAAGATACTGAAGTAGGTTGCCATTTAAGGACAAAAGAGAGATATAGGCACGATGTATCATGAACATTTGAGGAAAAAGCACTTTTAGATACAAGGGTCATGGTGAAAATTTGGGGATTGAAGGAAAGGGAAGAGTTAAGGATTACTCATAGATTGTGAACACAGGTTACTGAAAGGTGGATGATACTGGTAATAGATAGGGGAGAGTATAGAGAAGGAGTGGATTTGGATAGGGTGAAAGGGAATATAATTTGGTCCCTTTTAATCATATTGTATTTGAGCTAAGGATATTCACAAGTAAATGGCCATCAGGTAGTTGGTAACGTGTACTAATATATTGATAATTTATAGTTAGTAATCAGGTAATATGGGGCTCACTTTCAAGAGAGATTAGGATTTGTATATAGATTTTGGAGTCATCTACACAGAGGTGATAATAGAGCCCATGTTGGGGTGATAGGAGGGCTAGGTGTAATGAAATGCCCATACCTACAATTGTCTAGAGTGGAAATTAAAACCAAGTTTTCCTGATTCCAAATACAAAGATTCTAAAGGGAAGAGAGAAGGTAGGAGCATATTCCCTGGCATGGCTGATGGGCCATGTTAATGCACACGGGCAAGAGAGAGAATGTTGAGTTTGGAGAATTCCAAATGAATCATCTAGTTGAGCTGGAACATACTGTGCACAATAGGGAACAGTACAAATAACACTAGAAAAGTATCATGAAGTCAGATTTGAAAAGGTCTTAAATACTAGGATAAAGGAATTTTATTTTATGTTATAAGCAACAGGGAACCAATAAAGATTTTTGAGGAAGGGTCATATGTCCTCATTAGAAAGAATTAATTTCTGAGTTGTATCAAGTATATATTAGAAAGAGAGGAAAAAGTTCAGTCATCTGGACCATCTAAGGGATATTTACTGTAAAATAGGCAAGAGGTGAGAAGGTGGTTGCAGTATGCAAAGAGGATGAGACAGATAGAAGACATATTGCTGTGTCAGAGTCAATAAGACTTAGTAACTAATTGGATGTTCTGGGAGACAGAGAGCGAAAAGAATGATCAAGAAGGCAAAGTCCCAGAGGAGCCAGTCAGCCATTCATCAGTCAACAAACATTTATTAAGTACCTACCACATCCCTAGTAAGAACTAGGGATGCAAAGAAAGGTACAAAACAGTTTGCTCTCAAGACTAATAGGGGAGACATGGGATGGGATGGGATGGGATGGAATGGGATGGGATGGGATGGGATGGGATGGGATGGGATGGGATGGGATGCAGGACCCAAGTGAAGGAGTTAGACTTGGTAAGAAAGTTGGTCTCCTCACCCTTTGACACTCAGGCAAAGCAGAAAATTTGGAGAGCATGAATGAGGACGTAAAAAGATTCAAGAGCATAACAGATGGGGCAGGGGTACAGTTGGTGACATAAGGAGGGAGGAGAAGGTTGGGGGGCAGACTCTGGGGGTATGGGCTAGGCAGTTGAATAATAAATAGAAAGTGAATAGAAAGATTACTCCATAGCCTTGATTTTATACATACATGTATATATGCACACATATACATGTGTGTATACATGTGATGAATATAAATGTATGTGCATATACATACAAATATACATGCATGTAATTATTTCAATATAATTAGTTACAAATAAAATATATTTCAGTATAACTAGTTTCCTTTATAATCCTATGCAATGCATTTTATGCATTTAAAAATGTAATTCTGAGACAGGGTCCATAAGTTTTTTCAGTCTACCAAAGATTAAGAACACCTCTTAAAAGATGACTTAAGGAATTTCCATTATCTGGGGTAGTTCAAATTTTCTTGTGGGAGGGGAGTGGTCTTAAGTTCATAAAAACCTTCTCAATGTTAAAAAAAAAAAAGGCTAACAAGAAAATTGAAAGCTCTGGTAGAGACATTCTGGGGGCCAGATTCCTTCCTACTGACCCTAAACTTATATAATTATCAGTCCCTTCCTCTATCTCTTGAATATAGATCTCCAGGTATCTCTTCTCTTGAAAGCAGATCTCATGCTTGAGGCCTAGAGCAAAGAGAGGCCAAGCCATCTCATCTTAGGTAGGAGCATCCAATAACAACACAGAGCCCGGTAGCTCCCAGTTTTCTTCTCACTCCTGTCAAGGAGGAGAAAGGCAGAAAACAGAGCCAGTCATGTCACTGTGCTGAGACAGCCCCTCCAACATCTTGTCTCATGCATCATTTTTAAGCTCCATGCCTGTCAGGTCGTATGAGTCTGTGGAGGCTCTGGGGTTGGCCTCCTCACAGCTGGCTTTCCTGATAAATGAAGCCTTTAATTGGGGCCTTGTTCTTATGTAACCGTGTCATTATTTGTCTGCTGCAGTATATTTGGCGCAGTAACATGTGCTGACTTCCTGCAGATCTTTTTAATGATGAAGCCCAGTCTCCTCGGGAAAAAGGAAGGAAAAAAAACACTTTAGTGGAACAAGAAGAAATGAAGGGAAGTCATTAGCAGACACATGCTGGATTGTACTGAGGATGTATACATGTATTTTATACTTGCTTATTTTTTTTTACTGATATAAAAGTGAAATATGTTCTTTTCGTGTCCCTAATTCAGAGGAAGAACAGCTGTTGGACTCTTAAAAGTAAAATGCCCATTAAAATGAATATGTTGCCACTGATTCACTGTAACAAGTTTTTTGGATTTTTTTTTCTTTTTGCTCTGTGTGTGTGTGTGTGTGTCTTCCCTTTCCCTTTTATAGGAATTTTGCTTCAGGAATACATTAGAAGAAGTAAGGGCTCTGGTATGGCTTAAAAGAGTCCAGAAAGGTAGACAGTAACACCTTCTGGATGGGCTGGTCTGCTACAACGAACCACAGCAAATCTAAACTTGAAGAAATGATTCTATGAGGCCTCAAAAGAAACGTCTGCATTCCCTGAAAACAAAACGAGAATGTTGGTTCAGGTCGTTCTTCGCTCTAAAATGATCGGTCCAATCTACAGGATGAGAACCTGAAGAGGAGAAGAATAATCAAGTCGAATGTTCCCACCAGCAGGATTGAGTGACCCTCCCACACAAAGCCTATTTTGAATGAATATGTGGAAATATACAGCTTTGTTGAGAGGATTCAGTCTTGGACTTGAAGAGCAGATGTTCCATTCATGATGAATACAAAGATTCAGAAGAACAGATTACAGAAACACAGACAAGGGGTAGTTTGCCAGGGCTGTGAAATTATTATATTTTTTTCTGATAACTAAACAGAACATATTTTTGAGCAATTCTCTCTTCATATACAACATCACAAAGCTAGCTGATGTCCACAACAAGAAAAAACATTTTGCCATTTCATTACTAGCACTTTTGTGTACCTAAGTATTATCAAAAGGCCGATACCAGCTTTGACCCAAAGCAGTTTTTAACCTTTCTTATGACATGGTATCCTTTGGCAGACTGGTCAAGATTAATGCCTGCAAAAGTTTCTTTTTCTTTAGTGTGCCAGACATCCTCCATTTCACTGTTTTCTTCTAGGCCAATGAGTCTGTATAGGAAAAGGATCATATATTATTTTGGTTCCTGTCTGCCTAGTATTCTATAGACATTCTTTCTGGAACTCTCCTTTTCTGGACTGGGTTGTGTTAAGGTCCACCTCAATTATTCCTTCTGCCCTCTCTATTCCTTTGGGATTTTGCCTTTGCAAAATAAAAATTTAAGTGCATAAAATGAAATACATGAAATTAGGGGAAAACTGTATTGAAATGCAATTATCAAAATACTTTTTAAAAAATAATTTTGCAGACTCCAGGTTGGGCTAGAAAATGAAAAAAAGACCTGGGTTCTAGTCCCAAAACAGTCCCAGAGGACTCTTCACTGGTCATACCACATTTATAATACTTCATTGAGCTTTGCATCATATTTTAGAAATGACATTGATAAATCGGAGAACATTCAGAATATGGATTGAAGGAACTGGGGAAGAGAAAATTCAACAGGGGACAGGATAGCCATCTTAAGGTATTTGAATGTCTGTCAGTTAGAAGAGGGATTACTCTTGTTCTGTTTACCTCCTGGAGGATATAACTAGAAGCTGTGGAGGGCAGGAGTTGGTAGGGAAGGAACTGCAAAGAAGCCAATGTCACAGAAACCTTCCCTGCAATGAGAGCTATAGAAAAATGAACCAACTTGCCTCAGAAGGTAATGAGTTCCCCCTCACTGGATAACTTTAAGCAAAGGATGATGACTTGTGGGGAATGCTGTTAATTCTTTCTATGCCATGCATTCTTTTCTATTTTAAATTTTGTGTATTACAAAGTCCTCATAAAAACATTTTCTGAATATTGTACTTAATGATAAACTACACTGACAAATATGATGAAAATGACATTATTATAATTTACAATATTTTAGCAGTATAGGCTGAGCTGTCATGTCTTTTTTAAAGTAATTTATTTTTATTTTTCAATATTAGCTTTTATAAGATTTTAAGTTCTAGGGTCAGGGGCGGAGTCACAATGGCGGAGTAGAAGCAGGACTTCTCAGCTGCTCCAGCTTCCACCTTCCCCAATTCATGTAAAAAGGGACTCTGAAAAAACTTTGGAGCTACAGAACCCACAAAATGACACAGAGAAGCTAACCTCCCACTGAAGACAGCCCAGAAGGCCAGCAGGAATTAGCCAGCATAGTGCTCTGGGAGCTGAGCCTATCCCCACACCAAGGTTTTAGCCCTAGGGTGGGCCTGACCAGCCTCCAGTGGGAGGGACTCCAGATCTCCAGCAGCTGTGGCCTCTCTCCAGAATTATCAACACATAGACGCTAAGGACAAAGGGAGAGGTCAAAGAGAGAAGTAGAATTTGGGACCAGTAGTTGGGAGTCCCTCGGCTTTTGTCCCTGAGGCGACAAGCCACTGGGAAGCCGCTGCTTGCAGTTGCCCTCATATGGCAGCTTCAGCCTCCAGCCTGCAGAGTGTATAGGGACCAAGCGACCAGTCTGAGGGGTAATTGCTCTTGCTTTAACCTGCTTAGATCTGGATTGCAGTCTAGGGTGGAGGTCCTGGGATGTGTGACCAGCTTGCCAGAGTGTGTGGAGGCTTCAGCAAGGGAACTCAACTAATACCTCTGGCAGCTGAGAAAAGCCCAATGTTTGGGACAAAAGCTCTCCTATCTGGTAGCAGAGTTAGTTCTACTGTGGCAAAAAGCCCAAAAGTCAAGTAATTGTGTGGCAAATGACCAGGCAAAGAATCCAAAGATTCTTTGTAAGTAAAAGTAAACAGAAGAATCCAACATTAGACTCCTATTTTGGGGACAAAAAGGATCAAAACATGTAAAAAGAGGAAGATAGTGAAGTCAGAACTCCTGCACCAAAAGCTTCAAAAGAAATTATGAGCTGGTAATAGGCCATAGAGGACCATAAGAAGCAGATAAAAGAAGTGGAGGAAAAATTGGGAAGAGAAATGAGAACAATGCAAGAAAATTATGAAATGAGAGTCAACAGCCTGACTGAGGAAAATCACACCTTAAAAAAGAGACTAACTCAAATGGCAAAAGAGGCTCAAAAAAGGCAATGAGGAGAAGAATACCTTAAAAAGCCAAATTTGCCAAATGGAAAAATAATCTCAAAAGCTCACTGAGGAGAATTATTGCTTCAGAATTAGATTGGAGCAAATGGAAGCTAATGACTTTATGAGAAATCAAGATGCTGTTAAACAGATCCAAACAAATAAAAGAATAGAAGGCAATGTGAAATATCTCAGGGGAAAAAACCACTGACCTGGAAAATAGATCCAGGAGAGATAATTTAAAAATTATTGAACTACCTGGAAGCCATGATCAAAGGAAGAACATAGAAATCATTCTCCAGGAAGTTCTCAAAGAAAACTGCCCTGATGTTTTAGAACCAGAGGGCAAAACAGAGGTTGAAAGAATCCACCAATCACCTCCTGAAAAAGATCCCAAAAAGAAAACTCCTAGGAATAATATAGCCAGGTTCCAAAATTCACAGATCAAGGAGAGAATGTTACAAGCAGCCAGGAAGAAACAATTTGAATATTGTGGAAACACAATGAGGGTAACCCAGGATCTGGCAGCTTCTACACTGAGGGATCGAAGGTCTTGGAATGTGATATTCCGGAGGTCAAAGGAGCTGGGATTAAAACCAAGAGTCATCTTCCCAGCAAAACTGAGTATCATGTTTCAGGGGAAAATATGGTAATTCAGTGGAATAGAGGACTTTTAAGCATTCTTGATGAAAAAACCAGAGTTGAATAGAAAATTTGATATTCAGATACAAGAAGCAAGAGAAGCATGAGAAGGTAAACAGGGAAAAGAAACCATAAGGAACTTATCAAAGTTGAACTATTAATATTCCTACATGGAAAAACAATAATAGAAACTGCTGAAACTTTTCTCAGTATGAAAGTAGTTGAAGGGAATAGAAATATATATGTCTATATATGAGGGTATATGGGCATATGAATACATATGTGAATGTGTGTATATATGTTTACAAGTATACATAGACAGAGGGCACATGACCAATTTAATAGGAAGGGATGATACTAAAAAGATGAAATTAAGAGGTGAGAGAGGAATATAATGAGAGGAGATGGGGAGAGACAGAATGGGGTTAACTATCTCATATAGAAGAGGCAAGGGAAAATGGTTACAATGGAGGGGAAGAAGAGGAAGGCAAAAGGGAATGGGTCAACCTTATTCTCATTGAATTTGGCTCTGGGAGGGAATGAAATACACACTAAATAGGGTATCTCACCCTACAGGAGAGTAGGGGGGAAGAGGATGAGAGAGGGGATGATGGAAGGGAGGGCAGGCTTGGGGGGAAGGGAAGTTGGAAGCACCCACTTTTTAAAAGGTATGGGATCAAAGTAGAGAATAGAACAAGTGGGAGGTGGGATAGGAGGGAGGGAAATATAGTCAGTCTTTTACAATATATCTACTATGTTAATGGTTTGCATTATCTACACATGTACAACCTATACTGAACTGCTTATCTTCCAAGTAAGGGTGGGTGACAAGGGAGGAAGGGAATGACTCTGGAATTCAAAGTTTTAAAATCTAATGTTTAAAATATATATATATATATATATATGTATATACTATTATTAATATTACTTGACATGTAATTGGGGAAATAAGATATACAGTCACTGGGGCACTGTCCTACTGGAAAAGTTGAAAGGGGTATGGGAGAAAATATGGGAGAGAGCAGATTGGAGGCAGGGATATCTTGTGGGACTGCTATTTTGGGGCAGTGGGTAGGGGAAAAATGGGGAGAAAATGTGTAACTCAAAATCTGGTGGAAATGAATGATGTAAATCAGGAGTCAATAAAGCATTTGACAAATGAAAAAAATATATTTTAAGTCCTAAATTTACCCCACCCAGACTTTGTCCTTACGAAGATGGTATGCAGTCTGATATAGACTATACATGTGTGATCATATTAAACATATTTCCACCTTAGTCATGCTGCGAAAGAAGAGTCAGAACAAAAAAGGAAAAACCATGACAAAGAAAAACAGAAAACAACAAAAGAAAGAGAAAATAGTATACTGTGATGAACATTCCGACTCCATAGTACTTTCTCTGGATGTGGATGGCATTTTAGCGTTCCAGACATCCTACATTTCACTGTTTTCTTCTAGACCAATTAGTCTGTATAGGAAAAGGATCATATCTTATTTTGGTTCCTGTCTGTCTAGTACTCTATAGACCTTCTTTCTGGAACTCTCCTTTTCTCGACTGGGTTGTGTTCAGGGCCACCTCAATTAACCCTTCCACCCTCTCTATTCCTTTGGGGTTTTTCCAAGAAGCCGAGTCTGTTCAAACCTGCACCTTTACCTCTTCCCATGTTTTCCCTCCCGAAATAAAATCCCATATTTAAAAGTCCAGGCCACCAGGGTTTCCTTTTTTTTTCTCATCTCTATTTTCTCTCACCTAATGCAGAAAAGAATGAATGTCATGGCAAAGAGCAGAGTCCCATATTCACTCAACCTTCATTTGCTGGCCTCAGATGGGGAGGATCCTCTCCTAACAATATCTCTTCTCTCATTTAAATGCAGGCAGACCAAAAGGAGTCAGACCAACAAGGACAGCCATGGTTGACTAAACTTTCTAATGCATGCCAGTTTCGGGTACATAGACAACTGAAGATCCTTTTCATCATGGGAGTTTGTGGACCAGAACTGGTTACAGTTTATATTCATGTTCTAAATTTCATATGGAGATTGCATCAGAAGAGCATTGTGGTTATATTCATGAGTGCTAAGAGCATTGGCTAGTCTCCCAATACAATAGCATAAAGACTGAAACAACCCAGTTTAGTTCTGGTGTCTTGACTAGATAATAAAACAACCCATAACAAGACACAGAGAAGAGAAATGAAAGATCATGTGTGAGGAACAGTAAGCTGGGCTACTTATGCTAGAATGTAAAGTACATTAATGATAGTAATGGGCAGCAAATCTGAAGAGTGAGGTTGGGGTCGGATTGGGAAGGGGCTTAAAAGCCAGAGGAGTTTGTATTTTATCATGAAGACAAGAGAGAACCACTGGAACTTCTTGAGTAATAGAAAAATATTCGAAGACTGATACATCAGAGTGGGTTCATTCTCTAGTTCACAGGCATCTCCTCAGTTTATTTTATTTTGCTCTCTTCTGTCTGTCTGTCTGTCTCTCTCTCCCTCTCTCTGCCTCTGTCTCTCTTTCTCTCTCTCCCTCTCCCTCTCTCTCTTTCTCTCTTACACACACACACACACACACACACACACACACACACACACACCTGCTGTAAATATTTTGGTATATTTAGGGCTTTTGTCTTTGTCTTTGACTTCCTTGGGATAAATTCCCAGCATTCAGATTTTGAGGTCAAAGGATAGGAAAAGTTTAGTGAATTTTTTTGCATAATTCCAAACTGTTTTACAGAATAGTTGGACTAATTCATAGATCCACTAACAGATTTTTCAAAAGACACGTTCAGAGGATGTAAGCAAAAGCAGGTAATAGGATGACTACAAAAGGATATAACCACATAAGAGAAGCATTAATAGTACTAAAACTCAGAAGGACAAGATTTTTTGTTAGTTAGTTTTTACTTCTAGGGAAAACAGTAATTGTGTATTCCAGGGAAAGGTCCCCAGTTTTACAAACTCTCTCCAGATGCTTTTAGTCTTGCTGCTAAGCTGACTTGTGTGGCATCAAGAATACACATGGGAGTGGAAAAATCTCCTTATTCCAGTTTCACCCACTTTCCTGTTACCTTTTCTAAATGGAGTCTTCAGGATGATTTGAAAGGACTTGGGATAGTGAACCAGAAGGGTATGAGAGTAGTTAAAAGAAATTTTAGGGGCAGCTAGGTGGTGCAGTGAATAGAGTACTGGCCCTGGAGTCAAGAGGACCTGAGTTCAAATTCGACTTTAGACACTTAACACTTACTAGCCATGTGACATTGGGCAAGTCACTTAACAACAATTGCCCTGCCCTGCCCCCTGCAAAAAGCAAAATAAAAATAAAATAATTTTTAAAAAGAAAAGGACCAAGGCTAAAGGAGATCCCAAGAAAAGATTATTTCTTCCTCTCCTGATGCCTATTTACATGCAAACACTGTAACACAATCTGCTCTTTTCTTACCCAAATGTTTCCAGTAAATTGAATTTTGCCATAATGGCAAAGAGGTGAAGAATTAGATTAACTAGAGTGAGATAAGCATAGAGCCTAGGTATCAGGAATTTTCCTAATTGGAGACTCATAGCTATTTTGACTGAATACAGAACTTTTCATCTAAAATAAACTCCCTAAATCCAACAAAGAGATAACCAAATGTAACTTAGGGGTTCATGTTGCCTTCTAGACTTTAAATGGGCTAATTATTGTTACAAGACATTACAGTTGCATTGCTGTATTTTTATAGATACCTGATGCTCAGAAATGGACATTCTTACTTTTACTAGGGATAGCAAACCAAGTGCAAACTCAGCTAGTACAGTTTTAAAATGCAGTCTAGGCTGAGCTCTAGATTGAACTCTTGGGTCAATCTTATCATAGTTTTCAAGATGACCCACTGCTCCAATTTCAACTCACCATTTTGGGGTCAGGGCTTTTAAAGGAGAAGGAGTCATACCCCCAGATCAATACAAATAACCCCTCACATACCACAGTGATGATACACAGGGAACACATACTAGCTGTGTGACTTTGGGCAAGTTACTTAAACCCAATTGCCCTGCCCTCTCCCTGCCAAAAGCAAAAAATAAAAATAAAATAAATTTTAAAAAAGAAAGAAAGACCAAGACTAAAGGAGGTCCCAAGAAAAGGTCCGTACTGCTCCTCCCATACTCATTGCACTCACTAGCAGCACAAGCTCCACTCAGCATGACCTAAAATCCAATTTAATCCAGTGATCACAATCTGCTTTCTTCTTCCTATTTGAGTGGCATAAGTGCAGATGTAAACACTCATTACTGTTCTCTTATTCTGAGCAGTCTTGATATGAAGCTCAAGGGAAATCTCTCTCAGGAGGAATGCTCAGTATGAAGTATTGCCTTTGCCCCCTTCTGCTGCCATCATGCCCTACAATACCTCATTCTCCCTATTGCATCTTTTCTGCAAGTAGCTTAGTCTCTCTGGGCCTCAGTGTTTAGATTTTTTTTGTTGTTATCATCCATAAAAATGAGAGGAATGGATAGAATGATCTTTAAGCACCCTTCTAGCTCTAACATTCTAAGAATCACAGGAAAATAGCCTTCAAAATATTATTAATCCAAATAAATGGTGGATCATACTGTAACATTACATAGCTGTAAAATAGTGGGCAAGTTTTTTTTTCTTTCTTTCTTTTTCCCTCAAGACACCCTGGGTGCCAGTATGTTCTACTGCATTTGATGTACCTGTCTTCCTGGTGTGCAATACAAGATTTTAGGGATTCAAAAATACTTGCAAAATGTAAAGAGTTTTTATTTACTATGTTTTATAATTACTCAAGAGAGACCCAAACAATTAGATTTGGAAATCCAAGCATAGGAAGAAATGTATTTTATGAATTCATTTTGAGAACCCAAGCATAAAAAGTAACAGTTTGTCAACTTTCTAATTTGTTCCTGTCCCATCAGTAGACCCCATTCAATCATACCCATGGCTACATGTGATTTCATTGGTTTAGCAATCTCCCAGTGGGGAACTTTCTTTACCAATGCAGATCCACAATTCTCTGCAATCTTTAGTCTTAGTTGACTGGGGTAAGTTAAGTGACTCACCCAGAAGCACATAGACATTACATGTCACGGATAGTACTCGAACCAAGATCTTCCTGGTTTTGAGGTTGGCTCAATACCCATTATTCCACAGTGTCTCTCACATTAGGTATCTGAAATCGCTTTTTTTTATATCTAGGTGGAAAATGTATGATTGGCAATCCAAAGAACTAAATTAGCTATGATATAGCATGGAGAAGTCTAAATGGATATGCTTTCACAATAGTATTGAACATAATGATCTAAGATTGACTATCTGCCCAGGAATACTAGGTGTGATTGCTAGAAAGCAAATAAGTTTTAAATTCTTTATATTGCTCTTCCCCTGTCACCACCCCTTAAAAAAATAAGAATGAAAATATATTTGTGGTAAATGGGATTGAAACAAGGGGGAAAAAAGCCAATTCAATTCACTGTAGGTCACTTTTTTTTGTAGGTCACTTTTAAGGAAGGGACATAAAAACTGTCATCTCATCACTCATGTGACTTTAAGACAACTCCTGATGAGTTAGCCTAACTGACTTGTTTAAAGCTGATCTGATTGGCCAATAGCAATATGGACACAGTCATATCAATAACACTGTTCCCTCAGAAATCAATTACATAGGATTCCTTGGACCAAAAGGCTCAGAACTCCATACTTGTCAACTGGACAAAGGGCACGGACTTAAAGTAAGAACACTGAAGGATTTTAAGGGGAACATGGGTAAAATGAACAAAAATAGAGTTTCTTTCAGATGACCCAAAGGACAAGTGATTTTTTAACTTTGATTTTAGTTTCCATGAAGGCTGAATCTAAGACACTTACCAACTCCTTATTTACCTAGATAGCTTGGCAAAAATGCTTGTTAATACTTGGAGCAAACTCACAGAAGTCTAGGATTATGGTCATGGTTACCGCTTCATTGCTGGTCCCTTCATACTGTGTAAGGGGAAAAAAATCAGTGACAATGATGACCAGCGTAACTACTCCAATCTCTAAAATGCATTCATGGCCTTGGAGTTTACTCTTGCTTTTTCCAACCTGAGAAAGGATGCTAGTTGAAGGACAGGGGCTACTAAAATGATTTCACAGAGCTCCAAGAGTGTTGAAGTCTCTGAATATTTCAATATAATATTATAGTACCAGTATTTCAGTGTCTTAACATACCCAGAGACTTCAACACCATCTAGTTCCCCAGGAAATGACAAAAGGATATCATCCAGGTACATGCAACAGTCATTAAACAGTCTATTAGAAGAGGTTGTTGTTGGAGTCATTACAGTTGTGTCTGACTCTTTATGAGCCCATTTAGGTTTTCTTGGTAAAAATACTGTAGTAATTTACCATTTCGTTCACCAGCTGAATTTACAAACAAGGAAACTGAGACAAACAAGACTAAGTAACTTGCCCAGGGTCATGCAGCTAGTAAATGTCTCAGGCTGGAGCTGAACTCAGGTCCTTCTGACTCCAGGGCCAATGTTCTATTCACCATACCACCTAGCTACCCTAGTGGAGGTGGAACTGCCAATTTCCACTAGCTTACTGAGTTAGCTTTTTGGTGGTGCAGTTGAAAATGCACTGGCTCCAGAACCAGAGGATCTGAGTTCAAATCCCACTTCTGTGGCTTACTACCTGTGAAATGCTGGACAAATCATTAAACCTCTCTGAGCCTCAGTTTCCTCACTTGTAAAATGAGGAGTCTTGGACTAAATGATCTTTAAGATCCCTTCCAGCTATGGATCTAAGATCCTTTGACTCCTGGGATCTTGTGTAAATGTTAGTCATAGAATACCTGCAAAGGTATACCTCACAAAATAATCACATGGTTTTGTTCAAGAAAAAGGGAAATTTAATAGGAACTGTCAGCATACAGGCTATAAGGGAAATAGCAACTCACTAACAAATATGCAAATAGGGCATTGGTTAAACTGTCAAGCTCATGGATGATTAGAGGAACTGTCAACCAACACACATGAAAATCTCTTTAAAAAATGAGTTCCATGTAATGAAAATAGATTCCTAAACAATAATCTTGAAAATATATGGCATACCAGTATGTAAATTGATTTTGATTGATCATGCTTATTTGTTACAAAGGATTTTTATTTTTATTTCTTTTCTTTCTCTTGGTTTTGAAAGGAGATGAGGGAGGGACTTGGGGAAGGAGGATAGCTAAAGTTGGGGGAGAGACACAGAGAGACAGAGACAGAGACAGAGAGAAAGACAGAGACTCACAGAGAGAAAAGGGGAAGAGAGAGGCAGAAAGACAGAGAGAAACAGAAATAGAGAGAGGCAGAGAAAGAGACAGAGAGGAATATTGAAACTTTTTTTAAAAATACACAGAAGTGAATAAGAGGAACTTCAGAAGTATATTCAGTCAGGTTACTTTTGAAAGAAACATGTAGAATTTATTATACAGGGTGTCACAAAATTCTTAGTGCAGTTTTAAGGTATTAAAGCTTGAAGTGGCCGTGTATACTTTCTTTTTGTTTGTTTTTTGGAGGGGCAAAGGTAGGGCAATTGGGGTTAAGTGACTTGCCCAAGGTCACATGGCTAGTTTTTGTGTTACGTGTCTGAGGTTGGATTTGAACTCAGGTCCTCCTGATTACAGGGCCAGCACTGTATTCACTGTGCCACCTAGCCGCCCATATATATATATATATATATATATATATATATATATAATTTTTTTTTTTAAGCAAGCAGTTTGAAAGGGAGATTTGGCTTGCTTGGACACCTCATTGGATTTCCCACTGGAAGAGGCAGAGTGATGGGGAGAGAGTAGGAGGAGAGGAAAATTATCTGATCACTTCTCTATTTGCCGGAAAAGCACCTTCTATTTACCTCTGTTCTCAGAGAAATTGGGGGAGGTGACTTCTCAGCATCCTTACTGCTTCATCTTTCGTTGGAAGAGGAACCATGATGGTTTGTCTATTACTTTCAGTAAGTCTATGTCAAATATTGCTGGTCATGAGCCTTTCTAAGACCCAGTGCTTTATCCAGACCTTATCTACCACGTGGACAAATTCGCTCACTGAAAACTCTGACAAAAAAAAGAAGTGCGGAATGAGAGAGGAGTTTGACCCTCTTTTATGAATGGAAAACTGATTCCTTCAATCTAGTCTCCAATGACCCACTGGGGACTAGATCTCTGAAACAGAACGATACATACTATTCATGTTAGAAAATCATTCTGTCAACACATGAACCCTTGGAAAAACACTTTTACATTGATTAGAGAAAAAGTGAGAGAGAAAAGAGATTCCATGTCCTTGTTCACAGAAATAAAGAATGTAAGTTATTAATTATGATATAGTCAAGTATGTCAGAACTGGGAACACAATGTAACACATTGATGATCTTTCCCATGATGTTACTATGTCCACTGCCTCACTTGTCCAAATTATGCTCTTTCTCTGAATACCTCAGCTAAAAGGCAAATTGAAAGGAGAGATTGCAGAAGGATATTTCCTCTGTCTTCTTCCTGACACATTTATGTTTAAATTATATTTTATTAACTATATCTGCATTAATATATTCTATTGGGGCAAGCAGATAGCATAGTGGATGGAGTGTTGGACTTGAATTCAGGAAAATCTGAGTTCAAATGTTACCTCAGACACTAGCTCTGTGATCCTGGACAAATCATTTGACCTCTACCAGCCTCAGTTTTATCCTTTATAGAATGAAAACAATAATAACACCTACTTCACAAGGTTACTGTGAGGATCAAATGATATTAAACTATGTAGATTGATTTGCAAACCTTAAAGATCTATATAAATGCTAGCTATTATTGTTGTTCCCTTGTTCCTTTTTCTG
>NW_027187378.1:3851106-3899504 GCF_028583685.1 Petaurus breviceps papuanus
AAAAAAAACCTGGATTAAAATCCTACCTTTGACCCATATGGGTTGTAACACCCTAAGTAACTTAACTAATCAGTCCTCTAGGCAAGTCATGTCAAACTCAAATAAAAATGGATCTCTGCTTCCTGCATATAGATTAGAAAATTATAAATTAATTTTATTAATGTTTATTGTCTTTTTTATTTTTTAAAACATATCCCAATGACATTTTAATCTGATTCAGACATGAGCTTTGCCAGGTGCTTTCTACTGGAGAGTTTGACACCTCTGCTCTTGGCAACCTTATAGGATAATAGGATTACATCAGGTGCCAACTTGCAAGGGTGGAAGGAATTTTCTTCCTTAGGAATTGCCTATATTGATTATATCATAGATTCAGTCCTGATTCCTATCCCTATGTTTTCATTTATTTAGTAAGAGACTGTTTTTATCATTTGTATACCCAGTCTGATATAGTAGCATACATTAGTGCATAGTAAGTAAACAGTATATGCTTTTAAAAAAAACTAAATTGAATTTGTTATGTATATAAATAACATATGTGTGTGTTGCCCAAATCAACTAATCCTTCCTCCTAGTTAATACAAATTGGTTATTTTTTATACGAAGTTGAGGCAGCTACATAAGAGGCAAGGAGTCAAAAGATCTAACTTCAAATTCAACCTCAGACAGTTACTAGATATTTGACCCTGGGCAAGTCATTTAGCCACTATTTCTCTCAGTTTCCTCAACTGTAAAATGGGGATAATAATAGCGTCTACCTCCCAAAGTTGTTGTGAAGATCAAATGAGATCATATTTGTGAAGCACTGGCTGCAGTGCTCAGCAGCTCTATAAAGGCTTGTCTTCCCTCCCCCAACCCCATTAAGAAAAAAAAAAGATTCCAGGAAGAGGAAAGAGATAGTCCAAACCCATCTGGATAGTCAGGCATTACCTTATTATTCTTTTTGCCCAGGACACCATTGTTTGAGAGCAACCTGATAAAAGAATGTTCATAGAAGGGCAACCAGGACAGCGAAGAAAGAGTCTTGATTCTTTGAAGCATGAGGACTAATGGAAGGAACTAGAGATATTTAGCTTATAGAAAAGAATGATGGAAAGGAGAGATTAGAGCTGTCTTTAAATATTTGAAGGATGAAAAAAAATTTAAAAAATCAAAAAATTTATATTTGAAGGAAGGTTGTGGAGGAGAGACTAGATTTTCTTGACCCCAGAGAGCAGAACCAAGCCCTTGGGTAGGAATTATAAAAAGGTCAGTTTAGGCTTGATATCAGGGGGAAAAAACACAAAACAAAGAAGTCTTTGTAAAAATTAGCATTAGTTGTGCAAAACTGGAATGAATCTAAGCTAGGAGGAGATGATTTCTTGAACCTAGTTGGGAGGTAGAGGGCAGAAAATTACTTGTTAAATATGTTATACTGGAAATTCCTTTTATGTAATGGTTGGACTTGGTGACTACTGGGATCTATTCCAACTCTTAAATTCTGTGATTCTGTGAGGTTTATTGTCCATTTACTGTCCTTCTTAGGTTCCCCCATTCCATACTCCCCAACAGGCCCCCTGAGCCCTAGCCAAATTTCCTCCTGAACCTGCATTGCAAAACTCAGTCATACCTGCCCTTTCCACATTCAGAATTTTCCTCTTCCCTTCTATTTGCCTTAGGTATTCCCCTAGTCTCCCCCTCCACCACTAAAATTGACTTGACCTGGATCCTATTTGCTCTGTGCCCTGTTCTCTTCTAAGCCTGTTCTCTCCTAAACTACCCTTGAATAAAAATGTAGGGACATTAAATGACATTCCCCTCATTTACTGATGAGGAGACTGAGGCATATTGAGTTTAAATAGCAGAGCCAGGATTCAAACTTGGGTCCTATGACTCCAAAGTCAGGGCTGTCTTCCATATTGCTGCTGTCTCTATGTGTGAGTTGGAGCCCTTGCGGTCATGAGCAACTCTTCTTGGGGAACATTCTTTCTTTTTAATAGGCCCTTCTGGGCAGGTGAGAACTTCTCATGAGCAACCTACAAATCACACCTTGGAAGCAGCTGCCTACACCCTCCTGGGAACCCTTTCCCATCCTGCCAATTTGAAAAGCAAGGATGGGAAGGATATTGCTGGTTTTGTTTATGTATTTAATCAGCCTGCTTCTTTCATTCTTTAAGGACAACCATTTAAGCTTGTGGACACGATGATCCATCAAGACTGTGCTAGAGTGGCTGGGCAGATGGAATTTATGATGCTCTAAGGGGCCTGATTCCTTTTATGCATTCGGTAAATTTTAGTCATAGCTACACCTGTCTGAGGCCAGCATGGCCAAGGCTGACTCCTTTTTGCAATTTCATAAGCACGATAAGCTCATAAATTTCAACCTGATTTTTGCCCCTCCCCCCTTTAGGAGACTATTGCCTTAAACAAGACTATGGAATTTAAAAGGGAAATGTCAGTGTTAATAGACAGTGTTGCAAACCTTGAGTGACAAGCTTGGATAAAGGTTATACTGAGGCTCATCTATTGCCTAGGGTTAGAGCCCAGGGTTTAGCCTACTCAAGAGGATTTGTTCAGCCACAACCTATAGGTTTGCAGAGCTAGATAATGAGTGTAAAAAATGGGAGTTTGCTCATCCTAGACCTAACTTCTATCTATCTGCTGGTCTGTCCATCTATCTGTCTCTCTGTGTATCTATCTGTCTATCAATCTATCATCTGTCTACCTATATGTATTTCTATCTTTCTCTCTCTATTCATATAAATATGTATTGTGTATTTGAACAGATTTCAATTTCACCAATACTGAAAATTCTGTACAGGCATACACAGGGATTTGCTCAGCCTACTGGAAAGTGATAGTAAGCCCCATTGAGGTCCTCTATTTAAATGTCCCATGGACATATGATTAGAACTCTCAAAGTCAACCCCAGCGGTTGCCATTCATACACAAAGACATAGTGTGTCCCAAACTACCACGGTGGCAAATAACCAATCAACATGGTCAAAAGTTTTTTCAGTCATCAGAGAGTGTACTTATTGATACCAAGTCCTCAGGAAGGTATAACTCATTGCTTCTACTAAAATAGATTTGTCTTTTCATTGGCTATTTGTTAAGTCTGGAATTTTCTCTTCCTTGGCATCCTTCAAGACTCAGTTCAAAGTCTATCTTCTAAAAGAAGCCTTTCCCAATTCCCCTGAAATCTAGTGCCTTCTCCTCTGACATTACTTGAAATTTACTCTATATATGTTATGAACATATACTTTTTTTTGGCATGTTGACCTACCTACTAGAAGTAAGCTCCACAAAGGGAGGAATTTTATCTTTCTATCTCCAGCACATAGTAACATGTCTGGCACATAGTAGGTGCTTATTAAATGTTTACTGACTAACTTGCTGACTCGAATGCATATCTTTTGTTTTTATATAGACCAGATTTCCTTATCACCCCTTCCTTAGAGCCATATAAATTTATGGATTCCTTCTGAAGAATAATAAGGAATTAAAGAAAAATAAAAGAAAAAAGTCCACCAAGCAAATCCATGCTTTGAAAGAAAAACCTGTTATTATATGCAACGTTCTGTACCCTGTTCTGCAGTAGTGCAGAAGGAGGTGACTTCTCATAATTCTTGGGAACCAAGCTTAGAATATTGCTTTCTAAGGAAAGATGAAAGTGTAGGATCTAGTGCAAGGAACAGAAGAAAAAAATTGTTGCTTCTGCTTTTCTGTGGTATTACTACTGATCAGTGAGCAATAAACAATCTCATTGGTCAGTAGTTAAGTTAGTCCTTACGTTGTGGTTTAAACCCAGGGACGACAAAAACTATTGAGGTGGGTTCTCTGCCCACCCTAAAATTGTTGCAGTTTCATGATGTGCTGTGGTGGAACTGTCTCAAAGAATTCAGAGTCAGGCCACTTGTAATCAAAGTATAGGCATTTATTGAGATTGATGCCTCTCATGAAGCAGGCTAAGTTCCAAGAGGAAGTAGCAACTTTAGAGAAAGCAAGATGGGTTTTAATAGGATAAAAATGCAATTACATATAGAAATTTACATAAAATAGAGGAATATCATTAATATTAAAAAGGCAGGAAGAGTTTCTTAAGGGATTAAGTAATGGAGGAGGGGTCCCATGGTTGGGTGGTTAAACATTCTGGTCATTCTGCCCTCCAACTGACTGGCTATTGTGGTCCTGTCTTGGGCCAGATGGATGATGTGGTTGTGATTGAATACAGTAACACATTTGTGTCTGTGGGAATGGGTCTGGGAGAAGTGACCAGGTAGAGGCAGTAGCTAGGTTTCTATCATATGGACACACCTGCTTTTTCTGTGGGAACTAAAAGTTCAGGGACACACCTGTTGTTCCAGTGAGCAGTGAGGCATATACAAAGAAGTTAGGACATTGTGAGGGGAGGGATAGAAAGGTTCAGTGGGCCTGCTGTTCAATGGGGCCAGGCCTAGAATGAAGTTAGAATATTGGGGCTGGGGGCAGCTTTATTAGGATTCTATCACTTATGAAATGCAGCCTTTCACAGAATCTCAGAGCTAGAAGGTATATCATGGATACCTTATCCCAGGCATACCTTAATTTAAGCAAGAATCCTCTTTGCAGTATATCAACAAGTTCACATTTAGCCTTTGCTTAAAGACTTCCAAAGATAGGAATCCATCAAGATAGCCCATTCCATTTGTGGGGAACCCTAATTGTTAGAAACACTTTCATCAAACCAAAAACTGCCTTTCTATCACGTCCACTCACTGGGTCCTTGTTCTTCCCTGTAGAGACAAGTGATTATTTTCCAGGTGCTACCCCTTGAAATATTTGAAGATAGCTATCACTTCATGTAGAATTTCAGATATGAAAGGAATCTCAGTGACCATTTTAGTCTAACCCATATCTAAATAGAAATTCCCTATACAAAATACACAACCAAATACACAAGTTGTCTCCCAGCTTTTGTCTGAAGATCTTCAGTGAAGGGAAACTCATTATATATATAGATGACCACTTTTGGACAACTCTAATGATCAGGGAGATTTTTGCTTTTATTAACCCTGAAATTTTTTATTGAAAATTTTCATTCATCACTCCTAGTTCTGACCTCTGCAGCCCCCTCCCCCAAAATATAACAAAACAAAACAAACCCAAATCTAGTGCCACTTCCAAGGGACAGTCTTCTGAATATTGCTATCTTGCTTTGACTGAGACATCTCCACTCTAGTTTTAACATTTCTTCAATTTATCTGGGAAGGATGTGTTTTCTAGGCCTTCATCATTCTACTTGTCCTTTTCTGTATGCTCTGCAGTTTAATATTCTTTTTAAAATATTGTAACCAGAAATGATCATAAGACTTGGTATAGTCTTACCAGGTCACGCTACAGTGGAGTTATTACCTCTTTATACCTAGATCCATTCTATGCCTTTCTTAATGTAGCCTACAACCATATTAACTTTCTTTGTGGCTACATCACCCATTTGGTTCATATTGATCATGAAACCCACCAAAACCTTTCAATCTTTTTCAGACTAACTCTCCCATATGAGACTTGTGAAACTGAATTTCTAAACTCAGCACAAGACTTAACATTGATCCCTACTAAATTACATCCTTTTTTAAATTTGGTCCACTGTTCTATTTTGTCAAGGTCATTTTCAATCCAGGCATACAACACTTAATAAAGGCTTGTTGACTTGCTTTGACTCACTCTGCCATGAAGTGTACTAGTTATCCCTCCCAGTTTTGTTTCATCTACAAATTTTATGCCTTTAATTTATTGGTTAAAATGTTATACAGCATAATGTCAAGCCCAGACTCTCGGGGCACCCCACTGTGAATTCTTCCCTTTGGGTAGAGTCATTCAATCAGTTCTAAATCTATCCAATTGCATTATTTCATCAATCATCCCACAACTCCCCATATTTTTCAATAACAATGGCAACAGAGACTAAATTTATCTTGTTTTGCTAAAATTGAGGTCAATAGAGAGTCCTAAAAATCCTAGTGCAGTTTTAAGCTTTAATGGACCAAAGCTGTATTAAAACCTTTGGGACATCCTGTATATCTGACACATTTCCTTAGTCTACCAATCTAATAGCCCTATTAAAAAAGAAAATTTTATTTTTTGGTTCTTTTATAGATTCACTATGTAGTAGAAAAACACAATGGTCTTCTTTTATTTTTAACCTTATTTGCTGGCAGCCTTCACAGAGAGTACCTGTTAACTCTAGATTGGTACATCCAGTTACATACTCAACTCTGGGACCAATCATGGCCTTAGTTAGAGAGAATACTAGGAACCTTAATTCATAAGCTGATCAACTCAACAGTTTTGTGTAAAGTCAGCTTAATTAGTGGAATCATTCTGACCTTATATTCCAGTTCCAGTAACACAGTTCCTGTCTTACACACCATCCCATACCCATCACTATCTCCATGCCTTGATTTCCCCATTCGATTTGTCAGTTCTTCTAGAAACAGTCTTGATTGGCCCTAGTTATCTCTCTCATCTTTCAAGGGACTCTTATCCCTGGACTCTCATCCTCTTCCCTTGGTCTCTGATACCTGCTGACAGGCTTCTTGACCTCGTGTTCTGACTGGTAAGAGGACCCTTACCACCCACTCTTCCTCAATGCTTACTGTCAGGCTGGCTTAACCTCCTTTCCAGGTGTGGGGAACCTGCAGTCTTGAGGCCACATGTGGCCTTCTAGGTCCTTAGGTGTGGCCTTTTGACTGAGTCCAAATTTTATAGAACAAATACTTTTATTAAGGGAATTTATTCTGTGAAGTTTGTGTTCAGTCAAAGGGCCACACTTGAGGACCTAGAGGGCCATAGATGGCCACAAGGCCACAGGTTCTCCACCCCTGGTAGGCATTTACCCAATTCCCTGCTCCAGTCCTGTAGTTCTGACTCACATAAACCGAGAAAACTGTGGTTGTTACAACGAAACCAAATCAAACCAAAAACAACTTCATCCCATATAATTGTATTTCACAGGTTATCTCAAAATTCTTGCCTGCTCTTTATGTATCCTGGCCCCTCTGACATTGATGATACCCTTTTTTCACCTGGGAAGCCTAAAAAGGGTAACTTATGACTCTTCTTCCACGTTCTTAAATATAAACAGTTCCGTAAAAGCTCTAAAAGGACAAAAGTGCTCCAAAATAATAATAAAAACCAAAGACAGTAACCAGCAGTGGGATTTATTATAGCGAATCTGGCATCTCGTGACAGCTATTCTAAAAAATGATTTGACATAATTGTAAATGATAAATGATAGCCAGGAGGGAATAAGCTAACTGTTAAAACCAGAACACAAATCCTCAGTCTGATCATTTCCACTCCCTTCCTCCCACTATAGAGTAAATCAGGTATTGTTATGAAACTGGCTAAGGAAGTCAGATGTGTCATCACGTACCTTCACCTGATTTGTGGTCAATTCTTTCCTCATCCCATGAACTTTTTGCACTGTTGTCATTGTCTCCTATCCCCCTAGAAAGCAAGTCTGGTCCTGGAGCCTGGGGATAGGTAGTGGGGCATATTAGAAGCAAAGCTAGGAATTAGGAACACTTCTACTTCTTCTGTCAGCAACTGGATTGGATTTGGGAACACCTGGTAAATGTAAGTTTTCTCCAAGGAATGAAGCATATGGGAAATTTTGTAGAAAATTTATTTACTTCTACGTTGTTTCTACCATGAACCTCAAAATGGAAGTCAGACTCATCATCTCTGAGGGAAGGATTCACAATCATTGCAGGTCCCTAGAATTGATATTTTGCTGTTGTTGTTCATTCGTTTTCAGTCCAACTCTTCATGACCCCATTTAGGGTTTTCTTGGCAAAGATACTATAAGTGGTTTGCAGTTTCTTTCTCCAGCTTATTTTGCAGATGAGGAAACTGAGACAAATGGGGTTAAGTGACTTATCCAGGCACATACAGCTAGGAAGAATCTGAGACCAAGTCTTCCTGACTCTAGGCCCAGCATTCTAACCACTTTGCCACCTAGCTGCCTTGACTGATACTTTAGTTCTCCCCAAAAGTAGGCTAGATTTTCTTTGGATTTGGGAAAAATATAGTAACCATTTTGTGATATAGTTTCACTGCCGCTGCCATAGGGAATGAAGGTGAGCCGGTTTAAAGAGTGAATCCCCCAAACGAGGCTACCCCGCATCCAAGATATTATGTGGTACTGTATACACTTAAAACCACAGATCACAAGTTGCCCAACCCCCACCAAATAAGTTTATTTTTACCAAAGGTGTTTCGTGAAATAGCATACTAAGAAAGGTTGTAGTGAAGCATTTCCATGATCATTATCACATAGTCTCCCATAATTACATACACCATTGCTAGGAAGAGCATATACACATCTGGGGCTAGGCATACTTATGTATCTGTAACATAGGAAATATGCATAGAGTAGCAAAGCATGCTCTTAATGCTTCATATCTGCTTATGCCTGTTGAGGTAATCTCGGTGCTATCAACGTATGCTAGGTGCTTCATAAATGTTTGTTTAATTCCTTTCTTCCTTCCCACAGGGGTCCACTGAGAGCATTATCTCTGCCAAACACCTTGTCTCCACTGGTTAGTGCTCTTCTGGATACTTTGGCTCTGATTATGATTTACTGGACGTGTGTCTCTGTCGGACTCAGAAATAAGTCTTCTAGGCATACATTAATAGAACTTCTCCCTACCTCTAGTTTTCTTGACTATAGAGGCTCTCTTTTTCAAGTCCTTCTTCTGGAGATGTTAACGCATTGGTGGCGCAGTATATAGAGCACCAGGTTGGGAGTCAGGAAGACTCATCACTCACCTTTGTGAGTTCAGATCTATAGCTCTGTGAACCTGGGTGAGTCACTTTATCCTGTTTGCCTCAGTTTCCTTATCTGTAAAATGAGCTGGAGAAGGAAATGGTAAACTACTCTATTATTTTGGCCAAGAAAACCCCAAATGGGGTCACAAAGAGTTGGACAAGACTGAACAATAATAACAACTTATTGCCATTTTTTTCCAGCAGTGATCCATTTTGGTCCCTCTAGAGTAAGGCTTTCCAACTCTATTGGGAGAGTCTTTGCCAAGACCAAATGGTGCTTTTTAGAGCATAGAGCAGAAATACTCCTAGACAACTCTCTAATACCTTTAGGCTTAAATTTTCTCTTTGAACTCAATTTCTTGCTCACCAGGTTTGTGTTTCTCCATTACAGAATTCACTCTAGTCTAAGGTGGACATTCCTTATGCTTCCATGTTTATTTGTCATAACTAGTCTAGAAACCCAGCATGGAGTAGTAGAAAGGACACTATAATTGGCATCAGAGGAACCAGATCTGACTATTGCTTATGAATTGTATGACTAGACCTCAGTTTGCCATCTGTAAATGAAGAGGTTAGATTAGATGACCTCTGAGGCTTTCTCATCTCTAAATCTATGATCCAATTACCACACTTAATCAGTTATAACTCTGGAGACTGTCCTCCCAGCAAAACTTCCAATATCTTCTGGTGTTTGGGGTCCTCTAGGTTCTCAATTCCCAAATGTATTCCTTATATTCTCTTATCAAGATGAGTAGGTGTGGAGAAATAGAAATAATGTTGTAGCAGGGTTGAAGGAAATAATATCTATCCAACCTGTCCCCTCTCCACCAAGAACCATCTCTTTATGTCTTTATATGTGACCAACAATTCCCAGATACCTCTATAGTACCTAAAAATTGAATAGATGAATGAATAGGTGGATGAATGAAGAGAAAGCATTTATTGATGAAGTGAGTATGCTTTAGTTCCATTTTTTTCTGGGCCAGGCAACTATATCTCTCCTGAGAATTTTTGGGTTCATGGGGTATCTCTTTTATCTGCCATCACCTTGAGTTCCCACTGTCAGCATTTTCCTAATTTTTGTGGGGCTAGTGAATTGCACCCCAGTTCCATTTAACCATGGATTATTGCATAGTTTTTAAAAAGGATATTTGCTTCAAAGATATAGCAAGAATAAATATATGAACATTTATCACAGTACTTCAAGGAAATAATCTCCCTTATACAGCCTGGAACATTGAGGAATTTGACTCAAAACTTAGCTTAGTTCCTACGTAGCATTGCCCCTATCAAGTTCACCTTCAAAGGTAACATCATTGCCAGACGAGTCTTTCTGTTTGACTGAAGTCTTAAAACTCATGTTACTCCTTGCTTATTAGGGCATCAGTGCGAGGCTGACTGTGACACTGGGCATGGATTCCAATTCCCAGTTTCCTATGGCTTACTTTCCAGTGATCAGAGACTACTCTCTGAAGCTAGAATGGAAAAGAGTATATGAAAAGGCCAAGGACTCAAACTTATTTCTTGGGAGCCATACAACCTAAGAGGTGAAGAAAATCCTTAAACCTTCACCATTATAGCAAAGTCTCTTAGCAGAAGCTGTTAGTGAAGGAATAAACTCATATGTCCAGATGGCAACATTGCAAAGAGGTGGTGAAGCTGGCTTAAGACTTTCTCAAGACACAGACAGGCTGAAGTAAAGAGCCAGTAGAAAAAGACTCCTCTCAACCATGTGGTCAGCCAAGTGGAATCAGGTACAGAATGTTTTTTTTGCATGTTCCATTCTCTCTAAGGTACATCCTTAAGCAACTCCTCAACATCTTCCATGCAAGGCTATCTCAACCAAGCAAGCTGATAGGGCCTTCCTGCTGTGTGGTTACTGCTGTATTAAAGTTATCTATAGCTTAATTTCATATAAACATAAGTAACTTCCAAACACTTATGTAGAGAACTAACATGTATCTGGTATTTAAAAATCAGAACCAGCTTTGCATGTGACTATGCTTTGTATTACAGTGAGAATATGGAAATGTAGTTGAATACAACTCAAGTGTTTTACATGGTTTCTCCCCATCTGCCCCCCATATTCCCACCTTATTTTTCAGGGTTTTCTTTTCAGCAAACAATTTTAACATGCTTCCTTATACATTCCTTTTTTTTAATTTAGCATTTTATTTCCCCCCAGTTTCATATAAAAGTGATTTTTAACATTGGTTTTTAAAAGTCTGAGTTCCAAGTTCTCTCCCTTTCCCCCTTCCAACCCCACCCCACATTGAGAAGGCAAGCAATTCAATATAGGTCATATGTGTGTAGTCATACAATACATTTTCATAATAGTCGCGTTGTAAAAGAAGGCATAGACAAAAAACTCAAGAAAAATAAATTTAAAAAAAAAATTAAGCTTCAATCAGTATTCAGACTCTATCAGTTCCTTCTTTGGGGAAGGATAGCATTTTTCTTCATAAGGCCTTCAGAGTTTTCTTGGATTATTGTATTGCTGAGAATAGATAAGTCATTCACAGCTTATCATCTAACAATATTGCTGTTACTTTGTACATAGTACATTTTACTTTGCATCAGCCCATCTTTCCAGGTTTTTCTGAGAACATCCCACTCATCATTTCTTATATCACAGTAGTAGTCCATCACAATCACATACCACAACTTATTCAGCCATCTCCCAACTGATGAGCATCCTCTCAATTTATAATTTTTGTCCCCCCAAAAAAGAACTGCTATAAATATTTTTGTATATAGAGGTCATTTTCCTTTTTGTTTATCTCTTTTGGAATAAAAACCTAGTAGTGTCATAGCTAGGTCGAAGGCTATGTATGGTTTTACAGGACTTTGGGAATGATTCCAAGTTGCTCTACAGAATGGTTGAATTGGTTACAACTCCACCAAAAGTGCATTAATATCTCATTTTTCCCACATCCCCTACAACATTTGTTATTCACCTTTTCTGTTCTGTAAGTCAATCTAATAGGTATGATATAGTACCTCAGAATTATCTTAATTTACATTTCTCTAATCAATTAATGAGGTAGATATGGCTATAGATAGCTTTGATTACTTCATCTGAAAACCATTTGTATCTTTTGCTCATTTATCAATTGAAGAATGGCATTTACTTTTATAAATCTGACTAATTTCGCTATATGTTTGAAATATGAGGTCTTCATGCGAGAAACTTGCTTCAATTTTTTCCATAGTTACTATTGCTAACTGTATTTCCTTCCACCCCATTTCCCCATTTATTCTATTCTCTCTCTCCTTTCACCTTGCCCCTCTTCAGAAGTCCCCCAAAAGCCTTGTGAAAATGTTATGTTCTATATAACAACAAAGTAACACAAAATAAAAGCACATTTTATAAACAAACAAACAAAAATTACCACACCACCTATGTGCCAAATAAGTTTAGAGAAAGAGGTAGAAAGGGAAAGTACTGCCCCAGGGGCAAAGTGAGAAAAGATCTTCATAAAGATGAGTAGAGGGGGAGGCTAGGTGGTACAGTGAATAGAGCACTGGCCCTCAAGTCAGGAGGACCTGAGTTAAAATCCAGCCTCAGATACATAGCACTTACTAGCTATGTGACCTTGGGCAAGTCACTTAACCCCAATTGCCCTGCCCTCCCCCATCCAAAAAGCAAAAGATGAGCAGGCATAGTTTCTGTGAGTTCAGAGTCCAATGGCCTAATTCCTCCCAAACATAGTCGCCGAATAGAAAGGTAATTACATTGAGTAATATCATTATTATGGTGGGGAAGGAGCAATAGTACAGATTATAGAGTATCGGATAACCAAATGTTACTTATTTTGAAAAAAAATATCCTATGAATTTTTTTGGCACATGTATATTTATTTTCCTAAAATAAATGTTAAAAGTTGGCTAACATTTCCTGGGTCTCCACTGAGTATTAATGAGACACAGGTAGATGGGCTGGGGGATTAAGGGATAAAGGATTGCTTGTTTGCTACGTTGCCACCAAATATTTAACTTTGACCAAAACAATTTCACATACAATGGGCCCCATCTTTTTTCCTTTTGGTTTTTATTAGGTCACAAATAAGGATTTGTTTCTTTTCAGGATGAAGGGAGGATCCCCTGGATCAAAATTAAATGAAGAGTAAAAACCCAAAGTCTAAAAGTGAGAAGAGAAATCAGTGGTTTGCTATAGACCTAGAAGAAAATCAATATGAATTGGAATGAGAATTCAATATCTTTGTTCAGTATAATTGGAATTGAGAAGAAATGTGACAATTGGCTAATAGACCATGGCCAAACAAATATATTTCTTGGATAGGATTGTTACTTTATGTTGATATTTTTGTCAAGTGATTTATATAGAAAGTGCCCATCTCAATGGAGGAGAGAATTGTAAAATTATAGGATGTGAAAGTCAGAAAGAACATTAGAAAACACCTTATTCATTCCTTTAATGTTACAATGGAAGAAACTGAGGTTCATATAAATGATATGTCTCCAGAACTGTCACACTACTAGTTACTGACAAGACCAAGATTAAAGAGCAGGCCTTCTATTTAAGCCTGTGTTTGTACCTGCAAAAGAGTTGGGATATATTTGGTGTTTAATAAAAAGAAAAAGATAAAAAAACTGTAGACAGAAAATACAATTGAACTTTTTGTCTGTTTGATGCCAGATACATGTTTTAACTTTCCTCCTATTTATCCAATTGTTTCAGTAATCTTCCAAGAAGGGAGAAGTCAGTTTTTGTTTAGGTCTGAAATCTTTTGGAGAGGAAGAGTTAACCTGTCTCTGATTGCACAAGTCCACGGCCTCATCCATCTTCTGGACAGATGCTGATAAAAAGTTGTTTCCCAGTTCAGGATGATGGAACCCCAAGGAGGTTTGTGCTCTTAATTACTTCAGAAACTTTGGCCACAATGAAAGGTGATACAAGAAATGTTGTGTAACCTTTTCAAGGGGAGATGTCTTGAATTTTCAATGTTGATAAACAGGTGGTGTTTTTTTTAATTTCCTGGATATAACACTTTATTTTATGATCTTAGAAAGAACAAATAAAATGTCTTGGTTCAGGAAATAAAATTCAAAAGAAAAACCTCTCAATTTTAGTCAAGCAGGTCAATAGGTGCCTACGTTGTCTTTCTGCTCCTTTTTCCCATGTTTTTTAGTGAGAATTCACAAAGAGAATGAATTTCTTAAAATGAAGTCAAATTATCTTGAATATGTGGAG
Organism: Petaurus breviceps papuanus; assembly: GCF_028583685.1. NCBI lineage: Eukaryota > Metazoa > Chordata > Mammalia > Diprotodontia > Petauridae > Petaurus > Petaurus breviceps. Next base: position 3,865,115 of record NW_027187378.1, read on the forward strand.
ATGCTTCCACTTTGTTACAAAGCTCTTTCAACATATGTCTATGAAATATATACTGTGAGTCAGGGCCCTGGGAAAGGTCTTAGGGGAAATACACTTTTTAGATAAGACCTGGTCCTTGTCCACTTGGAGCCTGTGGAAAGACACGAAGATCACCTCAATACCAAATAGTAAGTGCATGAGAGAGGTACAAAACAATGTTTTGTAGGAGTTTCAGGTGGAAGATAATTTATGACAGTTCAGGGAAGGCTTCATGTAGGAGGTGGCATTTCATTCCAGCTTTAAAGGAAAGGTAGAAATTCAGCAAATGAAAAGGGAAATGGCAAATATTTTAGGTTTAGGGATAGCATGAATAAAGGAAGAGGGACAAGAAAATTCAGGGAATGTCCGGAGGACATCAACTAGCCCAGGTTACATAGAGGAGAGTAACCAGACATAAAGCTGGAAAGATGGGATGGTCTCCAACTATGGAGTGTCTGGAATATCAAGCAAAGGCATTTACAGATATATCACACCCAGATTATTCACTTAATAAAGGGATTCATAGGCTCATAGATTTAGGAGTGGAAGGGACTTTAGATGTCATCAGGCCAAACCCCCACATCTCATATGGAGAAACGGATGCTCAGTGATGTGTAGTGATCTGCAAAGGTCACACAGCTGGCTATGTTTTGTGAGCGGGGATCTGAAATCAGATCATCCTCACTCCCACTCCTCTTGTCTAGGGACGCCTCTACATTAATTCTTTGTATTAGCAAATCATTCATCACAATTTTCCTTAGTTCACTTAAAAAATCATTCGGTTCACCAAGTTATAAACAAATAAAACAATATTTATAAACAGACTTACAGAGTGTTTTGCTGGACTGTTGTTATCGTATAAAGTAAGGTGCACATTGATCTCTTCTCAGTAGTAAAGGTCCAATGATTGAATACCACCTTAGTGACTTTGTCTCTTGCTATAATTTCTGGCTTTGACAGGCCACTTTCTCTAGTTCAAGACCAGAAATTAGCCTTTTGGGCCATAATTTCCTTGGGGCAACTCTACTCTTGCAAGCTGTGCTCTGATTGTCTCTAGAGTCAATCTGTTACAACACTTATTGAATGTGTATTTATGTGCAGAACAGAGAATTCCCCAGGGAGAGAAAGGAAAGAGTAAATCTGGCCCCTGCCTCTAAGGAATCTATAAAATCCAAAAGGAGTGATTAGACCAACACAAGGGAATAAACAACTCCCAAAATGCAAACAAAAAAAAGATACACACAAATATTGCTGTGTAAGGAACACTGGACTTGTAACTGGGTTCAGTCTAGCTCTGAGTTCAATTCCTGATTATGCTACTTACTCCTTTATGCCTCAGTTTCTTCACTGATAAAATGGGAAAGAAAGCAGATGACATCTAAGGTCCCTTTCAGTGCTCAGTCTATAGCCACAGTTAATCTCTGAGGTATTAGAGAATTAAGGGCTGGATCAGAAACTGTCAAAACCCATAAGGAAAGATGAACATTAGATTTTTCAGTCAGTCAATGAGTCAATAAATAAATATTTGTTAAGTGTGTACTGTCTGCCAAGCACTGTGCTAAGTACTGAGGATACAGAAAGAAGCTAAAAGACAGTCCCAGCCTTGGAGGAGCTTACAATCTATTGGGGGGGGGGGGGGGAGGAGAGATGATATGCAAATAACTATGTATAAACAAATTATATTCAAGATAAATTGGAAATAATTAACAGAGGGACACTGGGATTAAGAAAGATCAGGAAAGGCTTCCTTTAGAAGATAGGATTTTTAGGACTCAAAAAAAGCCAGGAGATAGAGATGAGGAGGGACAGCCTTCCATGCATGCTGAACAGCCAGCAAAAATGCTTGGATTAAAGTTTAGAATAGAGATTAGCAGTCCAAAACCCGAGACAGTACTAGATAGGATTCTCTCATTTATCCATTATTTCACTCATTTGTTTGTTAAACAAATACATATGAAGGGCCTTCTTTGCATAAGGTCTGTGCTTGGCATTGTGTGGGATACAGAGACATGTAAGACAAAAATCTCTGCCCTCCAGAAACTCATAATCTTTGTTAGAGAGATAAGAAAGGCAGACAAATCACCATACTACAGGGCAGTATTTGATAAATGGCATATGAGTGGTATAGACAGGAGAGGCTATAAGAATTCAGAGGAAGAAAAGAATATTTCTAGTTGCAGCCGATTCCTGGTAGCCAAGAAGCTGGAGCTGTAAAGAGAACATGGGAGCGGCAGCTAGGTGGCACAGTGAATAGAGCACTGGCCCTGGAGTCAGGAGGACCTGAGTTCAAATTTGCCTCAGGCACTTAATACTTACCAGCTATGTGACCTTGAACAAGTCATTTAACCCCAATTGCCCTGCCTTCCCCCCTCCAAAAAAATAAAATAAAGAGAACATGGGGACATACATACAGTAAAGTCCGCACTCCTTAGCTCTGAATTGAAGAGCTGGATCTGGGTCCACTTGACTCTGCCAGTCTTTTCTTCCCATGCTTGCCCTTTGTCTCTTACTCATACCAAACAGAAGTGAAATATTTCCCATCTCAAGATCTGTATTCATTACTGAAATGCCTTCTTCATTCTTTTCCTCTCAAATTTCTATACACTATTCAAAACCTAGATAAAATGCCTCAGTTTTGGGTCTACATTAAGAGAGGAGTAGCTGCCAGAAATAGAGAGATGTCCTCCTCAGACTTCATTTGGAGGAATGTGTTCAGTTCTGAGCACCATGGTTTAAGGACACTGATAAACCAGGGCATGTCCAGGGAAAGTCAACCAGGCTAGTGAAGGGCCTTGAGTCCATGGCATAGCAGAATTGGTTGAAGTAAATGGACATGTTTAGCCTGGAAAAGAGAGAGATAACTCAGAGAGGTACATGTTTAGCCTGGTGAAGAAAAAGAATTCAGGCAGGTATATGACCATGGTATTCAAGTATTTGAAAGGCCATGAGGTCAAGGAAGGACTGGAATTGTTCTTTTCAGCCCCAAAGAGCCAAGAGCATTGCCTGGATGTTGCAAAGGGACAAATTCAGGCTTTTACTATCAGGAACCAAAAATGCTACCCATTAGAAGTGGAGTGGAATGGCTTGCCTGCAGAGGTAGTACATTCCCCTTCCTTGGAGGAATTCAAGCAGAGGCTGAATGGTCACTTGTTGGATAGGTTATAACGGGCCTGCCTTTGTGCAGGGGTTGGACTAGATAACCACTGAGGTCCCTTCTACCCCTCAAATCCTGGAGTTATACCTTCTTTAAAAGTTCTAGTCCAAAAGACTTGTGTGTAATACTAGGAGGTTAAGTGACTTGCCTAGGGTCACACAGCCAATTTTTGTTTGGAGGTAGGACTTGATAGCCAGGTCTTCCTGGTTTTATAGCCAATGTGCCATGCTGACTCCTTGTAAGTATTATCACAATGTCATAGATTTTGAGCTAGAAGCAACCTGTGAGGTCAAGTCCAATTCCACTTTGCATACAAGAAAACTGAAGCACACAGGAGTTAAGTCACACAACCAGCAATTGGTAGAAGGATTTGAATCTAAGTCTTTTTGACTAATTGCAGAGCCTTATCTCCATTGTCCCTCTGCACCTTTACAACAAGAAATAGAACTAGGTTCTGGGATCCTATAGAGACAATATTTTAAAAAACTCTCTGCTTTCAGAAAGATAATAGTCTAGTGGGCAATGCACAGTGTACACAAATATTTACATAGGAGAAGATTTGAGGACAAAGAGAGCACTGATAACCAGAGGGCTGGGACAGGGGCAGGAGGTGGCACCTGAGGTAAGCCTTGAAGGAAGCCAAAGCAGTGCATCTGACATACGGAGAACAGCTTGTGTGAAGGCACTGACAAGAAGTTCGGAGGAGTGGAGAGGACTCTGGACTTAGTCATGGAGATCTAAGGTCAAATCTCACTTCAGAGACCACTAATGGTTTGTTTGACCCTAGACAAATTACTTTATTTCTATTCCTCATTTTCTTCAACTGTAAAATAAAGGAGTTGGAATTGATAGCTCTCCAATATCTGTTTGAGTTCTGAATCCCTCTTCTCAAGTTCAATGAGATTTTATTTTTGTAGAGTATATAGCATAGCACTTGGGAAATAGTAGTTGCTTAGCAAATGATTATTTCCCCCATGAGTATAGAGTTTACTAAACCCTAGGAGACCATTTTGACAGGAAGGCAGAGCACAAAAAGGACAGCAGCATAAAGTAAATCTGAAGAGATAGGTGGGTACCACATTACAGAGTATGTTAAATGTCAAGCTGGAAAGTATACATACTGAAGGGTTTTGTTTGTCTTATTAGATCAGTGGGATGATCAAACTCTGGGGCTATCTTGTAGTAGGCAGTCTCCTTTTAGGTATGAGTTGAAATATATGACCTCTGGGGTCCCTGCCAGCTCTGAGATTTAGTAGGAGGAATGCATTTCTTCTTAGGACAGTTCACAGTTTTTCTTCATTAATATTATAGAGGAATTCTGGGTTCCATGGGAACCAAGAGAGTAGAACAGACATTTTATCAAAGTAGAGGAGGAGATCATGGGTGAGGGAAGAAAGCCAGTGGGAACAAGACCACCATAAAAAATGGCTGAAGTAAAGTAATTGATGGAACATAATACTGTATCTGCAACTGAAGAAGAAACTTGAAACTGAAAAACTTCTGCACAAACAACATTAATGTATCTGAGATAAGAAGGGAAGTGGTCCAATGAGAAAAAGAAATATTTGTCTCAAATTTCTCTGATAAGTGTTTGGTATCCAAGATATGTGTGTGTGTGTGTGTGTGTATACACACACATACATATATATGTATGTATGTGTGTATGTGTAGAGACACACACATGTACACGTATACAGCCATTCCCCAATAGATAAATGATCAAAGGATATAAACAAACATCAAAAGCAAAACTTCAAAGTATTCACAATCACATGAAAAAATGTTTCAATAACAAATAATAGGAGAAATGAAAATCATTAATGTTATAGAAATCTACAAAACTCAAATCTGGGAACTCAAATCTCATATCAAAATGCTGGCAAATGGTCTGGCAGAGCCCATTACAATACCTTTGGGGAAAACAGAATCTTTCAAGCTATCCATTTGGGAAATAGAAAGCCTTTTCATTGAACTGAAAATATGCTTAATAGAATAGAGCAAGGTTGGCAGCCTTGCTAAAATGGCATCCATTAATTAATTCATCCATTCATTGACTCATAGTGCATGCATCATAATTATGTTCTGCTAACGTACTATCATTTTGAGGACTGTTCTAGGCCTGCAGGAGTTTCAAAATTTAGATAAGACCCAGCCCCTTACCACATGGGGCATAATCTAGTAGAAAGCTATATAGTATATAATTACAATTCACAACTTTATATAAATACATCAGAGAGTTGGGAGGTGAGAAGGCAATATGAGGTCTGAGATGAAGGTCATTACTCACTAAAGAGATAAGGGAAGTCTTTATGACAGAAGTACCATTTGAATTGCACTTTGAAGTGTGGGCAGGAATTCAGAAAGTCAAGAGAGGTATAGAGAACAGTTGGGCTATAGAAAACAGCATAAAGCAAAGGCACAGAGGTGAGAAGGCAAAGGGCATGTTTGGGCGTGAGGGGGTGGGGCAAAGAGTATTTTGACCACTTAGATATTCACCACTTTCATCTTTCCAGATTACTTTTTTTGACTTCCCAGAATCCTGAGATACATGCCTCCTACTTAGAAGGCCAACCCTCACTTTTGGGAAGCATTCCAACAACTCCTGTGTCTCAAACATTACATTCACAAGGATGCCTGAGAAGCTTTGGTAGCAAGGCTTCACACAGGGCAATAGGTCAGAGCCTGAGTTGGTGATCAGAATTTATGATCTCCACCCCACGTGAATTTGTGTCAAAACTTGCACCTTGTATCAATCATTTCACAGAAGAGAATGTTTGGACACAGAGTGCCTTGTCTTCCAATTCCTCAAGTCATTTTAGTTCTTACCTAGAGATATAGAGATTCGGAACTAGATAGGGTATACTTAAGAGTCTTAAACTGAACCGAATAACAGGGGTGGGGAACATTGGGCCTCTAGGCCAGATGTGGCCCTTTGACTGAATCCAAACCTCACAGAACAAATCCCCTTAATAAAAGGATTTGTTCTGCAAAACTTGGACTCTCAGTCAAAAGGGCACATCCAAGGACCTAGAAGGTCACATGTGGCCTGGAGACCACAGGTTCCCCTCCTCTGGCCTAGACCTTGCCTGAAGTAGACATGAATGCTAGAGGCAATTCTTAGGCTAACTGGAGTTTATAGAATCCTTCCAAATCAGAGAAGAAAGACACCACAACTGGGCCAAGATTCTTCGCCACACACCCTCGGACTTGAGACAGAACTAATAAGTCACTCAGAGTGAAGGGGAGGTAACATTTACTTTCCATGTGGTTTAAAGGCTATTTGAACATTGATGGGGAAGAATCATGAAGGAGGCAAAGTTTGTCTTTAATACTTCCTGTCCTGGCCTTTTCTTCCCTTTCCTCTTCTCTCTTTTACATTTCTCCCTTCATCCCTACTAGCACTCCATGACTTGTCAGTTCTCCCCATCTTCTTTTTCCTCCCTCAACACTTACTCTTAGGAAATCATCTGTTACCAGTCATTTATGCCTTATTATGAATTGGTAAATGTGTTACCACTCCAGAGTTAGTTGCTTTTTAATGTTTATCTATAGAATGAGGGATTTGGTTTCTTATCAAAGGAACTTCAGATACAAGCTAGATTATCTTTAGAAAGAGGGGACCCTTATAGCATGCCTGAAGTTATACCACTCAAGATACCTCACTGCTGATCCCTTTGCAATAAAGTGATGAGAAAAAAAATTTTAAAGGTATTTTTAAAAGAGCGCTACAATTGGAGTCAGAACACTTGAATATGAATTATGCCTCTGTCTTTCACTAGCTATGTGACTAAACAAGTCCTTCTGCTAATCTAGGACTCAGTGCTTTCTCTTTTGTATGAGTAGGTTGAACCAGATGATCTATAAGTTCCCTTTTAGAGCTAAATTCTATGGGAAAAAAATGAGCCTTATAATAGTAGCTGGGTGGTATGGTGGATAGAGTGCTGGGCTAGAAGTCAGAACTCACACACTGTTTAGCAGTGTGGCGTACTTCACTATGTCAGCTTCAGTTTCCTCATCTGTAAAATGGGATGATAATAGTACCTCCTGCATAGGGTTGTTTGGGGGACCTAATGAGAACAGAGGTAAAGCACTTAGCTCCTCTTAAAACTCATCATCAACATCAGCCTCTTTTACCATTAAGGACTCCTAAATCTTATCTTTCTCAAAAGCTTATCCTAATACTCTTGCTAAAGGCCATATACTTACCCTTCACTATGGATTTGACACACCTGGGATTTAAAAACTTGTAGAGCACTGAACCTCAGCCCTTAGAATGAGAAAAACTGAAGGTGCAATGGAAGACTTGGCATTCTGAGACCAACTTTTTTAAAAACAGAAATACCAGAAGACTTACATCCAAGTGAATTCTTTCCTATTATTCCAGAGAAGCTATCTTGTATGGAGATGCAGATATTGAATTCCTGGCATAGCCCAAAATCTTTTTGGAATACCAAGGACTGTGACCCATTCCTTGGAAGATCCTCAGGACTGACATACTTTTGCCAAATGAGAGTGAATTTTATTTTTGCAAACAGTCACAAATCTGTGCAGGCAAATCTGGTGAATAAAGGGGATAATATGACTAAGCAATGCTGTTCCTTTGTCAGGACTGGCATCCATTCGACTACAAAGACATGAGACTGATTCCCCTTCATTGATGTGGGAGAGAAGAGGTATTAGACTGACTACCAAACTGAAGGTCTGATTTTTATTGTCCATTATCTAGAACAAGGAATCGTGTTCAGGAAGACTATTACCTCTGGTCTGCTGCCAGCCGAGTCCTTTCAGGGCTGCTTTCCACCTTTGCTGTCCACCTTTTACACCTAACTCTCACAGGTGGCTCTAAGAAGCTGCAGCATATGCAGTGGCTACACTCTAGCAGACCATTTCAGCACATGGGCTAAACCAGGTTGAGGGTGACCAAAGGGTTTCAAACCCACTGGTGAGTAGTGAGGTGGTGGGAGTGTCTACCCCAAGCACATGAAGACTTCCCCTGGCGAAATGGGTGGATGAGAACAGTTTGTTCCAACGGCCATGAAGGCAGCTGAAGAGGCACTGGTTAGACATTGAAGATGTCAAGGTCACCTACTGCATCTTGAGCCATCACCAGTTGTCTTGATTCTGTCCTTACACTAGACTGTGATGACTGACAACTTTGTGCATCTCTGCCTCACTTAAATCCAATTTTATGCATGAATCAAAAGACATCACCCATACCATTTTATCATTACACCTATCTCAAAGCACTGAGGAGAGAGGAAAGTGACAAAGCAGTGTGTGCAGATGCACTGAGTTGTAGTCCACAATCCTGTACACAGGCCCCTTACGCAATAGGGTCCTTTCTCACTGGAAGCAGCAGTGGGATTCAGCAGCCCACTGGGTGTCTGAGTAGCCTTTTAAGGATCACACTGCTCACCTCCTGGAATGAGAAAGGCACTAGAAAAGATCCCCTAAAAATTGTCTGCTTACCCAGCCCTACCCTGATTACGTGACAGGTGGGAAATCCTACTCTGCAGTTAAAATAAAAAAAAAAAATTGTACAAAAATATCTGCAAAGACTATTCCACTCACCTCAAGGAACTTACAATCTAAGGAAGGAGACAACAATGCAAACAAATATATATAAACAAGTTATATACAGGATAAATAGGAAGTAATTAACAGAAGGAAGACACTAGAATTTAGACAGGTTGAAAATAGCTTTCTATAAAAGATGGGATTTTATTTGGGACTTACAGGAAACCATGTAGGGCAGTAGGTAGGGTTGAGGAGCGAGAGAATTCCAGGCATAGGAAACATCCAGAGAAAATATAAACCTTATCTCTGATATTCACTATACCTGTATGATCACTTCTGTTTCTCTCAGTTTCTTCAATTGTAAAATGTGAATGACATTAGCTTTTACATCACAGAGTTGTTGTGTGGATCAAGTGAGATAATATTTATAAAGAAATTTATAAAAGTTTATAAAAAATGCTTAGAATGTCCCATAGTAGATTCTTTGTTTTGTTTTGTTTGGTTTTGCTTTTTGGAGGGGCAGTTGAGATCAAGTGACTTGCCCAAGGTCACACAGCTAGTAAGTGTTAAGTATCTGTGGTCAAATTTGAACTCAGGTCCTCCTGACTCCAGGGCCAGTGCTCCATTCACTGTGCCAACTAGCTGCCCCCCACAGTAGATTCTTTATAAATATTTTTAATCTTCCCATCCTATGTCTCAGTTTCTGCATTTCAAAAATAACCAGTTTGTATTAGATAGCCTCTGAAGTCTTTTCTAGTTCAAAATTTATGATCATCTGATCCTAACAATTAATTTCTTAAGAAACTCATTTAGGCATTTTTGTTAGGCCCTGGATTTGTATAGCCCCAAACAGCCCTGAAAAGTCCCAAATGTAATATTATGACAACCCTGTGCCATTGATTTGATTTGAGCCCTAGTGAAAAGCCAGCTGGAAGGTGGTACTGAATTGTAAACCCCATTTCTTTTCCTCTACACAATTTTATAACATTAAACATGAAATCAAAAGCAAACCATCTGCCTCTCTAGGTTTTCCTCTGATAGCACTGTTATCTTGAAAAACTGACCTCAGCCCCTATGCTAGGCACTTTTCCTCCATAAGAGATGTTTTGGCTAAGGTGCCCTGCTGGACTTGGTTGACAGAATCACTTCGTGAGAATTTTGTTGTGAGAATGACATGTGCAATTTGGCTGAAACACCTTTAATTGACAGCATGGTTATATGCACATGGAATTGAGTCAAGTCAATGACATTAGGTGGATTAGGCTGAGACTTTCATCAAAAACTTTTCCTATAGGAAATGAATTTCATCGATCATTTTTGTTAAAGTCAGGGCCAGTCATTTTGTCAACCAGACATATTTATCTAATAAACAGTGTAATGCAGCCTTAAAATTGCCCCAATGCATGGGAACTATATCTAAATCTCCATCTACCATCACCACCCCAGGCCACGGCTTTAATATACTAAATGTTTGACAGATGAATAGTCTAGAGATGGAAAATAGAGAGAATCTTTGTGGAAGCATGGAGTGGAGGGTAAGATTCTTTCCTCTGATTAAATGCATATAGATCAACAACAATTTCTGGGACTTGGAATATGCATCAAAATCTGTGGCAGGTACCCACTGGGGGAGGTACAGAGAAATAAAGCACATCATCTCTGCCCTCGAGTATCTTCAAGTCTAGTTGGGGAAAAAACACAAATATATTTGAAAAACTAAGGAAAATTTTTTCCTATGGCAGGAAAAAATAACAGTAGAAAGCATCAATATGCCTGTCACAAGGCAGTAAATGATAAATTTCAAAGTATCCATCCTTGGCAAGAAGGACTGTAGGAGAAGGACAAAGAGGTCAATCTCTGCAATCTGGGGTATTTTGGGAAGGCTCCCTGGATCCAAATTATTGAAGTGGTTGTTTTAAGAAAACAGCCTGGGGGGGGGGGGGGAAGGAGCCAAAATGGCGGAGTAGAAGCAGGACCTCCCCACTGCTCCTGCTTCCACCTTCCCCATTCTATGTAAAAAGGGGACTCGAAACAAACTTTGATGCTGCAGAACCCACAAAATGACACAGAGAAGATAACCTCCCTCTGAGGACAGCCTGGCAGGCAGGCAGGAATCTGCCAGCACAGAGCTCTGGGAGCCCAAGCCAGACCCAGGCCTAGGCTTTAGCCCCAGGGCGGGCCTGACCAGCCTCAGCCAGAGGGACTCCAGATCAGCAGCAGCTGTGGCCTTTTCCAGATTTATCAACACAAAGATGCCAAGGACAAAGTGAGAGGTCAGTGCAGTCTTGACTTTGGGTCCAGTAAGTGGGAGTGCATGGCTTTCCCCCCCAGGGTAAGAAGCCGCTGAGGCACCAGCACAGCCAGCCAGCACCACTGGGCAGCTTCAGCTCCTGGATTGCAGAGGGTAGGGGGACCAAGCACCAGTCTGAGGGGTAATCGTTCTTGCTTTAACTTTCTTGGATCTGGATTGCAGTCTAGGGTGGAGGTCCTGGGGTATATGTTCAGCTTGCCCGAGTGTGTGGATACCTCAGAGAGGGTACCCATCTAATACCTCCAGCAACTGAGAAAACCCCAGTGTTTGGGACAAAAGCTCCCCTGTCAGATGGCAGAGTCCTACTGTGGCAAAAAGCCCAGGGGTCAAGTGACTGAGAGGTTACATGACCAGGCAAAAGAAACAAAGCAGACAGAAGATTCCAACATTACACTCCTATTTGGGGGATAAAAAGGAGCAAAGCATGGAACAGGAGGAAAACAGTGAAGTCAGAACTCCTGCACCAAAAGATTCAAAGGAAAATACGAGCTGGTTACAGGCCATAGAGAACCTTAAGATGCAGATAAATGAAGTGGAGGAAAAATTAGGAAGAGAAATGAGAACAATGCAAGAAAATTATGAAATGAGAGTCAACAGACTGACTGAGGAAAATCACACCTTAAAAAAGAGACTAACTCAAATGGCAAAAGAGGCTCAAAAAGGCAATGAGGCGAAGAATGCCTTAAAAAGCCAAATTTTCCAGATGGAAAAAGAATCTCAAAAGCTCAATGAGGAGAATCATGGCTTCAGAATCAGACTGGAGAAAATGGAAGCTAATGACTTTATGAGAAATCAAGATGCTGTTAAATGGATCCAAACAAATGAAAGAATAGAAGGCAATGTGAAATATCTCAGGGGAAAAAACCACTGACCTTGAAAATAGATACAGGAGAGACAATTTAAAAATTATTGGACTACCTGAAAGTCATGATCAAAGTAAGAATCTAGAAATCATCCTCCAGGAAGTTCTCAAAGAAAACTGCCCTGATGTTTTAGAATCAGAGGGCAAAATAGAGGTTGAAAGAATCCACCGATCACCTGCTGAAAAAGATCCTAAAAAGAAAATCCTAGGAATATTATAGCCAGGTTCTGGAATTCCCAGGTTAAGGAGAGAATATTACAAGCAGCTAGGAGGAAACAATTTGAATATTGTGGATAACATAATCAGGATAACCCAGGACCTGGCAGTTTCTACACTGAGGAATCAAAGGGCTTGGAACATGATATTCTGGAGGGCAAAGGAGCTGGGATTAAAACCAAGAGTCACCTATCCAGCAAAATTGAGTATCATGTTTCAGGGAAAAATATGGTCATTCAGTGGAATGGAGGACTGTCAAGCATGCTTGCTGAAAAAACCAGAGTTGAATAGAAAATTTGACATTCAGATACAAGAAGCAAGAGAAGCATGAGAAGGTAAACAGGGAAAAGAAATCATAAGGAACTTACCAAAGTTGAACTATTAACATTCCTACATGGAAAAACAATAATTGTAACTGATGAAATTTTTCTCAGTAGTTGAAGGGAATATATATATATATATATATATATATATATATATATATACACATATATATGTCTATATATGAGGGTATATGGGCATATGAATACATATGTGAATGTGTCTATATATGTTTACAGGTATACATAGAGGGCACAGGACCAATTTAACAGGAAGGGATGATACTTAAAAGGTGAAATTAAGAGGTGAGAGAGGAACATAATGAGAGGAGATGGGGAGAGACAGAATGGGGTTAACTATCTCATACAGAAGAGTCAAGGGGAAATGGTTACAATGGAGGGGAAGAATGGGAAAGCAAAAGGGAATGGGTCAACCTTATTATGCTTCAACTGCCACTCTATCATCCTAGTAGATGTGGGGACAATAGCTTTTGTTCAAAAATTAGAAATAGGGTTTGAAATGCAAATACTCCCAGAAGAATAACACTCATAACTCTCAAGTTATGTGATATTATATTTTTAGGGGAAATAATATAGAGTAGAGGAGAAAACCTTGGGAAGAAAATTCCATAGTAGGGGAACAGATACATAAAAGGAGATGAGGAATTAGGACATAAGAATTGTCTAATGATCAAATCTGTCTGATTCCAACCAGTTCTTTATGCTTAAAGTGGCCTATCCTACTGTTTCTAGGGGTTAGGTAGGAATTTCCCATTACATCAAGGAAGCATTGTCTGCCTCCAGTGGGAAAGTAGAAAATGGAGTTCATAGATTTGGGGGAATAGGGAGTCATGTTGCTATATAGAGTTTTGCAATTGAGGAATTACAAATATTAAAAACAATATTATATTATAATAAATAATAATATATCATTATTAAAATAACATAATATCACAAATAACATTAATTGTATAGTATGTATGGGCATTCATACACTCAGTCAATGAACACTTACCATGTACCAGAAACTTTGCTAGGCTCTAAGGATACAAAGACAAATATGAAATAGTCCTTATCCTCAAGGAGCTTATATTTTATCATAAGAGGTTTATATAATTATGTTCAAGATCTATACAAAATAAACACAAAGTTATCCAAGGAGAGGAGGCTCATAGCAGCTATAATATAACATGCAGGTAGGATAATTTGAGCAATATGTCTACTGAGTATCACATAAGAAGCATCAATACAGAAAAGACTTAATGAATTCTCATTTATTTGAAAGTCAGTACTCATAGACTATATTAGATTTGATAAATTGCTTGCTGATTATGATTGTAAGGTTTCATCCATTAACTATAGTGGCCCATTTTGTTATTCTACTGTGTCAACCATTATATGTGATGGCATATGCTTGTAAAGGTTTGATTCTGGAGTGCATCAGTGGGGAACAGTTGACCTCTGGTCGTAAACTGCTCACCCCTGCAAAAGAAATGACCCCATTTACTCCTTGATGGAGATCTTATTCTCAGAGGGGTAATAGTTAATCAGTTCACTCACCAAAGGAACAAGTCACACCACAGAACATGTCATGATTCCCTGTGTGGATTTCTGTCTCTATGCCCATATTTAGATTCCAGAAAACCAATGGAAGGAAAACATGGAATTAATCCGATTGTGACAGAAATCATTCTGGACTCAAAACCTCTCATTCCCCTGATCTGTCTTAATGAAGAATCAAATGTGGTTTGTGTTGTGAAGAGATGATTGCTGATTGGTAATTATTCTAAAATATCTCTTTCCAAATACTTTGTAGAGCAATCAAGTAAGAATGTGAGAGGTTAGGCATTACATTACCAGGGTTATCAGAAGCATGTAATTTCCTAATTATGCATTTTACAAATGAAGAATAAATACCTGCCAGAGGATTTACTGCATTTTCTTTGCAAAATGAAGAGGCAGTGGTGCAAATGCAACCCCCTCATCCCCCAAGGAACACCAGAGAATCTCTGGATAGAAGCCACACTAAGAGTTTCTGTCTTCTCACCCTCTACCTTGAGGCAAGTCCTCCCTAAAACATCTTAAAATAGATTTCATTGAGATGAAAGTTACTCTGTAATTAATCTCAGACTTCAGGTATTGACAGGGACTGTCAGAAGAAACAATGTCCCTCTAGGTAAGGATTTGGGAAACCTCTGGGCAAAATGTTCTGTTCAATTCTTTTCCTAAATCTCTCTAATTTTATCTGTGTTGCTTTTCTATTGGACTGGGATTTATTGTTTGGACACAGAAACTATCTTAAAATGAATTACTATATTTAATTATGTGCTAAACCCACAATATGTCCCAATTTTGAGAAGGAAATAGATAATTTTTCTTTTTCTTTCAAGATATGAAGACTTGGCCAGAATAGTTGAAGAGTAGGGAACTATTTGTGTCAGACTCCTCAAAATAAAAGGTACTGCTGTACCCCTCTTTATACCTTTTCATTGACTTTTGTCTGACATTAGTGTGAGTCCTAAGGGTACTTTGGATTCATCTTATGAGCAGTGATGAACTGAAGGCATTTACTAATATAATGCTAACCTCCTGCCCTTATCATTGCCTTCCTTTAGTAAAAAAAAAAATAGTATCTGCCCAAGATGGGCGTGGTGATTCAATAGCCTTGTATAAAACCATATGACCAGGAAAATCATAGGCTTATAGAATAGTTAGTATAGTGGACATAGACCTGGGCTTAGAGTTAGGAAGACCTGTATTCAAATCCTACCCCTGATGCATATAAGCCTTGTGACTCTGGACAAGTCATTTAATCTCCATATGATTAAGAAAATTCCTAGAACTAACCTATCAAGCCATAGATCCTAGCATAGTGATTCAAGCTTCATACATGCTTTTTGATCATTCAATGGGTCACAATTTACATTTTTGGATGTAAGTTCTCACAAAAGAGTTCCCCATAGTCCTAAAAATATATTTTTCATTCATTTGTACATTCTGTTATAGTTAAGAAACAATCTCCTCAAGTTGTATAATCCACTTCTCCTCTTTTATATTTATTTACTTTTCACTTTCACTCCTAAGGACATAAAGAGCGGGTCATGTCCTTGACCTTATTATCTATTATCTATGCATACTATACAATTATCACAAGTGTTTCACCTTCACTGTCGATAACTCTGAAATTACCCTGTCTGACCATACCTTCCTGTCCTCCCATTTATCACTGTGTGTTGCCCTCATAAACCTCTTCTCCTGCCTCATAATAATCTTCAGTCTCTCACATGGCTTCCCAGAACATCTTCATCCCTGTTCTTATTTCACTTTTCTCCCTTCAAAATCTTGACCTTAAAGTTGACCAGTTCAATTTTATGCTGGCTCTTACCCTTAAGTCCTTTGACATTTTGTCCTGTCACTGCTCATCTCTTTCTAAAATCCAATGTTGGATTGATTCTATTATCTACCTTCATCACTCCTATCCCAAACACACTGCTGAATGCAGATGGAGGAAGTCCCACAAGATAGGTGACTGGGTTCACTACAGATTTATGTTAGGATATTTCAGCTGCACCCCCTTGATTGGCTCTAAGACTCTGTCCAGCAAATACTTTAAATTTTCTCTTCACTTTTCCCCCAACCTCATCCTCCTTACTCTCTTTCATCAGAAAACCCAACCTCACATATTTCACAGAAAAAAAATTCATTACAAGTCCCCTCTGCTCCCCAATTCTATACATTATTCCCAACACTCTATTTCTTTTTTACAGTCTTAGAAAAAAGAGATGACCCTTTTCTTTGCCGACATCAACACCAATATTTGTATCCTTGGTGCCATTTTCTCCTACCCTTGACTGCATCTTCAATCATCCCCTCTCATTCCCTAATTTTCAATCTCTCTTAATCCACTTGCCCTTTTCCTACTGCTTACAAACATGGCAAGAACCTCCCCACCAACTTAAACAGAAACAACAAAACACTCCATTTTACCCTACCATCCACTCAAGGTGCCATGCAATATATCATCTCTTTCACAGCTAAATTCCTAGAAAAAGCAATTTATACTCCTTGCTTTCACTCTTTTGATCTCTTGCATATTTCTCAACACTTTCTAATCTGGCTTCTGACCCCACTGCTCATCTGGAAATGTTGAAGCCAATTTTTTCTGACTTTCTCAATGGACAATATTCTTGACTTCTTTGTAGCATTTGGTACTGTTGACCATCTCTTTCTCCTAGGCATTCTTTTCCTATTGGGCTTTTGTGACAGTGCTCTCTCTTAATTCTTCTACCCATCTGAATAATGCCATATTGCCTTTGCTACATCATCATCCAAGTCTCTCCCTTCATGTATATGTATACCTTGAAGCTTTATCTAGTCCCTCTAGCCTTCTCTCTCCACACACTTGTAATGGTAATGGGGATTTGAAGATATTCCCTGCCTGTTGTATCGGCAATCAAACAGGTACTTAGCAACTTGTTTCAAGTTTGTGATTATATCAAGTATTAAGATCCAGAACTTGGGAATCCCACAGTGGAAGGAAGTTGCTGATGTAACAGTAAGGGGTGGAAAAGGGAGGAGCTAATACCATATATAAGGAAAAGCCCGAGCTAGAGAGCCAGAATTGCTGAGAGAGAGAGAACTGCTAGGATCCTGAGAACTTCTAATAACTGCTACGAATTAAGAACAGAATGGAGAACAGAACTTACGGTGGCAGAATGTAGAACTGAAAACTGAGAGCTGAACTGAGAATTGAGAAGAGAACTGAGAAGAACTGAGATATGAGAAGAGAGAAGAACTGGGAAGAAACATGGCTGTGGTGCTGGTACTGGGAAGAAACATCGGATGTGGTGCTGGTACTTTGCCTGTCTGTGTTGATGTTACTTTTGTCAGATTCATCTGCTGATAGAGGACACTGCTGTTGTTACAGAAGCTCTGGGACCTTACTGCTGGTTCAGAAGCCCTGAAAGAGGATTTTCCTGTTGTATATTTAGAGAAATGCTGGAGGAGGGTCTTGCTGATGTTTTCAGAGTTCCTGGGACTATACTTATGATTTGTGTTGATTTCTCAGAACTTGTTATTGGGTCTATGTTGATTTCACAGGCAGAAAGTGAATTGATGAGGAAATGTGTAAGAATGTTGTTTTAGCTCTGTTATGCTTTGTCTTCCCAGGAACAGAAACTGTGAAGGACCTGAGGTGGATCAGATGCTGTGAGCTTCAATATGGAACAGGAACTGCATGGAGAGCTGGACAAGGAACTGAGAGCTGACTGATTTGAATTCAGGTGACAATTAGGTAGATTCAGGCAGGAGCTGGGACCATGGAAGAGGAATCATGGAAACTAAGAGCCTTCCTGGAATCAAGATGAAACAACCTCTCCTTGGGTATTTAATGCAAACTGAGAAGATAATGATTTACTGTAGCCTAGGGCTGGAGAACTCTGTACTCTGTATCCTGTACCTTTTCAGGATGATTGAATTAAGGATGATTAGAAACTAATCTCCAGTTAAGAAGAAAGAAGACTTTCTGACTGAGAGAGATTAACAATGTGACCTAGAGGTGGAGAACTTTGACCTTTATACTTGTGTCCATTAAGGAGACAAGCCTCTTTAAGGATGATTGAATGGACTTACTAAATGGTTGAGTTACTAAATGATTGCATCTTTTGCTTAAAACTATGTGACCACTTTGGTGAAAATTATGTGGCCATTTTAGTAATAATTTGTTATGCTATAACATTCTGAATGCTGTACTTTGATTTCTGTGAATGTTTTGCTTTAATTTATTACAGAATAAATAGAGAGTTCACTGTACTATGTAATGAGAACCTTGAAGCTGTTCACAGCAGTAGTCCTGCTCTTGCTTGGCTTTATAACACTCTCAATGATTCCATGAACTTCTATGGGTTCAACTATCCTACTGCTTTATATAATTTTATATAACATACCTGTTAACATAACTCCAGCTCTATCTATCCAACCCTAGCATTTCTGTGGTACTATAATCCTACTTTGGACATCTCCATCTGTATAGAATCTTTAAGAATCTCAAGATTGGTTAGAGTGGAACATGTTCATTCTTCTGGTAAGGCTGATGCTATCGGATCACTTAATTTTGGGATTTATGAGTGAAGTAAGGCAAAGGTCAATTTTATATTATCATTTCCCTGAGAGCAAAGGGTTACTAGGCTGCCTGAGGGTGGACCCTTTCAAGTTTGAAAAACAGCAAAGGTTAATCTTCCATCATGATCAGTACTGGCATCACTGGTCCCAGGAGTGGTCATTATACATGGAGTCAGGGTGAGTTAGGGAGACCCAACCTCAGAATTAAACAAACAAGCAAATAAATAGACAGACAGATAAATAACTACTAAACAGATGAGTGAACAAAGAAACACATATAAATATAAATAAATGTATGAATGAGACAGCATAGATAATAATCATTAGACTGTTAGTTCTTTTTGCCTTTTTTTATCCCCAGCACTTAGTGTAGTGCCTGAAACTTAGTACATGCTAAATTAATGCTTATTGATGCATTTAAGAAAAAAAAATGAATATCAAGCGAAATATGTCCAAATCTGAACTCACTATATTTTCCAAAAAAAAAATCCACATATCTGCCTAGCTTCCTTATTTGTGTCATTCTACCATTATCCTTCTAATCACTAAGTTTGCAACCTAGGAGTCATCTTTATCACTTTCTTCCCTCTCACTCCTCATCAATTGCCAAGAATTATTGATTTTACCTACATAATCCAATGTCTGGCCAAATCTATCCACTCACATAATCAGCAGTCAGTCCTGCAATATTGCATGATTCCCTGTCTTCAATCTAATTTTTCTTTTACAGTGATACTAAATTAATATCCCTAAAATATAGTTCTGAACTTGTCATTCCTCTTTTCAAAAAACTCCAGTGGCTCAGTCTGTGCCTCCAGCATGATATGTAAATTTATGTATTTGGTTATTAAAGCTCTACACAAAATCCTTCTGACCTCCCTGGGTCTCCACTTTCTCCTCATCTCCAACTTACAGAATCCTTAGTTTCTTTCCAAAACAGTTCAAAGAGCTACTTTTCACTGAAAGTCTTTCCTAATTTTACCTTCTTCCACTAGAACATAAGCTTCTGGAGGACAGGGAATATTTCATTTGTGTCTTTTTATCATTCCCAGTGCTTATCCCAGTACTTGGAATAGAACAGACAACAAATGCTTATTAAATAAATGAATGAGGAAAATCAGGCCTGAATGATAAATATTCCCTGCCTTTTAAACTCCAGCACAGAAGCCATTTGCCAAATTCCCCTTCCTACCCAATCCAGAAGACAATGGTTCTCCCTACTGAGGAGGTATCATCTATAACTTTCAAAGGTATGTAGGACCTTCTGGCTATTACCAGAAACTCCTAATACTCTGAGATTGGCTCACCTGGTACATCAAACTGAAGGGAGAGATAGAAGAAAATAAACAATAGTGTATTAAGGATGTCCAAGATGAAACCTGGTAACTAATTAAAAGTACAATAAAATGAAATGAATGAGTCTTTATGAATAAAATATACCCTGACCTTTGAGAACTCCAAGAAATAGTTCACATGTAATAAGTATGGTTTAGCAAAGTATATCTCTACTGAAAAATATTGAGAATTAATTGATTTAATTAGTATTAAAACCCAGAGTGGGAGTTCAGCAATAAGGAAGAGAAAAATCATGTTTAGACAATTTAATTTCCACTGGTTCAAAGATTTGCATTATGGTTCAGATATTTTACATAAGTATAAATTAGCTAGAGTGTTGTGAAACACTGAGCAACAGTACCACTTACGGGGAAAATGAGCTCCTTGGGGAAGAGAATTTATTGGCATATTTATACCTTCAGGGCTAAGAGACAATTTACATTTTACCTCTTACAAGGGCTCTAAATCATGATTAAAGTTAAAATCTGAAATGTTGCCTTTTGGTGACTTCTAACTACTCAGGCAGTCTCCAATAAAAGAAACTTTGTGAACAAAGGACAGTGGCATCTGCATTTTCCTGGGTTTCTACGGCTCTTCTGCAAGAGCAGAAACTGTTTTGAAAAGCGGAGGACCACACTAAATCTTAAACCCAACATGGGAACTAAACAGTGTTGAGAAAGTGGGTATAATACCATTGTTAGTATTGGGCAAGGCATCCATACTTTAATTCCTGGAAAGCAGTTCAATAACTCAGAGAGTAGGAATCTGATCCATTTATTTTTTTCTTTTTATTTATTCATGTTTCTCTACTGCCTGATTTACTTAGAGGTCAGCTTGGTGTCATCTGCAAATATGATGAGCATTCCATCTATGCCTTTATCCAAAACATGGGTAAAAAGCTAAAAAGCAGAGAGTCAAACAAACAGAGATCTCTGGGACACACCACTGGAGATATCCTGCAACGGTGAAATTTAGCCATTAGCAACTACCCTTGGAATTTAATCATTCAACTAGTTCCAAATATATCCAATGATTTTGTCATCATGTAAACATCTCTCCCTCTTTTCCAGAAGAATAATATGGGATGCTATATTAAATGGTTTTATTCCTCTCCATTATGGTGTTTCATGATTGATTGCCATATCAATCAATTGCTCAACAAGTACTCCCTGCCAAAATGTGTCGTAAAAAGACAAGTTTTTGAAAAAAGTGAGTACCCAGGATCACTGGATCTGTATTGTACATCTTTCCAAATGTAATCTTAACCAATATCCTCCTAATAAATATTTTTCAAAAAGGAAAAAATGCCAAAGGAATAGAAAACAACACAAAAGCTAATCTCGCTGAGAAAACATCCATCAAGAAGTCCTTTCTCATCTCTATAAAATCAATATAACAACACAGGTTCAAAATTGTGGTGCCATACTTGACTTCATACCCCTATTTATTCCTTATATTCAATCACTTGTGAAATCTTTTCTTTTTTAGGTAGATATGCAATGAGCAATTATTAATTATGTACTGTATACCAGGCACAGTGCTAAGTGCTGGGAAGCAAAAAAAAAAAAAAGACAATCCTTGCCTTTAAAGAGCTTATATTCTAATGTAAAAAGACAACACAGAAAAGAAAGCTGATGTGCTGCAAAGCCTGGTGAGGGAGAAGCACAAGCATGGTTTCATGTGCAAAAGGAAATCATTGATGGGAAAACACCTCCCTACTCCCAACCCCAAACATGAGACAGCATAGATGCAAAAAAAAGCTTAACATGGAAGCCACATTTATATTTGTAAGAAACAATATTAAATCTAGAGAATGCCTCTAATGGAATTTTTTAAAACACAATTAAGCAAACAGTAATTGAGTAAGGCAAAGACAGGGTCCCTAGGCAGGGGTGCGGCAAAGACCACCTGGTTCTCATGTCTGGTTTTTTTCTTAGCACTCTTACCACTGGAACTAGCACCCTCCAATTAAACACACACACACACAGACACACACACACACGTGTCACACAACTTAGCTTGTCTATGTAGAGATCTACAGGTTTCTCTTCATGATCTTAAAGAAGGAAACTGCCATGAATTGGGCCTTAAATACCATGACTGTCCTGCTGCTCCTCTCTCTCCCCTTTGCCCTATACTGTAAGTGAAAGCCCTCACTCCATTCTCCCAACTGAGTCAGGGCTGATCTTGAGTTAGTTTCCTCTTTTTCGAAGCTGGAAAGAACTACAAATTTCAATCTTTATGGGCAACTACTGCCTTGTCAAAGGTTGTTACATACTGTTTGCCAGTTTGTTTGTTTTCCATTTAGGCTCATCTTCTTTTCTTTTTTTTTTTTTAAGCAATTGGGGTTAAATAACTTGCTCAAGGTTATACCGTGAGTTATTTTGTGTGGGTGCCAAGTATCTGAGGCCAGAACCAATCCTGGGTCTCCCAATGCCATGGCCATCTCTCTTACTCACTGCGCCACCTGGCCGCCCCAAGCTTTTTTTTTTCCTTTTTGCAGGGGGGAAGGCAGGGCTATTGGGGTTAAGTGACTTGCCCAAGGTCACATGGTTAGTAAGTGTTAAATGTCTGAGACCAGGTTTGAACTCAGGTCCTCCTGACTCCTGGGCCAGGGCCACTGTGCTGTCTAGCCTCCCCTCATCTTATTTTCTTAATTAGATTGGATGCTGTTTGTAGGCAGAACCATACCACACCATTTTTTCTTTAATTTCCCAAATATCCTCACTCAGTACTTAGTTTATAAAAAGTCTTTATAAACACTTGTTGATTGGTTGTCCTCTAGGCTCTTGCCCAATCTCTGTGCTCCTACTTGTTTTATCAGATTTTAATATTTGTTAAACTATAAGTGAGGGAAAGGGTCATACACATACTTTGCTGCCCAATCCTAACTCAAACCATGCTCTCAGTCAGAGTACTTCTGGTTTTCTGAGGCCCTCTTTGAAGTCCCAAACCACGAATCTAGGCAATCTCAAGACATCTTTATAGTTTTAAGATATTCCTGGCACAAAGATAAAGAGGAGAGACGTTTGGAGAACTTGAGTGAAGTCCAGTTAGATTGATGTGGTATGTAAATGGATATGCATACAGGACCTCACCCAGTAAAAGCTCATTACAAATTATAACTTTATTTATACATCCTATCGAAAAGGAGATGAGGCAAGGTTAATTCAAAGAAATACGTAATCCTAAAATCATTCATAGAGAAAGCATGTCATATAGGAAAGAACATTGGATTTGGTATCATGAAAGACCTAGGCTTAAATCTTTCACCCAGTGCTTGCGAGTTGTGTGACTTTAGGCAAGCCACAACCTCTTCAGGTCTTAGTTTCTTCACCTGTATGTTGGAGCTGTAACAATACTTGCAATACCCAACTCATAGGGTTGTTGAGAGGAAAATCCTTTACAAATCTCAAAATGCTATATAAATACAAGCTATTAGAATTTGAAATGCAGATAGACACACATGCACATATGTACTCCAGCCTTGTTTCTATTCCCCCATCACTAAATCCTACCCTATCTGTCCCCACCAAATGAAAGCAAAAATAGAAAAGTACCAGGTTAACAGGAAGTCTGTGACATGATTGATCATGTGGTGGCTGAGAGATTGTATATATTTTTAACACTTAGTAATGTTGAGAGAGACAGAGAGACAGACAGAGACAGAGAGTGAGAGAGACAGAGACAGAGAGTGTGAGAGAGAGAGAAAGAAAGAAAGAAAGAAAGAAAGAAAGAAAGAAAGAAAGAAAGAGAAAGAGAGAAAGAAAGAAAGAAATAGGCATTGTAGATATAACTAGATTCTGAGACAGAAAAACGTAGGTTCCAATTACAACCTCACAAATTCTGACCCACATAAGCTGTATGACCCTAGAAAGGTTTCCAAACCACTCGCTGTCCCTTAGGCAACTCCCAAAGATAAGCATTTGTAGACAAATCTATAATGGTAGCAGATCCATTGAGGCAGCAGATAGAGTGCTGGACCTGGATTCAGGAAGACCAGAGTTCTAATGTGGCCTCAGACACTTGCTACCTTTTTGATCCTGGGAAATCAGTTAATCTCTGTTTGCCTCTGTTGCCTCAACTGTAAAATAGAGATAATAACAGCACCTAACTCCCAAGGTTGTGGTAAGAATTAAACAAGATATTTGTAAAGCACTTAGTGCCCATTATATTCCACTCTATATAAATGTTTATTCCATTCCTTTTCCTTCTTCACAGGGACTTTTTTATATGATTGGAATCACAGTGGTTTAAAAATTAAAATTAAAAAAACCACAAAATCGTCATATAATAGAAAGTCTTTAAATATGGCAATATAAACTTTTACCATATGGAGACATTTCCTAAGTCTAGGATGAGTACAAGTAGTCCCTTGGGTACTTAAGTGTGATGGTATATTATACTTAGGAGGCAGATATGCATGCCAACATTTTAGGTCTTCCATCATGGGCTATAATGGATCCTGAAGAGCCACATTAACATGCAAATTGTATGTAATTAGATAGTTAGGCATGTGACCTGTTACAGCCCCAGAAGGGTAGTCTTTGGAATACTAAGTTAATGTCTTTTTCAAAGACAGCATCCTATCTCATTTGGAATGGTATCCACATCTTTAATTCTTCCATGGCAGGAGATTCTGTGAAGTATATCTTCTTGAAATGGAGGCTGGGGAAGCCATATACCTTTGCAAAGGACTTATATCTACACATCATATTTAGCAGGGGAAGTAGGCTGATGGAGGCTCAGCGCTAAGAAGGGAAGAAAAGAAAAAGATTAAATTTCCTTTTATCCTCTTGGTTCCTTACAAGTTGCTAAGTGACAACTGTCTTCAGATAATCAAAAACATTTTTAAGTTGTTAGCTATCCTGCTTTATGGTTTTAAATAGAATTTTGAAAACATTCTTGTACTGACCAGTTGCTAAGATTTGTTGATTCTACCTTCAGAAACATCCCTCATATCCATACCTTTGTCTTCATTCACGTGAGTGTTCAGTCTTTCATCACCTTTCACCTGGGCTATTAAAATAGCCTTCTTATTGGTCTCCAAGTTTCTAGGAAATCCTTTCTACCAATCTCCATCCACATGACTTAGAAAATGAAAATTCTATAGTACACATCTGACAAGGTTACTCCTCTGTCCAAAAAGCTCCATGGGTACCCTATTACCTTTAGGATAAAGTGAAAATTCCTCTGTGATTTAAAGACTTTCATAGTCTGTGTCCAGCCCAAATTTCTAGACTTATTATACCTTTCTCCCTTCGTGTACTCTATAGTTCAGAGCAGCAAACTAACTGTTTCTATTACATGACCTTCCATTTTCTGTTTTCATGCCTTTGCATATGTCACCTTCCTACCCAACCCAGACCACTTGCCTGGAATAGATTCTATTTTCAGTTTCTTCTTTTAGAATCCTTATCTTTATTCAAAACTCAGATTGTGTTTACCCTCTATATGAATTATTTCCTGATTCCCTCAGTGGCTGTCACCATCCAAATTACTTTTTGAAATTTACTTTGTATATATGTTTTGTATTAATCTATGTAGATGATGTTTGCTTCAATAATACATATATTTCTTTGGGGCAAGGACTTAAATTTTGCTTCTGTATTTCCAAGTCATAGTATAATATCTGGTAAAAGTAGGCAGTGCAGTGAAGCAGTGGATAGAATGCCATCCCTGAAGTCAAGAAGACAGATCTTCGTGAGTTCAAATCTAGCCTCCGATACTTCCCAGCTGTGTGACTCTGGGCAAGTCACTTTACCCTGTTTGCTTCAGTTCTTCATCTGCAAAATGAGCTGGAGAAGAAAATGGCGAACTACTCCAGTTCCATTGCTAAGAAAACCTCAAATGGGGTTTCAAAGAGTCAGGCATGACTGAAATAAGTGAACAATGACAAAGTAGTCATTTGAGGTTGTACAGTGAATGAATGAATCAATTAATGAGTAAATGAAAAAATGTTGCTCTCCTGCTATCAATTTTCATCTCACATAGGAGAATTCACTTAAAAAGGTTCCCTTAGGAACTCAAATTATAGTTTATCAGATATTGGAATGATCCACACTGCATCATTACAATGGAGAGATTGACTTGATTTTTTATTTTAAGTATATTTCTTTGTTCCTTATTAGGTTCTGCCTTCCTCAGGAATATTTCTTGGATTCAGTGATGGAAGAAATTGAGAACCTGATTTTGTAGATAAATAGCATATCTATTGATCATAGACATGATGGTATATGTGAGGGAAAAAAAGGAGGGATTGAGAAATGATATTTATACTGGTTGGCCTCAGAGAGAACTTTGGTGGAAGAGACCAAGTAATATATTTAGGTTTAATGTAAGGAAACACTTCCTAAAAATTAAAATTATCTAAAAGTTGAATATGCTTCCTAGAATGTTAATGAGTGGTCTTCAGGCAAAAGCTGGATAACTAATTGTCAAGTATGTAAAAGGAATTTTATCCAGGTGATGGTGAGATTAGATATCTTCAGATCCCTTCCAACTCTGAGATCCTATTAATAGAATAATACTGGAGTTATTCTGCATTTCTTGCTAAATAATATTCAAACATATAGAACTAAGAAGAAAGAGCAAGTACCTATGTTCAGGATAGGGTAATATAGTGTTCATATAAGTGACCATGTGCCCCATACTTGAGGATTGAGATCTGAATAAGAGATATGGATGCCTTTCATAGAGTCATGGAAAATCACAGAATGCCATCCCCAAAGTCAAAGTAGGCTCTAAACAAAGCCAGGATGAGACCCCAGTTCTCCTGAGTAGGTTAATGATAAAAGAACTGGACTTGGCTTCAAAGAAACACCTGCATTCAAATCCTACCTCTGACACCAGTAACCATAAGCAAGTCACTTAAGATTTTCAGCCTTAGTAGCCTCAGCTGAAAAATGGAGATAATAATACCTTTAGTGCTAACTTCAAAGTAATAATCCATAGAGAGTATTTTGCAAACCTTAAAGTAGTATGTAAATTTCAGCTCTACTTACTAATAACTCCATGTCTGAGGTTCTTTCTAGTACATCATGCTTCTTAAATTCCCCCAGCTCCTATTTAACTCCACAAAATAGATCACCTTTACTGTGCTTTCCAAATTGACTTCATGTGCCCTCTTCTCCATCAAAAATTTTATAGTAACTACCATATATGGAGGGGTATTATAATGTCCAGAGAAGGAGAATTTCCTGGCCATACGTTTGCTCTTTTGGAATAGAGAAAATTAAGAGGACTGTCAATCTAAATATAATAGGGAGCAACTGTCATCTAAGTTTTCACGATGTATAAAGAGATAAATGCTGGACATAGTCTAATATGTATCCTAGAGATAGATGTCAAAAATTAAAACGGAAAAAAAAAATGTTAGGAGTCCCTGGTTCATGATTCTAAAGGAAAACCAGCTCAAATGGATGGAAGTTTGCTAAAAAGGAAATTCTGATCATATATTTGAAAAGTATCCCACAGGGGCAGCTAGGTGGCACAGTGAATAGAGCACTAGCCCTGGAGTCAGGAGGACCTGAGTTCAAATCTCTCCTCAGACACTTGATACTTACTGTGTAACCATGGACAAGTCACTTAACCCAATTGCCCTGTCTTCCCCCCTCAAAAAAAAAAAACCTAAAAATAAAAACAAAAAAATGGAAAGTATCTCACCAAGGAAGAATTACCTAAAGAGTACAATGTGGACCCATAGAAGCTCTCCAAATAACATGTACAAAATATGACAAGTACAACATATGATGGAATATAAATATAAAAAGATATTTTAATAATATTATTATTAATATGTAATTAATAATAATAATAATAATAATAATAAACTATTTCCTAGTTTCAGAAAGATCAAAGTCACATGAGCCATGACTTTGAAAAATGCAATATACAATATAAAATCATCTATCAACATTGGGTAAAAGAATAACAATAAGAAGGACCTACCCCAATTGTTGGGTTGATTAGGATGTTGTTAGTGGATGACACTAAGAAAGTAAAACTATTTGTTATTCGGTATGTGTTTTCTATATGAAAATTTATATTTAATACAATAGAAGAAAAATAGGTAAGAATAAATTTGAACAAGGGTAACTAGGTGGCACAGCAAATAGAGCACCTGCCCTGAAGTCAGGAGGACATGAGTTCACATCCGGCCTCAGACACTTAACACTTACTAGCCATGTGATCTTGGGCAAGTCACTTAACCCCAATTGCCCCACCCTCCCCCTCCAAAAAAAAGCAAAAAAAAAATAATTTGAACCCCAAATAAATAGAAAGGACAAAGAGAACATTCGTTTTTATTAAAAGATTCTAATCAACTCTGAAATACTCTCCAGAGAAAGAATTGATTGAGACATACTTTTTTGCTTTTTCTTAAGTTTCTTTTTTGACTATGTTTTCTTTCACAACATGACTATTATGGAAATGTTTTGCATGACTATAAATGTATAACTTATATCAAATTGCTTGCCTTCTCAAAGGGAAGAAGAGAGAGAATTTGGAACTCAAGGTTTCAAAAATAAATGCTAAAAATTATTTTTACATGTAACTGAGGGAAAATAAAATACTAAATAAATTTAATTTTAAAAAAATTCTAATATTCTTGGTCAAGAGCCATCATATCCAAAGCTACTGAAAGGACGATCAGTTGTGATTCATATTGTGAAGGGATTTTTTTATTCTCAGTGTATACTGCCCTTCCTAATTTGGTTGTAGCCTCATATTTTATATCCCTTTCCTTCATATACTCTATCTGTTCTATCTGAACAGAACTACTTGCTGGTCCCTATCATGCCTGGCACATAATAGATGCTAAATAAATTCTCATCCTTACCCCCACCCCCACTAATCTGAAACCCCAATTAACTGACTGACTGATTTCATGTCTTTGCATAGCCTGTCCCCCATAACTGGAATGAAGTCCTTTATTACCTCCACCTTTTGAAATCCCAAATGATCAGTCCTTTCATCACTTCCTATAAGAAGTCATTCATGATACCTCTAGTCATTAGCATTCTCTTTCCCTTCACTTGATCATGTATAGTTTTATCTATTCACATGTTGTATCCTCAGAGTAAACTAATCTCTTTGCAAATCAGGACCATTTTAGGTTTTTGGTTTTGGGGTAGATGGTCCTTATATGCCCTGGGTCTTACACATTGGAAACATCTAGTAAATAATTATTGGATTAGATTACTGAATCTAATTAATGTTTAGTAAGTGATTTTTGAGAAACCATGGAGCACAGTAGAAGTGGGATGAGAAAATATTCCAATTTAAAAATGGGAAAGTCTATAAACTATAGTTCAGTGAACCTGACATTACCCCCTCCACAACTTTCTAAAATGTATGATTAAGTGTCTGGTTGGTGGGCACATCAAACAAAGGCTGAGTGACCACTTGTCAGGTATGATGTTGATGACCTTTTAAATCCTTTCAACTCAAAGAATCAAGATTACCTTATTTCATGAATGCAGATCAAGCTCGGAAATTAGCAACCTACTAAAAATTTTCCCCCACATGCCTCTGCTTATTCTTAGTACAACAACAACAAAAAAAAGTATCTTGATCATTTGGTTTATATTGACAACCTATTTATGTGGAGTTTGGGTTTAACTGTGTTGTTTTGTCTGTCAATACATCACACTGCCAAATTTCCACTCCATTTGATGCTATGGAGTCATACAGTCAGCACCAGTCCTAACCTGTTCACAAAAAGCTAATTACAATAATCTTGGATATCAAAGTTGTCCCTTGTTTTTTTCTTCATATGGAAATGAGCTATAATCTTGGGACATCATGCAAGTTACATTATTGTACAGTCTCCAATTTGGAATTATTATTATGGAAAATTAGAAGCCTCATCTATAGAGCTAGTGGGAAATTTACCAAATGTATTTAACATAATGGAAAACAGTATGTCCCAACCTGAACAACAAGAGCTGGACAGCAGAATCTTACACATGGAAAAAATCATTTCAGATTCAGTTTGGGTTTCAGATTGGCAGTGTCTAAGGAGAAAAAAATAAGAAGACAAGTGGACTTATCTCCAATGGGCTTATTTCTTATTTATCTTCTTAAGAAGTCCACAGAAAAGCCCCAGTGCAGGATAGTAAGTTCAGAAGCAATGTAGGCCAGTTCTTGTCTCAGTTGAAAAAAGTGCTATAAACTCTCACTTTCTCTAGACTGTAACATGTTTCTAGATGAAAGTTGTAATTAGTATTGACTCCTACCATGGTTTCTTACCCCAAGGTATTGTGTCAACTTAAGTAATATAGGAAATGTGAATCCAAAATAGAATAGAAAGCCAAATAGCATAGAATTCGGATTCCAATAGAATCCAAAGAAGTTGAGCATTGAGGCTACTGCGGGTTATCATCATCATCACCATCACCATTGCTGTTGTCATTGTTATAATCATTATCATCACCACGAGGCAGCATGATGTATTGGTTAAAGTTCTGACTTTGGAGTCAGGAAAATCTGGATTGAATCCTGCCTCTGATGTATATTAGATGTGTGACCGTGGGCAGGTCACTTAAACTGTCAGTGTTTCTAGGCAATTCTCAAGACTTTAAGTGATAGATGAGTTGTGGAAAGCATTTGCACAGCAAAAAGTCTCTACATTAATGAAATCACAGGTCAAGATCCTTCCCTCCCCGTAAAAAGTCAATAAACTAGATACTGATCTTTAACTATGTTCATAATCCATTGAAAGTGTTAAAATTCAATTTAATTTAACAAATATCTATTAAGTGCCTATAAAACATACAAGGCATAATTTTAAGTTCTAGGGATACAAAAACAAAAATTAGTAAGAGTTCCTGTCCTCAAGGAGTTTATATTCTATTAGGGGATACAACATGTAAATAGTTAAATTAAAACAAGATAATTTGATGAGAAAGAGAGAACACAAAAACCTAGAGGGATGAGAAAAGGCAATATAGGAGAAGGCAATCCTGAACATCCACAGAAGCTAACGAATCTTAGAGGCAAATACAAGGAGAAAGCTCCTTCCAGGCTTGTGAGACAACTGAGTCAGTATGGTTGGAATGTAAAATGTGTGAAGAGGATTAATGTCTAAAACTGGAAAGGTAGACTGAAAACAGACTGTGAAGTATTTTACAATAAATACCAATCTTAGGAGTTTTTATTTTATGATAGAAAGAGCCACTGAAGGGGAGTGACATGGACAAAACATGTCCTGAATATCATTTTAGTGGATTTGTAAGAGATGAGTTGGATAGGTGAAAGAAGGAAATAGGAGGGCTGGAATTATGCTGGGCATAACAGTCAAGAGAGTCCATGAAAAAAATGTTATGAAGGTAGCATTTATAAGACCAAAGTGAAGATTTGATATTGGGAGAGAGATAAAGAAAAGAATAAGAGATAATTCTAAATTTTCTACCCTTAGTGACTGCTCTCAATTGAAATAGATACATTTGGAAAAGAATCTTGGAGGGAAAGATAAAATCTATTTTTAACATGTTGAGAGAGACCTTGAGAGTACCCTTGTATTGTTTCTTTTGACCACTAAATAGTTGAGTATCCAAATAGCAAAGCCCAACAGGCCCTGACATCAAGGAGCTCTCATTCTAACAGAGGAGATAAACTACAAATGCATTTCATCTGCAAGTTCATGTAGAAAAGACCAGTGTCCCTATGGTACTATAAGAAAGTAGGTGGTAGTGTATTTCCTTTAATTGTCATTTACATTCATAAAAACATATCTATTTCTGATATTGAACCATTTGATTATGTCAAAAACTTGAGTAACAAGAATTTTCTGATTCTTCTGAATCTGTGGTTAATAAAGAAGCAGGGAGTTGAAAGATCATGTCTCTAGAAGGATTATTCCATTCAGTGATAGCTGTGGGGCGGCGTTGGAAATAGGAGTTGAGGGGCAACAAATCTTAGGTCTTTTGTGTTCTTGATTCTGAGTCTTTACCAGGATCCAAGGAAAAGTAGAAGTCAAAGTGGTGGTAATGGTTTGACCCTTCTGGCACTGCCACCTCCTCTTCGTTCCTAAGGATGCTTATCTGTTTCAGTTACGATGGTTTTCTTGTCTAATCGTTGGAAGTTGGTTGGCTATTGGTAGCAGTGGTACTATTGCTGTGGATGGTGGGTCCATTGTCCAAGGGCTTCCTCCTTTAAATGATAGCTGCCAAGATGGAAGCAGGGCTGATGTTTAGGAGTACTCCTTACTTAAGGCACTTGATGTTGGTGGTGGCAGGGATGGTAGAATATGATGTCTGCTCCCCTTCAGGATAGATGTGAATCTAGGCTGGAAGCTATATCTGTGGTTGGGGACACTATTATTCTTAGAACTCTCAGGCTATATATCCTGGTCTGCCACCCTGGAAGAAGTATCCATATTAATACTAAGTTAAGTTGAAATCTGCTAATTCTATGATTAATTTGCTCAATCTAGATAAATAAACTATCTAATTCAGTCTAAAAATAAAATAATGGTAGACTCTGAGTTATCTGGCTTGGTCATGAATATTGGTTAAATTAGTAAAGTGCCAGATAATCCATTTTGTGTTGAGTAAGAGCTAAAGTACCACATCTCTCAGTAATCACTAAACTAGGCTACAATATTAAATAGAGATAAATGTAAAGTTTTGCACTTGAGTTCAGAAATTCAACTTCACATGTGCAAGATAGAAGAGAAATAGTTAGAAGTTACTTTCCATTAAAAAAGCTTAGTTTTTCAGGGGCGGCCAGGTAGCACAGCGAGTAAGAGCACTGGCCCCAGTGTTGGGATGACCTAGGGGATCGAATCTGGGCTCAGACACTCAGACACTTAGCATCCACCCAGAAATACCTGGCTTTGTAACCTTGAGCAAGTTACTTAACCCCAATTGCTTAGGGGCGGCCAGGTGGCTCAGCGAGTAAGAGCACCAGCTTCAGTGTGGGGATGACCTGGGGATCAAATCCAGACTCAGATACTTAGCACCACACCCAGAAATAACTGGCTGTGTAACCCTGAGCAAGTTACTTAACCCCAATTGCTTTAAAAAAAAATGCTTAGTTTTTCAAAGGACTGAAAGATAAATACAAGAAAGAAGTACAGAAAGTGTAATGTGATTTCAGGCTGTATTGAGATGCATAGTTTCCAGGAATAAGAAAAACAATAATCCTCCCAATTTCTTTGTCTCCCAAATTCCATGACCTACTATATCACTCCAACTAAGCCAACCCAGGCATTATCACTGTACACACATATTCTACTTTCTTAACCAAAACTTTTGACATTCTTCAATCTGACTACAATCTCCTCTCATTCCATCTCTCCCGATGCCTTATCCCTCCTAAAATGATTCTTTGTTATAATCTTGACCAAGTACTTTGCTCCTGGTACTTTCTCAGGCCATTCTTCTCAGACTTTACTTTCCTCTTTTTCCCTTATCATTTCTATACTCAGTCAATTTAACTTTACACTGTCCTCTACTGTCAAATTCTTCGTCCATTTGTTCTGCTCATTCCATGTCATAAGCTTCAACCCTAGATTACTCCCACTGTCTTCCTCCCTGTGTATTAAAGAAAAATAGGTAAGCAAAGCTTACACTTAATGGAGCTGGGGGAGGATACAGCCTTGATGAATGGGTATGCTGAAAATTCACATTGTTCTACTTCATCTGGGCTCTCACTGAAACAAGGCAATCCTTTTATTCCTCCTTGAGTCCCTATCTCACTCCCAACAGAAGCTATCTCCAACCTTCTCTTTTCTTCTATAGCCTCTCCCACTTCCTCCTCTCTCCTCTCTCAACTGAATACCTGACTTTCAATTTTACTGAAAAAAAGAGTCCACTTACCATGAGCTCCCTTTTCTTCCCTATTCATCATCTCAGAACCCTTTGATAGTATGTCCTATCCCTCAGACTCTGACACTGAGGTGGCCCTTCTTTCCAAGAACAACCCCTTTACATGTTACTTGATCCCATGTCCCTCTTCTGTCTTCTTCAGCAGTTTCCAACCTTAATCACTCCCTTCAGGCTTCATCTTTCAACCTCTCCCTATCCACTAGTCTTTCAAACATGTCCAAGTCTCTCCCTAGCCTTAAAAAAACATTATTAGATCTATGTATTCCCTCAAATTGTCATCCTATATCTCCCTTTTTCAGTCACATTCCTAGAGAAAGCTATCTACTCTCATTGTCTTCACTTCCTCCCCCTTGCTGTCTTAACCCTTTATAATTACTTCTGACCTCATCACTAACCTGACTCTGAAGTTGCCAACAAGTTCTTAATTATTGAATCTGATGGTCTTTTATTGATCCTTATCCTTCTCGACTTTTTTTGCATCATTAGACACTGTTTATTATTCAACTAGGTTTTTGTGACAACTTTGTTTTTTCATTTTCCTGCTACCTGTCTAATTGCTCCCCCTCAGTCTCCTTTGTGTTATGACCTCCTTATCCTGTCCCCTACTCCTAACCAAAGCCTCTATCCTGCCCCCTAATCTCTCTCTCTCTCTCTCTCTCTCTCTCTCTCTCTCTCTCTCTCTCTCTCTCTCTCTCTCTCTCTCTC
>NW_027187378.1:3899514-3965595 GCF_028583685.1 Petaurus breviceps papuanus
CTCTCTCTCTCTCTCTCTCTCTCTCTCTCTCTCTCTCTCTCTCTCTCATCTGCTCCCATTTTAATTATCACCTCTATGCAGATGACTCACAGCACTATGCACCCAGCTCTAATATCTACTCTGAGCTTCAATACTACCTATTAAACATTTCAGACAATGTTTTATGTTTCAAATAAATCTCAAGCTCATTATTTTTCCCTCAAAATTTAACCCTTTTCAGGATCCCCCCCTTTTTTTTGCCTTTTGTAGGTCAATTGGGGTTAAGTAACTTGCCCAAGGCTACACGGCTACTTAATTTGTGTGTGTGTGTGTGTGTGTGTGTGTGTGTGTGTGTGTTAAGTGTCTGAGGCCAAGTCCGAATTCAGGTCCTCCTGACTCTGGTACTGGTGCTTTACTCACTGCACCACCTAGCCACAGCAAGATCCCTTATTTTGCTGAAGGCATAGCAATTCTTTCCATTCCCCAGGTGCAAAATCTCAGTTATCCAGAACTTCTCATTTTCATTTACCCCAAACATTCAATAAGTCAACAACGCTTGACTTTTCTACTTCCACAACAACCACTCACATCTGTTTCTGTTCACACAGCTACCACCAGTTTAATCAAGGCCAGGGGTGGGGAACCTGCAGCCTTGAGGCCACATGTGGTCCTCTAGGTCTTCAAATGTGGCCCTTTGACTGAATCCAAACTTCACAGTCCTAATCTAGGCCCCCATCACTTTCTCCTAGATTACTGCAACAGCTTCCTAATCTATTTCCCTGCATCTAAGTGATGCAATGGACAGAGGGGCAGTCCGGAAGACATGAATTAAAATCCAGCCTCAGACATTTGCTACCTATATGACCCTGGACCAATAACTTCACCTTTAGGTGACTTGGTTTCCTCATCTGTAAAATGGAAATAAATAGCAGCATCTACCTCCCAGTGTTATTGTTAAAATCTAATGAAACAATCATTGTAAAGCATTTAGTACAATGCCTAGCACATAGTTAGTTGTGAAATGCTACATATTATATAACATAAATGTTAGCTATTATTAGTGTTAACTCTCCCACTCCAATCAGTCTTACACATCACTATCAAGTGATATTCCTTAAGTATGACCATGTTACCTTCTTACACAATCAACTCCTGAGGTTTCTTCTTGGCTCTAGATCAAATATAAACTCTGCTTAACTTTTGTAAAGTCTTTCACAATCTGATCTCAAATTATTTTTCTAGCTTCATTGGAAATCACTCCTTCTCTGGTATTCTGCAATCCAGAATTGCTCTTTCAATGGTTCCAGTGGTTGGTACTCAGTAGGTGCTTAATAAATGTTTATTGAATTGAATCATTCCTCACATAAGATACTCCACCTCCCACTCCCATACCATTATACTTCTTCACTTCCACCTTATAAAATCTCTCCCTTCCTTCAAAACAAAAATTAAGCACCACCTTCTGCATGAAACCTTTTCTAATATCTTCCCCTGCTACTGTCCTCTTTCCCAGTCTACCTTGAGTTTAATCTCCTTTTTTATTTTTGTGCTTAATCTTTTTCTACTTTTCCCTCAATTTTATGTATGTTATTGTTGTCCCTCTCATTAGAATTCAAGCTCCTGGAGAACAGAAATTCTTTCTTTCTGTACAGTTGTATCTCCAGCACATAGTAGTATCTGGTACGTGCTATTGTTTCTCAGTCATTTTCTGTCATGTCTGACTCTTCACGACCCTATTCAAGGTTTTCTTGGCAGAGATACTAGAGTAGTTTTCCATTTCCTTCCCCAGCTCAAAGACAAGGAAACTGAGGGAAATGGGGTTAAGTGACTTGTCCAGGCTCTCACAGCTAGTAAGCGTCTGAGTTTGGATTTGAGCTCACAAAGATGAGTCTTCTTGACTCCAAGCCTAGCACTCTATTTATTCCCTGAACCGCCTAGCTTCCCTTTATTTTACAAGAAAGGAAATAAGTGCAATGAAGTTGTTAATTGACCATGGCATGGATGTGACCCCCTTTGCTTCAGCAGCTGTCTTGCAAATGAAAGTTCTTAGGTGGAAAAGCAACAAGGTAAGCAGGGTCAGAACAGGACACATTTCTTATGCCCCTGTGAAAATAACTTTAATGGGTCAGGAATATTATCTTTATATCTGAATGGCAGCACATAATTTTATTATGTGCTGAAAAGTTATTAGGCCCCTGGACAGCAAAGTTAAGCTGTGAATCCAGAACA
Source organism: Petaurus breviceps papuanus (assembly GCF_028583685.1). Classification (NCBI taxonomy): domain Eukaryota; kingdom Metazoa; phylum Chordata; class Mammalia; order Diprotodontia; family Petauridae; genus Petaurus; species Petaurus breviceps. The sequence goes on from NW_027187378.1 coordinate 3,901,723, forward strand.
AATGGTAGAGATGATCATTCATGGGCCTTAATGCCTCTATGTCAGAGAACATTGATTTTGTGCTTAAGTATTGTCTTTATCTAGCAACTTTAGAAATATTTAAGAAGCCAATTATCTTACTTTAAGCACCTAAGACAGATGGATTCAGGAAAACTGCTGACCAGGCATTAGATAAGCTATGTAAAGAGTAACCTGATACCTGTCTTTGCATTGGATTAATATTCCTGGCCCTATATTTGTCTTTGTGCCTGAGTCTCTTGTAGAGACTTGAGAAGCTTTATTTAATGGGAGACTGGGGACAGGTATACTGACCCTGTCAAGATCACTTTAGTTTTTTAAGTCTTTTCTTCTAATCTGTTTACTTAGATGTTTATGAAATACAATTGAGTTAGAACAGAAGCAGGAAACGTGTTATTTGGACCTCAGGGTTACTGTACATGACCATCACCTTTTTGGGAGAGGGGAGTTTCTAACTATTCAACTAACCCATCTACATACACTCTATTAATGAATATATTACCTAGTAACTCATCAAAACAAATATTCCATTTATCTTTCACCATGCCTAATTTCTGAAACTGCTTTCATAATAAATCACCATATTTTGATTCTCAAAATAATTTGAGCTGATCTGCAAGTGAGATAGAAAAGTAGCAGAGAGGGTGACTGGTGAATGCCCTGTGACAGGATCACAAAGAATGAAATAAGGGAGGGCAGTACTGAACTAGAAATAAGAAGACTTGGCTTGGAGTCCAGCTCTACCATTTACTAAGAAGTCTGCTACTTACTAAGAGAGCAAGTCTCTTAATCTCTGCCAGGATCTCAGTTTCTTCATACGTAAAAAGAAAGGACTGGTATAGATGATCACTGAGGTGCACATTCAGTTCTAAAGGTCACTGATTCTTAGGAATATCTTTAAAGGAAAGAATGGAAATTTTCATTATCTATGTATCTATCTATATATATATGTGTATATATATACACACACACACACACACACACACATATACACATACATACGTATAGTTAATTAATCAGATAGCCATATAGTTGAAACAAAGAGAATTAGCTAAAGAGGGCCACATATAGAGTAGAAGCCAGAAATAAAACATAAGAGCTTCATTCATAGCATGTTTGGGGATGCAGCTTTGACCATCTTTTCATCCTCTTCTGGCCTTACATATTGGTGTGCCCTGGTTAAGTGCAGCCACAGTGCCCTACAGTAAGGGAGCCCAGATAGCAATTCTATTAGGCATAAATATGAAAGGATTGGAGGGTGGAGGGGCTGGTGGTGAATGTATATTGTTCCGAGGTCATGGTCTGGAAGCAGGGGGGTTTAAAAAATATTTTGATTCTTTTTGTTCTTCATATTTCCCAGTACCCTTCACCCATACTGCCTTCCCTGAGCCTTTCTGTATAATAAAGAATAACAAAAACAGGTAAGCAAACTCAATTGATACAACAGCCACTTCTGACAATTATTCATCACTCTGTACCTCATCCATAGTTCCTCACCCCTATAATGAAAGGGGTCAAATGTATCTCATCATCAGTTCCCTGGAATTAAGATCAGACAGTACTTGGAATGTGAATTCTGATGCCTTTTCTTGCTATTTCCAATATTGTCATCAGTGTATATATTGTACTCTTGGTCAATAGGTTGCCCCCTCACCTTAATTTCTAGTTTGAGGCTTCTATGAAAAGAACTACTAGAAATATTTTTTGTCGAAATCAATCCTTTTCCTCTTTGATCTTTTTCCTAGTCATGCTATTGCTGGATCAAAGTGCACTTGGGGACAGAGTTCCAATGTGTTTTCCTGAAGATCTACCAGCAGTGCGCTAATGTGTCTGTTTTCCTGCAGCCATTCTAAAGTTTTGTCATTTTCCTCTTTTGTTATTTTTGCCAATCTGATAAGTATGAGGTGGAGCCTCAAAGTTGCTTTAATTTTACATTTATCTAACTATTTGTAAAATTTATATTGATACCTTGGAACTATCCCTCTGAAAACTGTTCACAGGCTTTGAACAATTGGGGAAATGGCTCTTATTATTATAAATTTGAATATGAAACCTTTTTGAGATAAACTTACTTAAAACATTTTTTACTCCATTTACATTTCCCTTCTAATTTTAATTGCATTTGCAAAATAAATTTTGTTTGAGCAAAACTTTTAAATTATGTAAAACAAAAATTATTAATCTTATGACACTCCCCATACCTTGTTTACTCATGTTTTGTTTCCCTAACCATAAATATGAAATGTAATTTCTTCTTAGTTCTACTAATTTGATTTTATAACAACTTTTGTGTCTAAAACATTTTTTCATTTGGAATATATCTTGTTACACAGTGCGTTATTTTGGTCAGTACCCATTTTCTTCCGGATAACCTTTTAGTTTTCCTAGTCGTTTTGTTTTGTTTTGTTTTTATCAGATACTAGTGAGTCTTTTATCTAGTAACTTGGGTCTTTAGCTTTATTCAACACTAAGTTACTGTGTTCATTTGGTTCTGTGTGTTAAGTATCTAATCAGTTCCACTGATGAACTCTTCTACTTTTTAAAACCAACATCAAATTATTTTGATGATAATTGCATTGTCATATAACTTGAAATCTGGTACAGCAAGGACTCCTTCCTTCTTATTTTTTTCATGATTTCCCTTGAGATTCTTTTTTTTTTTTTTTGCTTTTTGGAGGGGGGAAGGCAGGGCAATTGGAGTTGAGTGACTTGCCCAAGCTCACACGGCTTTTAAGTGTTAAGTGTCTGAGGTCAGATTTGAACTCAGGTCCTGCTGATTCCAGGGCTGGTGCTCTATTCACTGCTACCTAGCTGCCCCTTTCCTTGAGATTCTTGACTTGTTTTCTTCTATACAATTTTCATTATTATTTTTTCTAGCTCTATAAAATAATCCTTTAGAGTTTTATTGGCATATCAATGAATAAGTAAATTATTTTTAGCAGTATTGTCATTTTTATTAAATTGACATGGCATACCTATAAACAATTACTACTCCTACAGTTATTTAGGTGTCTTTATGTAAAGAGGGTTATGTAGTTGAATTCATATAGTTCCTGGGTGTGTCTTGGCAGATAGTCTGCCAAATATTTTATACATACTGTAATTATTTTGAATATAATTTCTCTTTCTATCTCTCTCTTTTAGTAATATACATAAATGCCTGTGTTTTATGTGTACTTATTTTCTATACTGAAACTTTGTTGAGTTTATTATTGGTTCATTATTTCGTTCATTTTTGTTGACTCTTTAAGATGCTCTAGACAGACCTTCACATCATCTGAGAGAAGCAATCGTTTTGTTTTCTCATTCCCTCCATTTCCCTTACTCTTCTAGCAGCGCTAATATGTCTAGCGCTATGTTAAATAGTAACAGTGAGAATGGCCAATCTTGTTTTACCTCCGATCTTACTGAAAAGGTCTCTAACTTTTCTTCCTTACGTATCATGTATGTTCTTGGTTTAAATATAGACTATTAACTATATTAAAGAAAAGTGTATTTCTTTTGATATTTTCTGTGTTTTTAATGTCCATCCTTCATTTCTCTCAGATCTGCTTCTGACTCCTTAGACTCTTGTCACCATGCCTTAGGCACACCCTAAAAGATTCTTCCACCTTCTGGGCCCCTTTCTATTGATGATTTTCTTTCAGAACTTCTATCTTAAGGAAAGGCATGGGCCAGCTGTCCTTCAATTACATTCTGGCTCTGTTTCTGATTCTCTGTACCTAGTATGGGTGTTCCTCAAGGCTTTTCAATAGTTTCTTATATATTGTCTTCCTCCATTACAATATAAGCTACCTGGAGTGAGAGACTTTATTTTTGCTTATATTTGTAGGCCTAGGCCTTAGCAGAGTACAGTATATTTTTGTTGCCTTAACTTAATAAAAATGGGTGTAAGATTTCATCAAAATTTTTTCCAGCATCTACTGATATAATAGTTGTTTTATTATTTGTGTTTTTAATATGGTTTATTATGTTAAATCACCATTATACTGAACCAACCCTGCATTTCTGGAATGCATCAAACCTGGTCACAATATATGATCTTTTAAAAATGTTGTTGTAGCCTATTTCCTAACATTTTATTTAAATAATTGCATCAATGTTCCTGTGTGTGTGTGTGTGTGTATATATATATATATATATATGTATGGATTATATATGTATATACATATATATTTCCCTTATTTGTAGCTCCTTGGTTTAAGTATCAAAACTATATTTGTATGATATAAAGAAATGGGTGGAATTCCTTCTTTTCCTATTTTTGCAAATGGTTTATTTATGTAATATTGAAATTGATTGGTTATTGAATGTTTGATAGGTTCTGACTATAAATCCATCTTGTCCTAGAGTTGTTAATTTTTTTAACTCCTTTAAGAGTTTTTTATGGTTTTATTTATTTTTCTGATATTAGGCTATTTAAATAATCTACTTTTTTTGTAATTAGGTAATATTTTTGTAAATTTTTATCCATTTCCCCTAAATTACAACATCTGTTAGAATATAATTGGGAAAGTAGTATCTTGATAGTTTCATTTTTTTCCTCTTCAATTGCTAATTTTCTTTTAATTTTTTATATGAACCATTTGGTACTCCTCTCTCTTTTAATAATAGGTAATGATTTATCCATTCTATTAGTTTAAGAAATAGCTTTTAGTTTTATTCATTAATTCAGTGTGTGAGGTTTTCTTGTTTATTAATCTTTTTAAATTATAAATTTGTTGTTTAGTTGGTGTTATGGGAATGGAAATTTAAGATCTTCCCTGCCCCTAGGCCCTTTGATAGGCTTAAGTGCACCTGGAGCCTGTGGTGGGAGACTTGATTTTCAGGAATGCTTTTTGATTGGGCAGTGGGTCAAGAGGGTTGTTACATTCTCTGAGCCAGGAGAAGGCTACATAAACCCTACTGTGAGGCTTTGTTTTGGGGCTCACTTTGAGAAGAGTTGTTTGATTTGACCAGGTAAGACTCTGGGCAGCTGTTGAGAGCCCCTCAGCTTTCAAAATCCAGATGTTAATGCTTTCCTCTCTGGTAACTGTGACTAGGTATGGATGTAATGGTCAGACAGTTAGAGGCCTGTCTTCTGATATGTTTCTCTGTATTTGTTGTAACCTCTGTATTTTCTGAAGTTTGGGGTGCTGACCTTTTCCCCCTGAGCTAGATAAATGACATATGTTTGATTAAAGCAAGATTTTTAACCCATTTTGAGTTGCTTTCCTTTAGAAAAGCAGATCTAAGAACCTGTGTTGGCAGCCACCCTGGTTATGTCAGGGTGCTTATTGCTACAGTTGGGAAGGTGATTTGTTTTTCTAGGTTTTTTTTTAATTTGTTCACCCAATTAATTGATATTTTATCCTTCTATCAGACATTTTGTATACTTATTGCTTTACAATTTGAAATCTATTGATGTCAAAAATAGCACCTATTTCACTGGGTTGCTATAAGGTTAAATGAAAGAATATATGAGGCACTTTGAAAACTTTAAATTGTATAAATGCCAGCTATCATCATCAACAGTGTTTTATATCCCCTTAAAACTTGTCATTGTACAGTCATTTTAGATGTGTTTGACTGTGATACCATTTGGGGTTTTCTTGGCAAAGATATTGGATACTTCTCCAGCTCATTTTACAGGTAAGGAAACTGAGGGAAGGTGATTTACCCAGAGTCACACAGCTAATAAGTGTCTGAAGTTAAATTTGAACTCAGGAAGATGAGACTTCCTGATTCCAGACCTGGCACTCTATGTACTGCACCACCAAGCATTTAGGGAAGATTAGTACCTCTGGTATGAAGGGTTACTGAGAGCCCTTTTCTGGGAAGCTCATTCGCCTTTGGTGTCCACCTTTCACCCAACTCTAACAAATGGCTCTAAGAAGTTGTAGCATGTCCAGTGGCCACACCCTGGTAAACCTGTCTGGGCAAATGGGTTAAACTAGGTTGAAGGTTATTGATAGTCCTCAAACCCATTAGTGAGTTGGAGGATTATCTACCCCAAGCATGCAAAGACTTCCTCTGGCAGAATGGACAGATTTTGTTCTAACAGCCATGAAGGTGTCTGAAACAGGGATTGTAGAATGATGAAGGGTTGGTCAGACATTGAAGACACCAAGGTCACCCTCTGCAGCCTGGGCTATAGGCAGTCATCCTAACTTTTGTTCTAACACTGAACTTCTATGACTCTGGAAGACATGGTGAGGTTGACAACTTTGTACAACTCTGCCTTACTTAAATCCAATTCACATACGAGGCATTGGTCTTCTTTGAACACAAAGGACCAACATTATCTCTAAGGTTTATTCTCAAGATCTTCCTTAAGATCAAGTGTGTAGCATCTTCTCAAGACACTCTTCTGAGCATTCCCTGCATCAGGCTCATTTTTCTTCCCTATATCCTGTATCTCTGATTCATATACCTCAACATCAAAGAAAACTCCAGAAAATAGCTATAGCCAAACTGTCCTACTAGCTATTCCTGAAAGTCAATATTCTATCTCTGACCCCCCCCACATTCAAACAAGCTGTTTGTTATATCTGGCAAATACTCCCTCCTTTTCTCTGTTTCTCAGAATCCTTATTTTTCCTTAGACTTGGGGTCAGGTTTTTTTTTTCTTATCTATCCAGTTTTAAGTGTTTTTTCTCTCCTCAAGTCACCTTATATCTCTTATCTGTATGTACATTGACCATTAAATTCCCCTGTAGAAAACTTTGTCCTTGAGGACAAATCCTGGAAGGTCCCACCTGGAGATGTTCTTAAGCAAAATTACCCTCATATTTTCCCATCCCAGGGAGCCTACCCCAATCTTCCTGTCAATGCTTCTTTGTCATTTCCCCTCTTGGTCAGACAATTACAACCCATTCAATATTAATGTTGGAAGTAACAAAGAATCCCCATTCCACTTTTACCTTTATGCTCTCTACTCTTTCTTAATGATGGTGAGCTGCTCCTTTTCAGGCTCCCCATCATTCATGGAAAATGTTTCAATGTAGCCCAAGGACTCCTGGCCCTTGCCACCTATGTTATACCTGTACCCTTAGGATCTTCAAACCTTTCTATATTCCCCATTTAGAGGTCCCTCCTAGGGCATGGACATTTTTTTTTCACATCAGTATCATCAAATCTTAAACAAATTTTTAACATGTTGTAAGTACTTTTAAGTTGATAACCTTATTTATATATTCATTCATCCAAGGACTGCTTCATTTTTTGTCTCTCTATTCCCAATGCCTACCACATCGCCTTGTATGTAGTAAGATTATAATAAAAAAAAAGTCACTCTGACCTCAAATTAACTACTTAAGACAGTTTCTCTTCAACACACTAACTTGTCTGAACAAGGTTACAGAGTGGCTGATATATGGTACACAACAGATTCTGCGTATTGTCTTCCTTCCAGAATCTGAGACCAATAAATGGTTGATAAATGAGAAAAGTGACTTGTATCAGGGAAACCAATGAAATCAGGCATCACGCTGTCATTCAATTTTTGCCTGAGGAAAGACCCTCTCCAGGAGAGATCTACAGGGTCAGAGTCATCACTTCTGTCAAGAAGGAGGCCAAAAATTAAAGCCGAGGCAAGAGGTAATTGAAAATCACCACAGGCCCCGCCATCCCACTGAGGTGACTTTCGAATACATGTACCTTGCTAGCAGAGCTTCACACACATTCAGTGAAGAAGGAAGAAAGAAGCCAGGGTCGTCGCCTTTAGGTATTACTGTTTTTACCTTGTGATTCTGCAGAAAGCAACCTCTCCTAAAATATGCTATAATTAGTGTTCCATTATCTTGTCATCACTCAGGTCAGCCTTGCCAAATTATCCTTCTGAAGCACTCCAACAGGCTGAGGTATGGCCAAAAAATAATAGTTCACATTTATTAAGAGTTCTCTTTCTAGAGTCTATTTGAGACCCTATGGCCCTAAGTTGACTTGAAATGTGCTTGTAGATATAGTAAAGAAAGTTTGTCCTGTTTCTTCCAAATAAATAGATATAGCTCCACCTTATCCCGCCTTAGTAGCTATAACTGGGTATCTTCACTCTCATTCGCATCACGTTTGTTTTCTTCATGTAAATAAATGTTTGTTGAATGGGATTGAGGTTTCATTTAATAGCTGACATTTATAGAGCAATTTCTGATTATGAAGAGTTTGTATATATGTATATATATATGTGTGTGTGTATATATGTATATATATATATAAAATCTCAAATGAGCTAATGTATGAAAAAATGTTTCACACACCTTAAAGTGCTATACAAATGTTAACTAAATGAAAGAACATTATCCAAGTTATTCCTCACACAAACTCAGTGAGACGGAGAGGGCAACTATACTGTTGCCATTGTGAAAATAAAGAAAGTGTAAGGGAGTTATTCAAATTCTCATAGTTGGTGTTAGAACAGGGACTCATGCTTATCACCTGACTCAAAGTCAAGGGCATTTTCAATGAGCAGTGCTATCAAATTCACTTCCTCATTTCCATCTTTATAATTTTTTATATTATCAAGCCAGGTAATTCAAATACCAAATGTCAGAGCCCTAAATAATTAGTAGCTTGTCTTAAGTAAAGCTCTATATAATATGCATTTAGGCAGGTGTAGAAATTAATCTTAATTCATACATTAAAAAGTTCAAAATCAAAGTGAGTCCTTTGGCTTTTAAACTTTATCTAGTCATATATCAATTGTCTTACCTTTGTGTTAACCAATGAACAAATTTGATGACTAGTTGAATGGCCAGAAGTTTAAAGAACTCTTTGACCTTCTATTTTAAACAAGTTAACAAAAGTTAATTCCCATTGGAATGCTGGGCTATGTCATCAGCACTTTCATTTCAGTAATACCTAACTTCATCACGATTGTAATAAGTATTACAACTCTAGAAATGACAGGGGGTGGATGCAACTCCAGTCTCCTCCAATGTTTCAAGCAGGCCTGACATAATTGGAATAATCCCATCCAGCTGCCCAAGAAGAATCCCAGTAGATTAAAATGTAATTGTGGAGAGTTAGTCTTCATTAAAGCCTTTTTACTGAAGGTTTTTAACTTAGGGTTCATGAACTTTTTTTTTAACATTTTGATAACTATATGTCATTATAATTAGTTTCCTTTGTAATCCTATGTACTTTAATGTCATGCATTCAAAACCATTTTTTCTGAGAATGGGTCCATTGGTTTCAACAGAATGACTGCCAAAAGGAAGAGGGGAAAGGTCCATGACCCCCAAAAGTTAAAATTCTTGCTTAGACCCATCTGGGAATGCTGACTAAGCAGGGTTAGCACTACCCAAAGCTAGGGTCAAGAATTAATAAACTCTATAAGTCAACTTGAACCAATATGCAAACGAGAAGATAAACCCACTTGTAAGGAACAAGGGGCAGCTAGGTAATACAGTGAATAGTGTGGGGCCTGGAGGCAGGAAGACTCATCTTCCTGAGTTCAGATCTGGCTATAGACAATGACTAGCTGTGTGACCCTGGGAAAATCACTTAACCCTGTTTGTCTCAGTTTTTTCATCTGTAAAATGAGTTAGAGAAGGAAATGGCAAATCCAATATCTTTGCTGAGAAAACCTCAAATGGGGTCACAAAGAGTCCATCTGACAAGACTGAAAATGACTAAGCAACAACAACAGAGGAACAAAAGGAAATAGTTTCTTTAGCTCCTTACAGGCTTCATGTCTGTAAGTGGAGGAAGGGGAAGGGTATGGGATCAGAGGAGAGGAGAAGGCTTCAATAAAAGAAGCAATTTGGTCACTAGGTTTCTTTTAAGCTGAAAGTATTCTTGACCAAGACAGATAATTTGCACATTCTTCCCCTGCAAACCATGCCATATAATTGGTACCTGGGAAAGGTAATGAGCCCCAGCTGCTGGAGGATGAGGAGAATGGCAGGGAGAAAAATAGCAGAAATAACTAACTATAGAGCGTGAGGAATTGGCCTATAATGAATGACCACCACCTGTTGAGAACTATGGGGAAACTCCAGGAATCCGATAAAGAGCGAGGCAGGACAGCAATATGGACTAAGAAGGCATAATTTCTAGATAACCTGTGTACTGGCCTCTGGGCAGACTAGGAGTTGCTATATGTTCTACGGTAGGTATTCTTATTTTCTCTGTGGTTTTCACTAATAACTAAATAAACCTGTTTATGTTCTGAGCCTTGTAAACATATGTGCTTGTAAGGGAAATTAATGACCACAGCTCGGTTGATGTGGATGTGAGATCCTTACTTTCCCAGGTTATAGTTGGGGAGGGGAGACTATAAGCCAGGGAAGTGACAATCCACAAAGTATACCCAGATAGTTTGTGTTAAGAGTATGCCTCTAAAAAGGGAGAAAAGCCACACAGACTCATTGAAACTCCATAGTCAGTTCTCTACTTCTACAAGAAAATTCATATTTTATCCTTTTAACTAGTTAGCTAACTAGGCAATGCCTATGTCTATATTTAAGAACACTGCCTAAGTTCACATACTACTACTCATAGCTAGCATTTATATAACATTTTAAGATTTGCAATGCACTTTACAAATGTTATTTCATTTTTTTTAACAACAACCCAGGGAAGTAACTACCATTATTGTCCCCCATTTTATATACGAAGAAACTGAGGCACAGAGAGATTAAGCGACTTGCTGAGGGTCACACAACTAGCAAATGCCTGAGGCAGAATTTAAAATTATATCTTTCTGACTTCAGATTCAACTGCTATGCCACTCAGTTGCTTACTATACATACATATAGACACACATATGTGCATATGCCAACATATATATAGTGTATATGTATGAATGTGTGTATAGATTAATATATATACATATATGTATATAAACATACTTATAAACACATTCTTATATAGTACCACATTTAAAGTACTTTTGTCTTGAAGGTGATACTAGAAAGTACTAAATTATACCTAGTTATGGAACTAAAATTATTGTTGTTAATATTAATGATAATGATGATAATGATTTTGATGGAACTAAATCTAAAATTAGAATAGCATAAAACTATAGCATTTCTACATATTAAGTAATGCAGAGGGAATAGACACTGGAAAGAAAAAATAAGATGAGGAAAAATATGTTTTGAAGGCAATGAGATCATTTTGAATAAATACTGGTATAGAGATTTCCAAGCTAATTTTTTTCTGACTTAAAGAAAGTTAATTTTCTTGATTTGGTTTTAGTTTTAAATTATTTTTTTACATTACAGCAGTTTTGATAACTAAATTGCTTCTCTGATTGAACCTCTCTATATATGGTTAAAGATCAAATGAAAATGACTGTAGATTAATAAAAAATGTTTCTCACCATGAGGTTACCTTGCTAAGAGGAAATTTACAGAGATTATCCTTTAACCTTAAAAAAGGTTTTCCACATGGGAAATCCTCTTTCTATATCCCTTATTGGTCCTGAGAGAGTATATTAAAAGGCACTATTTAAGAAGGTTGGTGTGAGAAGGGAGGGGAGGGGAGGGGAGGGGAGGGAAGGGAAGGGAAGGGAAGCAACAAGATATAACAAACAATATGTATCTCAATAAGGTGGATTTTATCCCCACGGAGAGGCAGAGAAACACATCTAGAATTCCTAATAGGTGAAAAACCATTGGGTAAGTGTCTTCCTTAGGCCATATCTCCTCTTATATGATCTATTTGCCCCAAAGCTCTACTTATATTGTGAAGGAATGGAACACACATCCTTTCTGAGACAGGCAAGTGGGTAAATGGTGGAAGATGGTGGGAAGAGAAATGACTAGAAATCAAGAGATCTGGATGCTAGTAGCCCTGGCTCTATTACTTCCTAACTCTGTGACCTTGGGCAAGTCATTTAATCCTTTGGGTGCCTATTTTTCATCTGTAAAAGAAAGAGTTAATACTAGATGGTCTTCTAGGCTCCTTCTAGCATTGACATTCCAGGGAGTTGTGTAAGTATATAGGACCAATGACCTTTCCATTACACAAGCCAAACTAAAGACTATTATATTAGAAGCTCATTGAGGGAAGTGATGATTTCTTATTCTTCCTACCCCAATGCCCACCACAGAATCCTGCATATAGGAGCAGCTTAGTGTCCATTCATTGACTCAGTGAATAAAGGAGGCTAAACCTTTATCTAAGTAAGACCTTTCTTACAGTACAAATAGGTATATTAGGATGACAAACATTAACACCTAAGGTCACAATTGGAGTTAATCACTTTGTGGAGAGCAGGGGCCTAAGGAGAATGGAACACAGTATTGATTTATTTTAGCATATAAGGAAGTCGAGTACAGATGTATTTTGATGTACAAGGATAGCATAGCACAGAATCATATCTGAGATATGAAGGATGGCAGGTCCTTTTGTACCCAAAGGCAACCCAGAGGCACATGAAGTCACTGAGTATACTTGGAGTTGGAAAAATTGAAGAGAGGATGAATATTATGAAATAGCATCTCTATCTACCTCATAATCTTGACCACCAGCTGTAGTTCTGGCCATTGAAAAATTAAGAGAACTTGTCCCTCACAATTTCTACCTCTGAACTGCTGCTTGTATCTGAACTGACTCTCCTCCCACCCCTTCTAATATCCATTAGTTGAAATTCCTCCCATCTTCCACATCCCAGTTTAAATGCAATCTTCATAAAGTCTTCCCACAGAGCCATTCATCATCTCTCCTTCCTTTCAGTACAGAGAGAAGTTTGTTTTTAACTCCCAAGTTCTCCCATGTTGTATTTTGTGTAAGTTATTTGTAAATTTTGTGTAAATACATATTAGGTCACTGCTACAAAGTTCTTGTGACCAGGGCACTATATCTTTTTCATTGTTGCATTCCCTTTCACTCAGCCTTGCACAAATATTACTTTCATCAGATTTGGGGCAGGGAAGGGACCATAAAAATAATAGCTAACATATAACCGCTACTAATATTAGGCACTGTGCTAACCACTTCATAAATGTTATATAATTTTATCATCAAAGCAATTCTATGAGGCAAGTTCTATTATTATCCTCATTATACAATTGAGGAGACTGAGGCAAGCAGAAGTTAAGTGACTTGTTCAAGTCACACAACTGGTAAGTATCTGAGGCTGGATTTGAACTCATCTTCTTGACTCCAGTCCAGTGCTCTATCCACTGTACCACCTAGCTATATCAGAGGCCAAACCCTTTTATTTTATATAGCTCATATTTAATAATTTTTTCCTATCCAGCAATATTACCTATTCAAAACATATCTGAGGATCAAGAAGTACCAAAGTAATAGCAATTATAGTAGCAGTAGCAATAAGTAGGTGTGATGATGCTAATAGCTGATGTACATATATATATATATATAAACACTATATATGCTATACATAAATTATCATGTTTAAGTTTACAAAGTACTTTTAAAAAAATTCATTTGACACAGTATCCCCGCAAGGTAGATACTATCAATACAATATTGCAGGAGAAACTTAGAGGCTTAGAGATATGAAATGACCTCCCAAGTTCACAAGGGAATAGTAACAAAGTAAGGATTCTGACCCAGGTCCTCAAATTCTCAACTAACTCTCTTTTTTCCTGTACCATGATTTTGAGTTGAAGTGAATTGGAGGTATACCGCCTTGCTTTGAATATTTATGTTAGGTGCAAATTGACATTCTGTGAGAAAAATTAGTAAGGAATGAATAGAGAAACAAACCTTGGTGGAAAAATTAACAAATGGCTCCATTAAATCAATATTTTACAGTATTGGTTTCCTTCTCCCCCAAAAAAGCTGTAATGATCCTGGGTCCTTCATTCTTTGTACCTCAGAAAGATGAAGAGAATGGCCAGACTGATATCTTGAATAATGGATGTTTCCTCAGTCTTTTGCAGGGAAAATTATGGAACAGGTGTGGATCAAGCTTAGTGGTACTTGGAGGAGGGGCAGCTGAGCTTCCCATTGGTAGACTCCTTAGAGAATGCGAATTGGTTCAGTTCTGCTGAGTGAGTAGGAGGTGGAAAGAGAACATGAGAGGGAGAGAAGGACAAAGAGGAGACAGGCAGAAAAATGACAGAGACAAAAGGAGAGATGGAGACAGAGACAGAGCAAGTGAGAAAGGAGAGATAGAAAAATGGGGGGCAGAGAGAGAGTGAGAGAGAGAGAGAGAGAGAGAGAGAGAGAGAGAGAGAGAGAATTATGACTTAATATCTTAATATTCTAGATTCAGTAGAACATAGTGGGGATACACACACCAGTGTCACAGCTATCATCAGATATCACTGTGAGGGCCCTGCCTGGGATAATAGATTATATTCAATCTACAATCTGGAGTTCATAATAAATCCTACTGGAAGCTCAGTGCAAGGAGCCAGAGGAGGATGGGATATTACATACTTCTGTGAAATATTAGAAGGAGAATAATGCCAGAAGGTGATGGGGGTGGGAGTAAGTCCATGACATGGAAAGCATTTTCCTAGCATAAATAATATCCAGGAAACCTCGCCTATCCAACAATGAATATTGTTCAAAATATATTCAAAATACAGCTGAGGATCAAGAAATCACCCAAATTAATACCAACAGTAGGAACTGCAGCCATAGCAATAGTTGGTAGGTTTACTAGAGGCAACTGGTGGTGCATTGAATTGAGGACTGGGCCTAGAATCAGGAAGACTTTAGTTCAGAACCATGCTCAGATCCTTCCTAACTATTCCCTCAACTGAAAAATGGGGACAGTAACAGCACCTACTTCCTAGGGTTGTTATGAAGGTCAAATGAGATGATGTTTGTGAAAACTCTTTCTGGAATGCGGGGCTGTATGAGCTCTATAGATGCTTATTTTCTCTCCTAGTTATAATGAGGATTCTAATAGCTGATATTTATGCAGCACTTTAGCATTGACAGAGTGCTTTTGTGGTATTTCTTTATCTCACTAGACACCCACAATAACCCTGTGAGGTGGATACTGTTATTATGCCCCTCCCTTTTTACAGACGAGTCTCAGAGAGATTGTGACTTTCCCAAAGTTCCACAGGTGTCAGAGGCAGGATCCAAATTCAGTCTCTTTTCCACTACTCCTAGCTACCTCTCAAAAGAATTGTTTTTGGGAATTCAAGATAAATGAACAAAGTACAGGTACTAAATGTCAAGCATTTAACTCTAGGTTGAGAAGCCATAGTCCCCACAATCAGGAGTCTGTTTATTCTTATTTTATAAGTAATTATTAATTTAATAAAATTATTGTATAACTAATAAGTGGTAGATATCTATTATCCCAGCAACCTGGGAGGCTAAGTTTGGTAGATAGCTTTAGTTTAGAAGTTCTGGGCTGAAGTCGGCAATGCCAATCAAATGTCTGCACTAAATTCAGTAACATTAGGGTGAGCCTTCAGGGTGGAAGCACTTACCAGGTTACAAATTACCCCCAATCAGAAATGGAGCAGGACAAGGTTAATGTGAGGATCAGAATGGGATTTGACCTGTAAATGACTCTTGGCCTACCCAATTGAGCAAGATAGGGAGACCTAGTCTCTTTTAAAATGATTAAAATACATATATACAAGTAATTCTACCAAGCTTACTATCTTTACCTAGATGGAAGCAACTTGGGGAGCAGATATTCCACCACAGGAAAGGTATATTGACATAAAAGAAAAGTGATAACTAAAAGCCCACCAACAAAGAACAAGACAGAATATCTATATAAAAAAAGACCCAATGATTCAAAAAGGATCGCAATCAAAGACTATTTAGTATAAAGGCACCCTCAGACCTTATACTTTTCACCGAACATTCAACTTAACTTTCCCAAATTACTCTTTCTCCACAGTTTCCAAGAGGTAATGGCTGTACTATATGATTCAGAATTCTTCCAACTTTTCACTTTCACCCCTTAAAAATCGGGTTCTTTAGTTCTCAATAAAGATGGAAAATAATAAAATACTGAAATCACAAAAGATGTTATTTCCTCCCACATGACTCTCTAATTTTTATAGTATAAAGTAGCATCAGTTAATTTATAGAATCAGTTCATATTATAGCTAGAAGGAACCTCAGTGATCATCTATTCCAACCTTCTCATTTTATGGTTCAGGAAACCAGGGTCTAAAGATATTAAGTGGGTTGTACAGGGTCACACGATTAGATGCAGAGTTAGTATCAGATTCTAGTTCTCCTGATTCCTAGGGAAGTTCTGTTTATCTAAATAAATGAAGGAGATAATGAATGTGTTATAGTTCCCTGGATTTCATTTCTCCCTTTACTGTATTTTACAACATGTGCCTCTTCACCACCAGTCTCCTCAAAATCCCTAAAAACTTAAGATGCTCAGATTTGTTTTCTCTCTTTAGGATATGCCACAAAAGAAACATAAACATATGGAACTTCTCTGCCCTGACCTTTTCTAAACAATATATTCATCCTATCCCTCACTGACTTAATATTCCAAAGAATCTTGAATTATAAATATGTTTAAATTGTCCAGTAAGTCCATTGAAGAAGCAAAACTATCCTCTAGAAAGGGGGGATTTAATTTGGCATCCATGGATCTCCAAGGGGTACATGGAAAAATTCAGAAGGTCTGTAAATTTTTAAAACATATTTTGATTGGGGCAGCCAGGTGGCTCAGTGAGTAAGAGCACTGGCTCCAGTGTCGGGATAACCTGGGGATCAAATCTGGGCTCAGATACTTAGCACCACACCCTGAAATAACTGGCCATGTAACCTTGAGCAAGTTACTTAACCCCGATTGCTTAAAAAATATTTTGATTATTTTATTTTTATATAACTTTCTATATAAGTTCTATATAATTTTTAAATCCTATTTTATTTCACACATTTAAAAATATTGCTCTGAGAAGAGGTCTATAGGTCTTACCAGATTGCCAAAAGGATCCATGACATACACAAAAAAATGATTGAGAACTTCTGATCTAAATGGAAAATTTTAAAAACCATCCATTATTGTCAGAGGATTGCCCTACTGCTAGGCTTTAGCTTACTTATTAGATACTTCACGTTTAACCACTGATTGACCTACCTAAGTACTGGGAAATTCTCATGTGCCCAATATAAGTTTAATCAACTTTATTTAAACAAGTAAGGCAAAGCTCTCCTGATTATAATCAGCTGTCCAGTGTCATCTAATCTGTGCATGTAATATTAGTAAACTTTTCTAATCAGAATGCCCTTGTAATTGATAAGTCATTGGGGGTCACAGTTCAGATCACCTGCTGATTGCCCCTAAGGTTCTCCTACCATTTAGGCCCAGTGAATCTGATCAGCAAAAACAATCAGATAACAGATATGTGGTCTCGACCAGAGTACATGGATGAGACTGATACTTTGCTAAGTCAATATGGCTTTTGGAAGTGCTATACATGAGAAATTTAAATTCTTTGCCTAAGTCTGCTGTTAAAATAAGACCACTCTAGTGGATAAAATGCCATAGAGCTCCCTAGAAAAAGATCTTGGCGTTTCTTGACTCTCTTCAATTATATTATCAGAATTATGGCCCAAGGAACAAGGTGCTACTTGATGCAAATGGATCAATGTGTTAAAGCTGAATATTTGTGCTCACCAGGCTCAGCTAAAATAAAGTAAGCCAGAAGCCAAGCTATCCCTCTAAATTATTCTCCCAATTAGGAAAACAGATGGCAAGAGGAAAAGGTCTGTTGTCGATAAGGTTACAGTTAAATCCTATATTTCTTAATGTTGAATTTTATTTGAAATCATTTTCCAAAGCAAATCCATAAATATGAGGTGACCGCTTTTGCTATTTGCAAACAATGCATAAAACATAACCTAACAGACACAATATTCACATTTTAAAAATTCAATTTAGAGTATAGCACTCCCTTGCTTGTTTTGAAACTGGCTGCCAACACACAGGAATAACAAGATCAGAAGAATCCAATAAAGCTTAAGTGTCCTTGTGGGTCATTTTCCCAACATTTGGTTGTTTCTACTTAGATGAAGGACAGATACCTGTAACCTACAGCTTCTACTTTGTAGGAGGCAAAGCCAAAAATAGCCTTTCATTCGAATATTTCATTTAAATCCATCTTGAACTATTCATTCAAGCTTATTACCTTTTTAGCACCACCACATATCTCGACTGCCCCCTTATTGCTAAGCCTGTTGCTTCTGTCAAAATGATTAATATCAGACACCCAAAATGGGAGTTTGAGAAAACACCACAGAATTAATGAAACAAGAAAAGGAGCTGGTATTGTTTCATGATGCTTTTTTTGTAGTATGTTTGTGAGGAGGGAAAATAAATGTGTGATGGGTACAGAGGTCAGGTTCTGGTGTCCACAAAGCTAAAGGAGAAACAAGAGGGGAAAAAAAGACAAACTCTCTGAGCAACCCTGGTTCCACAGTGGGGAAGGAGCATGACTCTTCAACCACCCATTTAAATCAAGTTTATATAGCCCATGTTCTAGTTATTGACATCACTGAGAGATTGGAATGATACCAGAGAAAACCAGGTTCCCAAAAGATGTGAACAAAAATGGATCAATGGGAAACAGCCATGTGTATCTCTAAATGTCAGAATCTGGAGGTCTCTGTGGCTCTGGGCTTCATGGTAAAGAGGCAGGGTAAAGAAGAGGATGCTGGTGATAAATTGTACTGACTGATATCTTACTTGTCTCCAGACACTTTTCTCTGACCCAAGGGATCAAGTCCCAAAGACACAAGCATCTTGGTTTGGTTTATAACACAGTATTTTCCTTGCTATTTAACCTTCTGTAGTTCCAAAGGGTAAAATAATCATATTTCACAATGAAAGATAGAAATCCCTCTTTTTCCCTAAATATTTTTTATTCCTAAGCCTAGTTGAATGTTTAAATAAGTTCTGCCATCACCCTAGCAAGCACTAAAGACATTCACCTCGATAATTGTAATAACATGCTACAGGGTGGTCACCATGACTTACAATTGTTCCTGCTCATTGATGCCACCAAGTAGGCAAAAATTGTCACAAGTATGATCACATTAAGCTTGTACTGCTCCAGAACTTTCAGTGGTGCACCATTGCCTATGAAATAAAAACTACTTTCTTAACCTGGCATCTAAGGTCTTCTACAGACTGCCTTCTACCTGTCAATCAATCAACTGGCATTTATATAAGCACCTACTTTTAATGCCAAGCAAAGGCAACTTCCAAGGTTCAGAATACCAGCATAGCAGCTCTCCATTTTATTCAGTGACAAATTAAGAACAGAGAAAATTATTTTTTTTAATTTTTATTTTTTTAGGATTATAAAGGAAATTTATTATATTGAGATGTAGTTATTAAAGAAACAAGTTGACAGATCCAGGTTAGGAACACCTCCCTCCTGCCCCCCTCTACCCCCCCCCCCCCGCCCAGATGATTTCTCCTGCTCTCACATTTTTTGATTCAGTATACAACTTCCTCTAAACCACTCAGCCCCACCAACTTGCCCTGAGCTCCCTAGGAATTTGGGTGGTAGAGTGAGTGTAACTGTGGCAACTGGCTGTCCCTTCAGAGCTAGTCATTAGGGAACAGGGAGGCCATGCCTGGTGGTCGTGGTTCTACTAGAAAGCACTATTCCCATGCTATCAGTATTGTTGTCTTGGTCGAGGGAGGAGCTGGTTCCAAAGACAGTCTTTTTTTCTTTTTAGGTTGTACATGTGTGGCTAATGCAAAGCAACAACATAGTAGATATATTGTAAAAGACTGACTACACTTCCCTCCCTTCCATCCCACCTCCCACCCACTGCACTCTCCACCCTGATCCCCTCCCTTTTCAAAAGTGGGTGGTTCCAACTTCCCTCCCCCCAGCCTGCCCTCTCTTCCATCATCCCCCATCTTATCACCTTCCCCCTCTATTCTCCTGGAGGGTAACATACCCTTTTTAGTGTGTATTTCACTCCCTCCTCAAGCCAGATTCAATGGGAATAAGGTTGACGCATTCCCTTTTGCCTTCCTATTCTTCCCCTCCATTGTAACCATTTTCCCTTGCCTCTTTTGTATGAGATAGTTTACCCCAATCTGTCTCTCCCCATCTCCTCTCATTATATTCCTCTCACCTCTTAATTTCACCTTTTAAGTATCATCCCTTCCTGTTAAATTGGTCCTGTGCCCTCTATCTATGTATACCTGTAAACATACATTCACATATGTATTCATATGCCCAAATACCCTTATACAAAGACATATATATTTCTAATCCCTTCAACTACTGAGAAAAGTTTCATAAATTACAATTACTGTTTTCCCATGTAGGAATGTTAATAGTTCAACTTTGATAAGTTCCTTATTATTTCTTTTCCCTGTTTACCTTCTCATGCTTCTCTTACTTCTTGTATCTGAATGTCAAATTTTCTATTCAACTCTGGTTTTTTCAGCAGGAATGCTTGAAAGTCCTGTATTGCACTGAATGACCATATTTTCCCCTGAAACATGATACTCAGTTTGGCTGGGTAGGTGACTCTTGGTTTTAATCCCAGCTCCCTTGACCTCTGGAATATCACATTCCAAGCCCTTTGATCGCTCAGAGTAGAAGCTGCCAGATCCTGGGTTATCCTGATTGTGTTTCCACAATATTCAAATTGTTTCTTCCTGGCTGCTTGTAATATTCTCTCCTTCATCTGGGTATTCTGGAACCTGGTTATAATATTCCTAGGAGTTTTCTTTTTGGGATCTTTTTCAGGAGGTGATCGGTGGATTCTTTCAACCTCTATTTTGCCCTCTAGTTCTAAAACATCAGGGCAGTTTCCTTTGAGAACTTCCTGTAGGATGATTTCTAGGTTCTTACTTTGGTCATGGCTTTCAGGTTGTCCAATAATTTTTAAATTATCTCTCCTGGATCTATTTTCCAGGTCAGTGCTTTTTCCCATGAGATATTTCACATTGCTTTCTATTCTTTCATTTGTTTGGATCTGTTTAACAGCATCTTGATTTCTCATAAAGTCATTAGCTTCCATTTGCTCCAATCTAATTCTGAAGCAATGATTCTCCTCATTGAGCTTTTGAGATTCTTTTTCCATCTGGCAAATTTGGCTTTTTAAGGCATTCTTCTCCTCATTGCCTTTTGGAGCCTCCTTTGCCATTTGAGTCAGTTTGTTTTTTAAGGTATTATTTTCCTCAGTCAGGCTGTTGATTCTCATTTCATAATTTTCTTGCATCGTACTCATTTCCCTTCCCAATATTTCCTCCACTTCTCTTATCTGCTTCTTAAGGTCCTCTATGGCCTGTAACCAGCTTGTTTTTTCCTTTGAAGCTTTTGGTGCAGGAGTTCTGATTTCACTGTTTTCCTCCTGTTCCATGCCTTGCTCCTTCTTGTCCCCAAAATAGGAGTGTAATGTTGGAATCTTCTGTCTGCTTTGTTTCTTTTCCCTGCTCATTTTGCCATTCAATTACTGGATTTTGGGGCTTTTTGCCACAGTAGGACTCTGCCCCCAGACAGGGGAGCTTTCATCCCAAACGCTGGGGTTTTCTCAGCTGCCAGAGATATTAGATGGGTACACTTTCTGATGTCTCACATGCTCTGGCAAGCTGGACACACCCCCCAGGACCTCCACCCTAGATAGCAATCCAGATCCAAGCAGGTTAAAGCAAGAGCGATTACCCCTCAGACTGGTGCTTGGTCCCCCTACACTCTGCCGGCCAGGAGCTGAAGCCGCCATGCTGGCTGGCTGTGCTGGTGGCTCAGGGGCTTCTCGCCCCGGGGGTAAAAGCCACGCACTCCCACTTACTGGTCCCAAAGTCCAGACTGCACTGGCCTCTCACCTTGTCCTTCGCATCTATGTGTTGATAAATCTGGAAACTGACACAGCTGCTGCTATTCTAGAGTCCCTCTGGCCTTGGCTGGTCAGGCTCGCCCTGGGGCTAAAGCCTCAGAGTGCTGGGCTTGGCTCCCAGAGCGCTGGACTGGATTCCTGCCAGCCTTCTGGGCTGTCCTCAGTGGGAGGTTAGCTTCTCTGTGTCATTTTGTGGGTCCTGTAGCTCCAAAGTTTGTTTAGAGTCCCCTTTTTACATGGATTGGGGAGGGTGGAAGCTGGAGCCATGGGAAGGTGGTGCTTCTACTCCACCATCTTGGCTCTTCCCCCAGAACAGAGAAAATTAAAATACAGCATTCACCAAGTGTAATTCAATAATTTCCAAATGCTACTCCACCCCTTGGAAACACATTCATTTAGTCAATCACAAAGCCCCTCTTCTCAAATGTAGTTTTTAGTTTTCAATCATAAACAAAGTACATTCATTTACTCAGTCACTGAGCACAAAAAAATCAAAAGTTTCCCACCCCTAGATCATGACTAAATTACAATGATCATTAGTTAACCAGCAGTAGAGAGCACAAAGGCCCTCTACCCCTGAGTTACAACAAGGTTAAGATATCAACACAGCATTTAATACCCAAAGACAGGTTTTTTTCTTCATCTTGACCCTAGGCAAGTTCTCAGCAATCTCTGTTCCTGGGGAGACAAAGCTTCAAAAGGCCACAAGATACATTGCCAGTGTCCTCATTAATTCATTCTCTGTCTGCAGAACATTCCTAGGACCCCTGAAAACATTAGCAAGACCCTATTCCAGGATTTCTGTAAACATACAAGAAAAATCCATCTTCAGGGCTTCTGAACCAACAGCAAGGTTCCAGCATGTCTGCAACAACAACACTGTCCTTCACCAGTGGACAGAATTCACTCTCTGTCTGCAGAACAGTTTCAGGAGTCCTGAACCAACAGCAAGGTTCCAGCACCTCTGCAACAATAGCACTGTCCTTCACCAGCAGACAAATCTGGCAAAACAATATCAAAACAGATAGACAGGAGTGGCCAGGTAGCACAGCAAATAAGAGCACCGGCTCCAGTGTTGAGAAGACCTGGAGATCGAATCCCAGGCTCAGACACTTAGCATCCACCCAGAAACACCTGGCCTTGTAACCTTGAGCAAGTTACTTAATCCCAATTGCTTAGGGGCGGCCAGGTGGCTCAGCCAGTAAGAGCACTGGCTCCAGTGTCAGGATGACCTGGAGCAAATCCGGGCTCAGATACTCAGCACCACACCGAGAAATAACTGGCCATGTAACCTTAAGCAAGTTACTTAACCCCCGATTGCTTTAAAAAAAAAAAACACAGATAGACATGGGGCAGCCAGGTAGCACAGTGAGTAAGAGCACCGGCCCCAGTGTCGGGATGACCTGGGGACTGAATCCAGGCTCAGATACTTAGCACCACACCCAGAAATAACTGGCTGTGTAACCTTGAGCAAGTTACCTAACCCCAATTGATTTTTAAAAAAGCAAAAAAAACAGACAGACAAAAGACCAGCATCACAGCCATGTCTTCTCAGTCCTTGGCAGCTCCAGGTGGCAGCTCTCAACAGTCCTGGGCAGCTCAAACTGCCCCTCAGCAATCCTCTCTCTTTCTCTGCCTCCATGATGCTGCTTCTAAAAGGTCTTCTGTCTCTCTCTCTCTCTCTCTCTCTCTCTCTCTCTCTCCTTGTGCCCCTCTAAATCCACGGCACCAGCTTCTCCCAGTTTAGCCCTCTCTTTTCACGTCAACAAGTTCATCCCACAAGTGGGATTCACAAGCTCTGGGCTTTAACACTCAACCCCCAAACCAAGCCAACACAGGGGGATCTTTAAATTTTATTACTATTACACTACTATAGGTCTCACACTGTGCTAGGAATTGGAGATACAAAGGCAAAAGTGAAATAGATGGCTATGATGGTGGAGTGAAGGCAGGGACTCGCCTAAACCACTCCAAATACTTTAAATGATGACTCTAAACAAACTGTAGAGTGGCATGACACACAAAAATTGAGTGAAACAATTTTCCAGCCCAAGACCAACTTAGAAGGTCTGCTGACTAAAGAACTATTGTATCAGGGTGAGAGAAGAGTAAAGACCAGCATAGACAGCACCAGCACAGACCAGGCCCCAGTAAACCAAGAGCAGGCCTTGGGAGCCAGTGAATCAGCAGTGGGAGCTGCTGCTTCCAGAGCTCTCAGTCAAGTGATGGTAAGGTGGTAGAACAACTGGTCAGAAGATTACGTTTCTCTGTTACTGCTGAGGCAGAACTATATTGCTTTGCCCATACTCCTTTCAGGGTTGTACTCCTGGGCCACAATCCCAGGGCAAGGAGGAGGAGCAGCACATCAGAGATTATAGCCACAATGGAGCAGGGACCCTACTCACAGTTCCAGGGAAGAAAAGAGTGCTTATAGTCACTTATAGATCATGACACAGGACAAGAGAGTAGTGAACACCTCTCCTTTGATCATACTGCCTTGAAAGAACTGAAAACTTACAGGTGCCCAGAAGTATTTCTGAAAACAGCTGCACAAAACCCCGGAAGCATGAGACAGTGTGTCCTCTAACCTGGAAGCAGAGCCCTACTTTAACAAAGAGCTAAAAATCAGGTAATAATTTGCTGGGGAAAATGAGCAAACAACAGAAAAAAAAAATTCCTCTCCATAGAAAGCTGTGGTTGTGACAAGGAAGATCAAAACACATACTCAGAAAAAGATGACAAAGTCAAAGTTCCTATATCCACAGCCTTCAAGAAAAATATGATTTGGTTTTGGAGGGCAATTGGGGTTAAGTGACTTGCCCAAGGTCACAAGGCTAGTTTTTGTGTTAAGTGTCTGAGTCTGGATTTGAACTCAGGTCCTCCTGACTCCAGGGCCAGTGCTCTACTCACTGTGCCACCTAGCCACCCCCTCAACAAGAATTTTGAAAATCAAGTAAGAGAGGTAGAGAAAAAATTGGGAAGGGAAATGAGAGTAATGCAGGAAAATCATGAAAAGAGAATCAAGAGCTTGAAAAAGGAGAAACAAAAAAATACTGAAGAAAATAACACCTTAAAAATAGACTAGACCAAATGGCAAAAGAGGTCCAAAACACCACTGAGAAGAATGTCTTTAAAAGCAAAATTGGCCAAATGGAAAAAGAGGCACAAAAATTTACTAAAGAAAATAATTCCTTAGAAAGTAGAACTGGCCAAATGGAAAAGGAAGTACGAAAAACTAATGAGGAAAAGAATACATTAAAAGACAGAATTAGTCAAATGAAAAAAAGAGATACAAAAGCTCACTGAAGAAAACAATTCCTTAAAAATTAGACTGGAACAAATGCAAGTTAATGACTTTATGAGAAATCAAGAAACAATAAAACTAAAACAAAAAAATGAAAAAGTAGAAGACAATGTGAAATATCTCATTGAAAAACAAAACTGACCTGGAAAATAGATCCAGGAGAGATAACTAAAAAATTATTGAACTACCTGAAAGCCATAATAAAAAAATAATCTAGACATCATCTTTAAAGAAATTATCAAGGAAAACCACCCTAATATTCTAGAACAAGAGGGTAAAATAGGAATGGAAAGAATCCACTCATCACCTCCTGAACAAGATCCCTAAATGAAAAGTGCAGGAATATTATAACCAAATTCCAGAGTTCCCAGGTCAAGGAGAAAATATTGTAAGCAGCCAGAAAGAAACAATTCAGGTATAGTGGAGCAACAGTCAGGATAACAAAAGATTTAGCAGCTTCTACATTAAACGATCAGAAACCTTGGAGTCTAATATTCTGAAGGGCAATGGAGCTAGGATTACAAACATAAATTACCTGCCCAGAAAAGGTGGGTATAATCCTTTAGGAGAAAAAATGGATATTCAATGGAATAGGTGATTTTTCAAGAATTCCTGATGAAAAACCAGATCTGAATAGAATTTTTTACTTTCAAATACAAGACTCAAGAGTAACATAAAAAGGTAAAAAAGAAAGGAAAATCACGTGAGACTTAATGAGGTTAAACTGTTTACATTTCTATATTGGAGAATGATACTTGTGACTCATAAGAACTTTCTCATCATTAGGGCAGATAGAAGGAGTATACATAGACAAAGGGGACAAGTGTGAGTTGAATATGAAGAGATGATATCTAAAAAATAAAATTAAGGGGTGTGAGAAGAATGTACTGGGAGAAAAGAAGAGGGATAGGTAGAATGGGCTAAATTATTTCACATAAAAGAGGCAAGAAAAAACTTTTATTGTGGAGGGGAAAAGGGGGAGGTGAAGGGAAGTGAGTGAAGTTTACTCTCATTAGAATTGGATCAAAGATGGAATAACATACATATTCAATTGGGTATAAAAATCTATTTTACCCTACAGGAAAGTAGGAGGCGAAGAGCAGAGGAGATGGGATGGTGGTGGTGATAGAAGGGAGGGGAAATTGAGAGATGGGGGAATTAGAAGCAAAACACTTCTGAAGAGGGACAGGGTAAAAGGAAAGAGAGAATAAAATAAATTGGGGAAATAGGATGGAGGGAAATACAGTTAGCAATAGTAACTTGAAAAAAATTTGAAGCAAATTTCTCTGATAAAGACCTCACTTTTCAAACATATAAAGAAATGAGTCAAATTTATAAAAATAAAACCCATTCTCCAACTGATAAATGATCAAAAGAATGGTTTCCAGATGAAGTAATCAAAGCTATCTATAGCCATATAAAAAAGTGTTCTAACTCACTACTGTTTAGAGAAATGCAAATTAAAAAAATTTTGAGGTACTGCTACTATTAGACTGGCCACAGAAGAGAAAAGTGAAATGACAAATGTTGGAGTGGATGTGGGAAAAATGCATGGAGTTGTGAACTGATTAAATCATTCTGTAGAGCAATTTGAAACTATGCCTAAAGGTCTATAAAACCATGCATTTCCTTTGACTTATCAATTCTACTACTAGGTCTGTATCCCAAAAGGGATTTAAAAACAAAAAGGAAAAGGAATTAAATTTACAAAAATATCTATAACAGCTCTTTTCTGGTGTCAAAGAATTGGAAATTGAGGGTATGCTTATCAGTTGGGGAATGGCTGAACAAATTGTGGTACATGATTATGATGGAATATTATTGTGCTGTAAGAAATGATGAGCAGGATTGTCTCAGAAAAACCTGGAAAGACTTAAATGGATTGGTGTAAAGTTCAATGTACTATGTACAAAGTAGCAGCAATACTGCAAGATGATCAGCTGTGAATGGTTTAGCTATTCTCAGTAATACAATGATCCAAGATAGCTCTGAAGGACTTATGGTGAAAAATGCCATCTGTCCACAAAGAAAGAACTGATGGTGTCTGAATGCAGGTTGAAGCAAACTTTTATTTTACTTTATTTTTCTTGGGGCTCTATTTTGCCTGTGTTTTCTTTTACAACATGACTATTATGAAAATGTTTTGCATGACTACACACATATGAGCTATATTGAATTGCTTGCTTTCTCAGTGTGAGGGTGGGGTGGGAAGGGAAGAAAGGAGAGAATTTGGAACTTAACACTTTAAAAGGAATGTTAAAAAGTTGTTTTTACATGTAACTGGGGAAAAATAAAATACTATTTTCTTTTAAAGTGAAATAGTCCCTTGAGGTCAAGGAGGCTGTTTGCTACTAGGGGGATACAACATGATCATAGAAACAACATGTTAATATTTGCAAAATAATCACACAGTAGTAGAATAGGAAGGAGTGAGGTAATGATTGCTGAGGAAAGTGGGAAAGTCTTCTTAAAGATGGGAGCAATGGTCGGGCATATGGTTTGAGCTATGAAAGGCTTTAGAGATTTTAAAAGGTGCAAGTGAGTCAAGCAAACATTTCAGGCTTGCAAAGCAGTCTGTAGTGAGACAGAGCTGGAGATACAATGTTGTGCATGGGGAATAACAAGGAAGCTGGTTTAGCTGATGCATAAAGTGCAGGAAGGGCAGTAATGTGTAATCAGCCTGAAAAAAAAAATGACTGGAGCCAGATGGTGAAGGGCTTTAAATGCCAAACAGAAGAGTTTGTGTTTTATCCTAAAGGCAATTGGAACTGCTGAAATTACCTTTCCAGGACTATCTCACACAATTTACCCTCATGTCCCAACCAAACTATATAACTCTCCATCCCCTGAACATGCCCAACTTTCAAACCCCTCTAAATCTTCCTTTTCACTGTTTCCTACTCATACCCTCTGCCATCTCTCTGCCTGTTGACTCTATCAAGTTCAAGCTCTTCCTAAAGATGTAAGTGTTTTCTCCATCATCTGATATATTGCTATATTCTTACTCTCCTTAGGCACTTATATTCTAATTTCTGTTATATTTATCTATGTGACTGTCTTATCTCCCCGTACCAGATTGTGTACTCTTAGAAGGCAGGGACCTGGTATTACTCAACTTTGTAGTTCCCCCAAGGTCTCACACAGTGCTTTGCATATAGAAACCATCAAATTCATTTTTTGTTGAAAAGATGAATGAATTATAGTGAGTAATAGTCATTGATAAGTGGAAGCATTTTGAGATTCATGAGTTTATTTGAATTCTACTAGTGTGGCATTTTATGCCAGAGAGCGAAAGGTCATCAATATTTTACTGTGCTGACATTTCTGATCAAAAAATGAGTTTATCTATATGAATTATTAGTTGTGAAAATGGGAGTATAAATAGTACTATTATCTATGAATTTACTGATTGTTCATTCCTTTTGTGGACATTAGCTGACTTCTTATACCCAGAGCTTAAGAGAACAGTAAAAAAAAATCAATAGGTTGTCAACTTTTGCTTTTTACATACTATTATCCACAGAAGAACCAACATAGAAATGGAGAGAGCATTGAGTTCCCATCAAATTATCACAGAGGAATTGACTTCTGGCTATTTTACAGTTATTGTCATGAAGATGATGAAGAATGATGAGAAAAGATTGTGATGAGTTAGCTAATGGCAATTAATTCTCTAATTCAGCAATAACAAGAAAAATGTAAATCGGGGCAGACAGGTGGCTCAGCGAGTAAGAGCACTGGCTCCAGTGTCGGGATAACCTGGGGATCAAATCCCAGCTCAGATACTTAGCACCACACCCAGAAATAACTGGTCATGTAACCTTGAGCAAATTACTTAACCCCAATTTCTTTAAAAAGAAGAAAAAGAAAAATGTAAATCAAAACAACCCTGAGATTTTATCTCACATGCAAAAATTTGGCAAAGATGACAAAAATTTGAAAAATGAGTGTTGGAGGGGCTTGTGGAAAGATGGAAACCTTGGTGCATTGTTATTAGAACTGTGAATTGGTCCAATCATTCAGAGTGTCCTTTGGAATTGTGCAAAGAGATGACTAAAATGACCACACCCCTTTGACCCAGAGATTCCATAACTAGATGTAATCCCCAAGGAGGTCAATAACAAAAATAAAGTCCTGATATACACCAAAATATAGGTATAGCAGCACTTTTTGTAGTACAAAATAACTGGAAAAAATAGTAAGTAGTAACTAGTATTCATAAATGCTTTAAGTTTTGCAAAAGGCTATCTATGTGTTATTCATTTAACTTTCACCACCACTTTGTGCAGAAAGTGCTATTATTATCCCCATTTAATAGATGAGGAAACTAAGGATAAGAGAATAGAAGTGACAAAGGTTCTCAGAGCTAATAAAGGTCTGAGACAGAATTTGAACTCAGCCTTCTTGACACCAAGACCAACCCTCTAACTGCTGTGTCATTGTTAGCTTAATCAAAATACATATGCATAATTTAGGAAACTGCTAAACCAATTATGGTATATAAGTATCATAGAATATTAATGTTCTGTAATAAATTATGAACATTGTAAATACAATCATGGAAAGACTGACATAAAATCATGCAAAGTGAAGGAAGTGAAACTAGGAAAATATTATACACAAGTACTAAAATATAAATGGAAAGACTAAGACCCAAGCAATAGAAACTAAATACTGCAACATTATAGTAACCAAACTTGGCCCTAAAGAAGAGAGAGTAGACATCTTGCTTCATTTATTTTCAGAGTTGGGGGGGCCATAGGTATGGAACACAGCATATAACATTATTTATTGATTTATTGGTTAGTTTTGTTGAACGATTTTTTTCTTCCACTTATTTTTCATTGTAAGATATAGTTCTCCAAGATGAGTCAGGGAAGGGATACGATGGGAAATTAAGCATGTGTATGTATATATACATGTGTGTATACACATATATGCGTGTATACACACATATGTGTGCATGTATATATACACATATATTCATATATACACACAGATACCAATAAATCTTATTTTAAAAAATTAATCCAATAAATGAAACAAAAATAGTTTGTTTACTAAAGGAATAGTAGATTTCCTTAATCTCACAAAGTTTATGAGACAAGTAATGGTGCCATATTTGAATATTCATTTAGTTTGATACTTAAATAAAGCAAGATGCACAATACAATTTAATTCAACAAGCGTTTATTAATCATTATTATTTCAACAAGCATTTATTAAGCATTATTATTTCAGGTCCCAGTGTCTGAAGACTTTACTCCACAATGAATTTTCTGAGAGAAATTAATTATTTTGCAGCCGCTAGGTGGCACAGTGAATAGAGCACTGGCCCTGGAGTCAGAAGGACCTGAGTTCAAATCCAGCCTCAGACATTTAACACAAAACTAGCCGTGTGACCTTGGGCAAATCACTTAACCCCAATTGCCCTATCTTCCCCCCTTCAAAAATAAAAAAAAATCATTATTATTTCTTTCAAGAATAATTTTATTCTAAGTAGAATTTCCTCTTTTTCCATATTTCCATCCTGAAGTAAATCAGATACTAACTTTTCTTGGTTATAGATGCCTTGGCTCAGACTAGTGGAACCTATGAACTTCTCACAGTGATGTTTTTAAATGCATAAATTAAAATAAATAGGATTACAGAGGAAACACTATTTTAAAATACAAGTATCAAAAAAATGTTTTAAGTTCATAGACCCTAGGTTGCTATAGTAGAAACCCCAAGAGATAAGAGTAAATGGATCATAAATAGCCAAAAGGGACCTTAACAGAGGGAGAGGCCAGAAGAAATAAATTTATCCACAGTCATTGGACTTCCTATATGCCCAGTATTATGTTAGTGGCTATGAAGCATATATAAGTATAAGTCATGGTTTCTCCTTTCGAGGAGTTTACAATCTAATCTGGCACTTAAGATGGGCAAAAGTAAATAATTAAGATGGGAAAAATCAATTGATGCCAGATGTTAATAATAAAATATCATCATCATCATAAGAGTTGGACAAGGGAGAGCGCACTGTGGCTTTATGAATTTATAAGGAAAGACTTCAAAGAGGCCCTTGGACTTGAGCTGGATCTTGAAAAATGGCTAGCAACTGACTATTGAAAGTGAGTAAGGAAGAGTCAAGCAAAAGGAATAACATAACAGGTTGTCATTGGGAAATGCAAATTTCAGATTGGTGGAAAGAATAACAAGAGAGGATGTTTCAAAATATGTGCTTCCATTAATTATCCTTCTTTACTCTTCTACTTCCCTTCCCTATCCCCCCACCCACCCCAATAAAGGGAGAAGAGATGATAGAATAAATACTGGTATACTTACCATAGTAGGATCGAAATAAAGGTGTGGCATTTTCATCTGTTCTACTGTGAACAAGGAAGTAGATTCACCCCTCTTCCTGATAGGATACGTTTTATTCTCTTAAAAGTCTCTTGGAGTAGAGGAGAGTAACAGGAGGATTAAATAGAATGATAACAGAGAGACTGGGAAAGAAATGGGAGAAAACTCTCACGTATAGAGTAGAAAGGCTCTCGTAACTTAATTTTTTCTGCTCCAACCAAACTGTATTGAAGCCCAGTTTAAGCAACCTTCCATCCCAGCTATTCTTTACATGGATCATTTTTTTTCCTTTCTTTTCCCACCACCACATACTTACTCCAATTGCACCATGCCCCAATCTGGGTATCATTTACCCGAACTCATGATGGTTACTTCTGAAGGGCATTCTAGATAAAAAGATAAGCTGTAGTCATTTGTACTTGGTTTGAATTAAGACCTATACATTTCTTTTGGGGATATTATAATTCTTTTTTTGGCTTTGCTAGTTGTATCTTTATAAATCACTTTCACGCTATAATGAAAAATATCCCAATGAAGCAGAACCTTGATCCCTGCCCTGTATTTCACTGAATTAGAGAGGGAAGCAGTCTTTGTAAAGGGCCACACAGCAGCCACACGAAAAGCCCTTTTAAAATAAGTAATAATTTAGCTCACTGTAATGCACAAACATGCTCTCCATAGCATGCTAATTAAACTCAGTCAGGGTCACCCGATCTTCAGCAGGGCCATCTTTTCCCTGAAGCTCTTGCTATTTCCTTAATGTCAAGCTAGAGAAGATCAAGTCTAATTTAATTCAGGAATGTGAAAGGAACTATGCTCAAGTACGGAAAAGCATGATGAGAATGAGGGG
Organism: Petaurus breviceps papuanus; assembly: GCF_028583685.1. Lineage (NCBI taxonomy): Eukaryota > Metazoa > Chordata > Mammalia > Diprotodontia > Petauridae > Petaurus > Petaurus breviceps. Next base: position 3,933,960 of record NW_027187378.1, read on the forward strand.
AATGGGAGGGGACCTGCCAACTACACATTTGTGAGTTGTAGTGGCTCTTCCTGCTTTCGTTTATAATTAATTTCCTAAACATTGATAATTTTGCCAAGATTGTGTTCTCTGGAACCAAACGAAAACACAATGTAACAGAGAGGATATTAGGAACAACAGGCTTTGTTCTGAATGATGACATTTGGGGAAATAAAATTAGGAGCATTTTTACACTCTTTCCATTTTTGAGAGTTGAAAGGAAGGATGACTTTACTCCTTTCACTTTCCAGGCCTTATCCTTCCACCATTGTTGTCATTATGAAGAACAATTTGAACTTAATAAACGTCATTAAAAAGCAGAGTTTCCTTTTATGAGGCTCCTTCCTTAAGATGGTAATGAAAAGAATAATTTCTATTTGTTTGTTTTTAGAATGAAAGATATTTTAGATCATGTCCCTGTATCAAACTTCTTGGTATAGATAATAAGGTTTTTGTTTTTCTTCATTCTTTGAATAGAATCTTCTTTATTCCAGAGTCAGCTATAATAGAGTTCTGAAATTCTCCCAAAGGCATGGTAGCCATGCTCAACAAAAAATGTAGATCAACATTGTTTTATATTTCCAGTAGCTATCACAGTACCATGTAATATATATACATACATATATATATATAGGACAGCACCTTCAAATAGATTCCCCGAATCCTATCTCTGTATTAAGCCTAACTGTCAGGAAGCAAAGTACCGGGACCAAATTATCTCAGTTCCTCACTAAGTTGCATTCACAGAGTTGCAATTTAATGTTATGCCCTCTGCCTTTATGAAGGTTGATATGAGAATCACTCATATGAAAAGCATTTCTTTATCTTTCATAAAACCATTGTTGAAGATAGTGTCCACTATGTTATCCAATGTCCTTTATACAAGGACCTTTATGATAAATTCCTGCTTGAGTTTAAAGAAGAAATGCTGTCTTTGCAAATAATACAACTCATTATAGGAAAGACCATCTGTGTGACTCCTGGGAAGAGGACAAAGCACGTACCTCACTCTGCTTTTCAGTCTCATTTGAATGATGATCAAGGGAAGAGGAGAACCTATAAATGACCTTGGCAGCCTTCCTAAGGGAGGTTAAAGATGCTGGAAACTTCCTCTTTGTACAGAAAGACCACCATATTGATCTAAGGAAAGGCAAAAGGGGAAAGCTTACAAAATGCTCTATCTATCCAAATAGGTAATATGGCAATTTTCTAGTTAATTTCATAAGATCATAGGGTCATTGGGAGGCAGTGTAGAACAATGGAAAGAATGCTAGCTTCATCAGAAGCTTTCCAGGGAAGAAAATATCATCTTTCCCTTCAGTTATCATAAAATTACAGTACTAGAGCTGAAAAGGCCCTTGGAGACCATCTAGCCCAATCCCTCATTTACAGATGAAGAAACTAAGGCCGACAGAGATTAGCAGTTAGTGTTCAAACTCAAGGCTTCTGCCTCCAAATACAAATTGAGTCAAGAAGTGTTTACTAAAAACCTACTATGTGCAGGGTGCTGTGCTAAGTGCTGAGGAAATAAAGAAAGTCAAAAGAAACCAAATCAAACCAAAAAAAAAATCATCTCTCCTTTCAAAGAACAGATAGTGAAGATAACCAAAAACTAAAACATAGAAGCACAAACCTGAATTAGGAGACCAAGTAAGTATTTATTAAGCACATGCTAATTACATGTGCAGCTAGGTGGTGCGGTAGATAGAGTTACAGACCTCGAGTCAGGAAGAATCATATCCCCGAGTTCAAATCTGGCCTTGGACACATTAGTTTTGTGACCCTGAGCAAGTCACTTAACCCTGTTTGCCTCAGTTCGCTCATCTGTAAAATGAGCTAGAGAAAGAAATGACAAACCATTCCAGTATCTTTGCCAAGAAAACTCCTATTAGGGTCAGAAAGAGTCAGACAAGACTGAAACAACAACAACAAATATACATGGTACTCTGATAGAAACTGGAAATATAAAACAATGTTGATCTATGTTGGCCAAATCCATACAACCATAAATCCTAGAGTGCAAGAGATTATCTTATCCAGTCTTCTATCTTCAGTCAAGTAAAGTATCATTTTCACTAACTTAATTTTCGTTAACTAAAAGATGAAACTATGAAAAATGACTTACCTAAGAACTAAGAGCTAGTCAGTAGTAGAGATAAGGGACTAAAATCTAGGACTTTTGATGCTTAGTCGCAATGTCCATTCCCACCACATCATGTTACATGTATAATTTTTTTTTTTTGCCCTTTGGAGGGCAATTGGGGTTAAGTAACTTGCCCAAGGTTACACGGCTAGTTTTTTGTGTGTGGGTGTTAAGTGTCAGAGGCTGGAACCCGAACTCAGGTCCTCCTGACTCTGGGGCCTGCGCTTTTACTCACTGTGCCATCTAGCCACCCCAACATGTATAATTCTTGAGACTCCTTAGTGATAGATAAGCAGAGAAAGGGCTCCTCAAATCATCTTATGTTTCTTTTTGTCTGGAACATTCATTTGTCAATTAATTGCTTACTACTACTAATACCCATTTCTCTAGGGCTTATTGTATATTCTAGTCCTATATGAATGACTGCTTAGAAGCGTGTAAGTTTGTAGTATCCCACAAATTTTGAAATGGCAGAACCTCGGAGACAAATATCTTTCCTCACAACAACTTTGTGAGAAAAGAACTTAAATATCATTATCCCCATTTTACTAATGAGGAAATTGAAGCCCAGAATGCCAAAGTGATTTTCTCAGCATCATATTGCTGTTAAGTGTTGGAGATGGCATGTAAACTAAATTATATCAGATTTTATTTAAAGATGGGGAAAAAACATGAAGATTACCTAGTGGAATCATCTCATTTAAAGATCACACAGACTGAAATTGGAGAGGAACTTAAGTGTCTTGTACTTTGACCAAGTGATTCTTCTACTGATAGAACCCCTGAGAGGTTAAAGATAAAGGGAAAGAACCTATATGTATCCAAATACTTAAAAGCAGCACTTTTTTGTTATAGTGAAGAATTGGAAACTAGGTGGGTGCCCATCAGTTGGGGAATGGTTGAACAAATTATGGTATATTAATGTGATGGAACATTGCAATAGCATAAAAAATAATAGATTCAGAAAAAAATGAATCTGACAAAACTCATATGAGGAGTGCAGTGATCAGAACCAAGAGAAAAATTTATACAATGACCACATTAATGTAAAGGAAAACCACTTTGAAGACCCCTCCAAACTCTGATCAAAGCAGCGACTAATGACTTCAGAAGACTGACAGAGCATGGGATGGTCTAGAAGTGCAGAAGGAATCATACGTTTTCATACTTAGTAAATGTACTTATTTATGTTGCTTAACTACACTTTATTGTTAACAAGGGATGGCTTCTGTGAAGAAGTAAGTTGGTAGGTAGAAATAAAGGTGCAAAAAAGAAAAGAAAAGAAAAAATGTAAGGAAAGGGAAAGAAAGGAAAAGAAAAGGAAAGAATGTTATAAAAACACAGAAAAGGTCAGAAGGAAGTTCCAAAGGGGACAGAGACAAGCAGGGCAGTGTTTATTGTTACCATATTCAATTTAATACATACTTTTAAAAAACTATAAAGTTACAGAAGTTCACAGTTTCATATACAATCTTCTTTTCTGTTCTTGATATAAAGTATCTTTATTGATGTTTAAGTTTATAATTAAAAAAAGTTTACTCCAACATAGTACTGTACTATATTCATAGATGGTTCTTAATAAATGCTTGTTGAATTGAAACTCTTTGTTTTACAAATGAAGGGGCTGAGGCTGATACAGCAGAAATGGCTTGCTCAAGGTCACATAGGTAGTAAGTAGAAAAGATGGTAATTGAATTCAAGCCTCATGCTGACTCTCTGCTGCCTTCCATGTCAGTACTATTCTACTACGCCCCAACAGTGCTGCATTCCCTGCACTGATGCAAAGCACAATCCATCCATGTTTTCTTATATTGGCCCATTCTTAACCATATTCTTCCAGGGATTCTACAAGGAGGACCAATCCAAAGTACTGGAAGTCTTCCTCTAGGCACTTATCCATTTTGAAGGTACCAGTAGAGCACTCGGTCTGTTTGCTATCTTGTTTCATGCTTCATGACTATACCACCTCCTTTTCTGGCCATACATTTTTCTCAAGGACATTCCTATGTTATTTCTTACAACTTGGACACTACTGAAAATTATGCTTCAGCTAACCTGCATGCACTATATATTTTGAGTCATCTGCACCTTTAATCCCTGAGAAATCACAGAGTTCTAAGATTTGCAACTACAGAGTATTGTTGAGAAAACATTTGTATTGAAAAGGTGGATCTTTACACAAAGGAACAGATCTTTATAGGCACTGCACAATTTCTTAAATGCAAGTTAAACTGTAATTTATTTCAAATTACAAAATGAACTTCATATTATATATTTAAATTAAGATTTTAATATTTATAAACTCCTTGAGAGCAAGGCTCATATCTTTAGTATATTCTTCTTTGAATCTCCCATAGCACCTAGCACTAAGCCATGCACTCAGTAAATATTGGTTTATGAATTAACAAAATGACTGGAAGCTTGCCCCTGATTGTGAGATCTTCCTTCTTTGACTTTGGTCAATGGTACAGGTAAGATGACCTTTTTTCATCCTTCTGAATCTCATTACTTCTATTTTCTTTGCTTTTGATCCCAAGAACTTGCTTGAAGACCTGAAGAAAACCAATTGACTTTGGCTAACTTTGTTGGGAACTGAGAATAATGAAGCAGCTATTATACATGTGACACAAGCACTGGTTCCGTCATTCCCTTTGTTCAAATAGAGGTTGGGGTTCATTTTTACTCCACAACCTAGAGAGCCAGGATTTCCATCTGATTCTTGCAAAGTAAGGCAAATTGCATGCCACCCTGTATGGAATTATACCCTTTGAGCTAAATGTGGATTATTTTGAATAACAACCTAGGCAAGTGAGATGATTAAAAAGCTCAGACTTGCCAGGAATTCCGGAAGCAGCTGTTTGCCAGCCAGACACCAGGGATATCACCATTAGTTGCCCACTGTCTCATTTTCCCGATGTGGAGATCAACAAGGCACAGTTGATTTGGGAGCTGATAGAAAAAGCAACTTTATTACTAATGCTTACATTTGTTTCATGCCAGAGTTTGCAGGTTTGTGGTCCTTGATTTGGAATGCTGTACTTCATACTTAGAAGTGGCACTCCGAATTGAATTCCAACCCCCATTTGAAAAAGCTCAGGTCCCAGTTACATTGTACAACCTCCTTGTATGAATATAAAAATCATTACACATCAGTTTGGCCATGCTGATTTCCAGCAATGCTGCCTTGGGTGCAGAAATATCAAAGATTTCAGACCATTGCTGAAATATAATGTTATTTAAATTTGGAGACTACAATAGTCTTCAAAATCCTTCAAAAAAAAAACCTCCCCTGACATGTTCAAGGATATTAATAATTAAAATTAGAATTTAATAGAATCAGCAAAGGAGAGCAAAAATATGAATCAGGTTCTAAGCTACAACGAAAAAATTTCCCACAATGGTAGAAACACTTTTCAGACTTTGTATAATTACAGAATTTCAGAGACGGAAAGAGTTTCAGCAGATGTCTGGCACAAATTATAACTAAAAGTAAATTCTCATGCTAATATACCTAATACATAGCCATCCGGCCTCTGCTTAAAGATGTCTAATAAGAAGGAACCCGCAACCTTGTGATGTGGTCTATTCCACTTATGGATAGCCAGAGAAATGGATAGGGGGAGGGGTACAGGTCACTAAAGTAGTACTTACTTCCCCTGAGAGAAGGGGAAGGACCAAAGACAATTCAAAGATAAAAAATATGCAAGGGTATTTATCTTGTCATGATGCCAAGTCTAAATTTCCAGTCAAACAACCCATTGTTACTGGCCCTGCACTCTTGAGCTTAATCAAATAAGTCTCATCCTTCTTCCACATCACAAGTCTTCAAATATTTGAAGATAAGTCACATGTACTTCTTGTCTTCTCTTCTCCCAAGCTAAACATCTTTAGTTTCTTTAACTGATCAATGACTGTCCTTATCTATGAAACCTATAACTGAACAAAAAACTCTAGATGTCATCTGACCAGTATAGAGGAATTACCACTTTCTTTGCCCTGCTTAATGCAGCTCTAGATCAAATTAGCTTTTTGGCTTCCATATTATATCACTGATTCATAATGAATTTGCAGTCTGCTAAAACTCCTAGGTGTTTTTGAAACTACTGCCTTTTCCATGAATCCTCATATTTATGAAATACCTTTTTGAACCCAAGTTTAGGATTGTACATTTATCTGAATTTCATCTGATTTGGTTCTAGCTTTCATCTTGGATCCAGACTCTTTCATCCAATGTACAAGAAATCTCTCCCAGTACATCTTCACTTTGTGTCATCTTTACTTTGATAAGGTCAATGGTGCCATTTTGCCATAATTTCCTTAGCATTCATTATCTAGGAGGCGAATAGCAGGTGGCTAGCCTTTGTGCTAGTAATACCAATATGATGTTGGCAGGGGGGAACACAGACAAAGCCCTCCACCACCTCAGATGAAGCACTTGAGAAAGATTTACAGGGAGACATGATCAAATTTGCATGGGATGAAAAAGTATGGATGGATTGTGATCTTGGAGGCACCTCTTGGAGGGAGTACACATGCTGATGACCTCTTGGGATAATAGACTGAAATGGAAGGGACCAAAGAAGCCATTTAGTTAAACCATCTCCACTTACAGATAAGAAAACAAGGCTCATGTAAGTTAAATTACTAACTCAATGTCACATATGTGGAAGATGACAGAGCACCACCTTCTGTCATAGAAGTGATGGACGAATGTGGAGAATGTAATATATATTTTTTGACCTGCCCAATATGGACATTTGTCATCCTTGACCAAGATGGCTGGATACAAATGTTTCTTTTTCTTTTTCTTTCCCCTTGAGAGGAAGGCAACCAAAATAATTATAGACAACTAAATAATTATAAGAAAATTAAATAATTCTATTTTAAAAAGAAAATTTGACATTTTTGATTCACTTTAGTTGTTTCTGACTCCTCATGACCCCATTTGGGGTTTACTTGGGAAAGATACTGGTGTGGTTTACCATTCCCTTCTCTAGCTCATTTTAAAATGAGGAATTGAAGCAAACAAGGATGAGTGACTTTCCCAGGGTCACACAGTTAATAAGTGTCTGAGGTTACATTTGATTTCAGGTCCTCCTGAATCCAGGGTTGGCACTCTATCCACTGGGCCACCTACCTGTACCCCCACAAAAAAAAGTGAAAAAGAAAGAGCCTAAATTAGGCGGGTAAGTAGTGTATGGGATAGAGCATGTGGCTTGGAGTCAGGAAGAACTGAGTTACAATTCTGCTTCAGACACTTATTAACTATGTGACCCTGGGCAAGTTGCGTACCCTATCTCAGTCCCATTTTGCTCATCTGTAAAATAAGAGATTTGAGTATCCATGGTCTCTTCCAACTCTAAATCTATGAATTAATGATCCTATAAAGTCAGGTCCCCCGATGCCAAATCCAGTGTTCTTCCCACCATTCTACACTCTATTGAAACCCATAAAAATCATTCCATTCTGGGGATATTCTGGATTTTTTTATGACAATACAAAAAATGTCTAAGACATATTTCATTTTCTATTCAAGGGGCCACCATATTTACTCCCATAATCTTTCCCCCAGTTTCCTCAGTCACTTTGAGGACTATTTACAAGGCTTTTCTTTTTCATTTTCTTGAGGCAATCAGCCATCCTGAACCTCGAAAGTTTAGTCAGAGAAGAGGGTGAGGTGCGAACTGTGTTTGTTTAAAAATTGTTTGCAGGAGGTAAACTCAATTGTGGCCAACCACTGTTCACACCTCTTGAACTCTTCAAGCTTTTAGAGGCTTGCTATAAAAGGTACGCCCCACTGTTCAGCCACAGCAGCCTACCAGGAAGAAATGAAAAGGGAGAATTACAGGAGTAAATATAGTAATTGCACAAATGGCTTTTAATGTGCTTGTTCTAAATTTAGGGGAGTGAAAAGAGCAACTTCAAATGACCCCAGATCAAGTTATTTCCATCTCTTTCAGCTGCACCTAACAAGTCAGAATTGTTCACTAATATAGACACTTGCAGGGAAAAAAAAAATATATATATATATGTATATATACGCATATACATATAGTTGTGTATAAACATGCATAATATATTATATAAAAATAAATATATGTCTATATACATAAGTACACATACAATATATACTTATACATATTTGTGTACATATATGCGCATGTATATAAAATATATGGACATGTATACACATATACACAATATATTGCATACACATATATATGTACACATACAACAGTCTCTGTGTGCCTCAATTTCCTTAACCACAGAATGTGGATAATAGTAGCCACTACCTCCTGGGGTTGCTTTGAGCCTGAAATGAGAAAATATTTGCAAAGTGTTTAGCACAATGCCTGGCACATAGGAGACTCAATAAATAATTATTTCTTACTTTCCTTTAGAAAGGCAATGTGGCACTGTGGATAAAGTGCTAGACTTGGAATCAAGAAGATATGGGTTCAAATCCTACCTCAGTCACTTGCTAAGGGATGCTGAGCTATTCGTCTGAGCCTCAGTTTCCTTCATCTATAAAATGGGCATAATATTACTTGTAGCAGATAGATAAAACATGTAATAAATGCTTACTATGTGCCAGGCACTGTGCCTTAAAGGCACAATATGCACTGTAATGTCTACCTTAAAGGGTTGCTGTGATGTACAAAGTGATTTTCAAATTTGAAAGTCAGCTATTATTATCAAGAAAGTTTGATTGGTTTAGGACAGCACCTAGAACAAGCAAGGCTTTTATTTCTGCAGCATTCTTCTGAATTTCTGAAAATCATTTTAATCACTCATTTTTACTGAGCATCTATTATGTAGGGCACAGTGCTAGGTGTCAGTGGAAGCATTTACCTCAAGAACAATCTAGTTAGACATGTATAGATGAAAAGCTTACTAAAATAAAATAGTGAGTGAAAAAATACCCAGTGTTCATCAGGGCATATGCAGACAGTAATTACCAAAGAGAGTCAGAGGAGGAAATGATCATTGTGGGCTGGGGTGGTTAGGGACTACTTCACAGAATGGATCAAAGATATAGCTGGTTATTGAAAATACACTAGAATACTGAATTCATCTTACAAAAGGGATCAGGGATACACAAAGAAGATATATAAGTTCCTGAGAATATCAACCGAGGGCAAAGAAAGGGGGAGAGGAGGGATGGTTTGGGGAGAGAAGAAGGAAGATAAATGTCAAATTGTTCTTTCATCCACTTGAGTACTGGGTGATTTCACTTGACCAGCCCTGAATTCATTTCCTTCGAGTGGCATAACTGAGCTGAAGTGACATGTCAGGGACGCACTCTCTGTAATTCAGTCATCTGCCAGTCATCCTGTGGGAATGACCTTTGTGAGCAGATGGAATTAATGTGGATGTTTCAAGTAGGAAATATTCCATATAGGCACGAAGAGATTGACATATATGAATAGTTATAGAGTTTCATGGCATCCTAGAACTTCTGAGATGGAACGAACATTGGAGATAATTCAGTTCACTCCCTTAATTTAACAAATAAAAAACTAATGATCAAAAAGTTGAAATGACTTGTTCAAAGTCATTCAGCTAATTAATGCTAGAGTGAAGACTGTAACTAAAAAGTCATGAGTTCTCCGATATTTTCCTGGGAGTAAGGAAAATCTGAGTATGATTCTTGCCCCAGACACTTCACAGTTGTATGGCAAGACCCTGGGTCAATTACTTAACCTCTCTCAGCCTCATTTATAAAATGAGGATGAGAATCAAATTAGATATCATATGCAAATCCCTTAACAAACCTTATAGTACACTATCAATATTAGCTCTTTTTCTTAAAGGAACACCTTAGTGAAACTTCCATAGGAGCCCTGATTGTATGCATCAACTATCCCCTCTAATTGTGACATGTGAGAAGATTATTTTTCTTCATCTTTCTCTCTGATGTTGAATTGCCCAGTACCTCAGAATATTTCATGACAGGTCCCCGTGATTTGTATCAGTTCACAAAATTAAAAAATGCAGACTCGCACCAATGATTTGCTGGAATTCTCAACATCTCTTTCATCATCTCCCTGATGCCAAGATGGAAGGCAACATCCTCTTTAGTAGCAATCTGCTCCAATAATTTTTTATCCAGGTGGCAGGCAGAGTTCATGCAAAGCGTGAAAGGCAGATATGTCAAGACCAAAGCAGCCGGGGCCCCTCAGCTACTTTAACTGCATTAATACAGGCAATTTGGAGCCATTTCATTTTGTAACCATTTTAAAAGTGAACTTTTTAAGGTTCAGAGGCCTTAGCTACTATACAAGATGTAAATACATCCCAATTCTAGACCATATTAACTATACTGTGTCTTCACTTGCCACTAAGAACAAAATCAATATCAATAATGTTTTCAAGTTGTAGGTTTTAGGCTTAATTTTGTTGTAAATTCTTTGATCTGTCTTCCTATCATATTTGGGACTCAGCTAATAAACTAGACACCCCCCCACCAAAAACAAAACAAAACAAAACAAAAACACCCCAGCAGGTTTCTAAATGGAATTAGATATAAAGGGAAATATGGTATGGGAGTAGTCCATATCACAAAATTAAAACCCTTCCCACACTGCTTGATTTGACTGTTTTTCCTCCAGTGATATGTTATGATTGTTGAACAGGCTACATAGCAAGGACAGATCATATAATTAGCAATGGGCTTATTTCCTCTAAATTTCTGGGAGGAAAGGGAGCTATTGTTTCTTTGCACTCCTGGCAAAACTGCAGTAATTCATTTTACTTTATATGGAAAAGAATCGATAAGAGGGAAGAAAAGACAACAACAGCTGTTGGGGGGTCACCGAGGCAGAAAACCACAGTGGTGGCTGGTTGGGAATGGGGGAGTATTCAGTTTGTTGAGAGAGAAATTTACTGCATTTTTATCATCTATCCCCACAATGACAGGCCTGGGGGAACAATACAAACCCCATGTGACTGAAGAACTGTCTTTTAAGCTCTTAGGTTATCATTCTTTATGACCAGCTCATGCTTTAATGGTCTTAATGTGGTCAATGTGAAGATGGGCATAAGAGTCAATGATTCTCAGTGAGATTGTTACCACTAAATCCTCAGCACAAGAGGTTTTAACAACTTTTTGACTGGTCTTACATCAGAGGGAAAGGACTCTCAGTTTTCATCACAATCATAATTAGCAATTTTGGTTCCCATGGTGAGAGCAGCAAAAATCCTCTGTCTTGAGCTCTAGTCTCATATCACTAATTATTTGTTAGACATCTTGAAATAAGATGTCCCATACTCATCTTAAACTCAACATATCCCGAACTGAACTTGTTATCTTTCACCCCCAGCTCTCCCCTCTGCCTTTCCTATTACTGTTGAGGCAACCACCCTCATCTTAGACAACCAGGATAGCTACCCAGATCTGATCCTTAACAACCTCTCTCACTATATATAGTATTACCAAATCTTTGGATTATACCTTCTTCATAACATCTCTCATATATGTCCACTTCACTCCTCTGAAAGTCCAACCACCCTGGTATAGACCTTCATCACTTCATGCTTGAAGTATTTTGCAGTAGCATTGCAAATAAAGAAAAGGTTGGTGTCCCTGTGCCAACTATCTTTTCTCTAATTCATCAAATTGATCTTCCTAAAGCCCAAGTCTCACCATGTTACTTCCCCCTCCCCTTTCAAAAAATTCCAGTACATCCCTATTACCTCCAGGATAAAATATAAAATTCTCTATTTAGCACTTAAAATATTTCATAACTTTGCCCCTTCCTACCTTTCCAATCTTCTTACAGCTTATTAAACCCCCCCCCATGTACTCTGCAATTGAGTAACACTGGCTTCTTTAACATTCCATGCATAAAACATTTTATCTCTTCATCTAGGGCATTTTTACTGTCTAGCCCCATGCCTAGAATTCTCTTCCTCATCATTGCTGAATCCTAGCCTCCCTTGGCTTTCAAGCCCCAGCTGAAATCCCACCTGCTACAAAAAGCCTTTTCTAATCCCTTTAGTAACAGGCACACCCTATTTATTATCTCCAATTTATTCATTTGTATATATTTGTTTTTGTGCTGTCTCCCCCATTAGACTATAAACTTCTTGAGATCAGGTACCACTTTTCTACTTTCTTTGTATTTCCAGTGGTTAGTACAATGCTTGGCGCATAGTGTAGGTGCTCAATAAATGTTTGTTGACTGGCTGAGGTATGGGGTCATACAGTGAGGGATAAGGGGATCAGCTAAATATATAGAATTGACACCTGGAGACAGAGGAGTATCAAAAAGGGAAATTAAGATGTCGAAAGAGGGTATGGGAAGTCAAGATGGCAGAGTAGGAGGAAGCAGTATAGCCCAGTTCATCTTAACAACAACTCCAAAAAAATATTTAAGAAGAATGCTGGACAAAGTAGTGATGGGGATATCAAAGATCACATATTAGACATAGAGGCAAATTATCAGAGCAGGGAACTTAGATTGAGGTGGGCTAGGATCACGGACTGACACTCTAGATTTCCAAGCTAGGCTAGCAGTTCATTGATGTGATATTAAGCCCTCTGTTCAGGTGAACACCAGGTCTCCCAGAGGGACTGAGAATGTGGATTCAATGCCCAGAACCCCAAGCAAGGTTGGATGTGTCAGGGAGTATGGAGGAGCAAGGTCTTCCAGAAGGGCTAAGCATGAGGACTTGGACCTGTCTGAGGTCAGAAATATGGGGTCTCCCAGAGTAGGCAGAAGTATCAAATCAGCTCTGGGAACTCAAAATGCAATATCATCCAGAACAGATGGTGCACATCATCCCTAATTCAAGACAGCAAGGTTAGGCAGCAATTATATCTTAGGGAAGCCTGGATCATAGTCTCAGCCCCCCGGATCTCCCAGGTAGTATACATTCATTTACGGTTGCTCAGAGTGGATCATTGGAAGAATGATTTAAAAAAAAAATAAAGAGTTATTATGAGACCAGAGATGTCCCAAATGCAAAGCTATAAGAGGAGAATAATTCTAAACCACTTACAAGCAAGTTTCAAATGATAACACAGATTATGTACACAAATTAAAATTCCTAAAATAAATGATTCAAGAAAACAAAATAATAAAATTATATAAATGAAATAAAAGCAATAAAGAAAAGAACTGAAAGTTAGAACTATGGAGGAAAGATTTGAAAAGATCAGTGAAAAAGAAATTCTAAGTTAGTAGTCATAAAAGATTTTTGAGGAGGGGAGAATAAAATATTCCCTCAAGAATTGTAGTCATAAAGAGAGTCAAAAGTTTGACACAAGAAACCCCAAGATCTTATCCAAGTAATAGATTATTGGAAAATTAGAATGGACCAAAAAGAAAGTATGGAGTGATTAGACTCCATAATTCACAAACAAATGTTCAAAGTCAGAGAATTTTTTTTAAAAGAAGAAAATGTAATGTGGTTATCTCAAAAACAATTGAACTGGAAAACAGATTGAGTAGAAATCATTTAAGAATGACTGGACTACCTGAAAGTTATAACAAAAACAAATAAAAATTATGGAACCTAGTCACTGTATATTAAGAAATCTGGAAAGAAAATTCCTCAGACCACTTAGAAACAGAGGTCAAAATGAAAATAAAAACAATTCCCTGACCACTTCTTGAAAATAAATTCCACAGTGAAAACTCCAAGGAGCATCATAGTCAAAATCCAGAACTTCCAGGTTTAAAAAAATGCTGACTGCCATCAGCTAGAAAGAGTTCCATCACTGGGGAATCATAGTAGAACACAAGATTTAACAGCAAGCTCTATAAAGATGCTGGGAATAGAATACTCCAAAAGACAGAAGATAAGGGCCTCCAACCAAGAATAACTTACCCCAAAAAACTGAGTGTCATCTTATAACAACAAAAACTACCATTTATATAGTGTTTGCTATGTGCCAGGCATTGTGCTAAGTGCTTTCCAATTTTTTTTTTCATTTGGTCCTCATGACAACCCTGGGATTATCATCATCCCCATTATATAGGTAAGGAAACTGAGGTGAACAAGGGTTAAGTGACCTGCTCAGGATTTCCCAACTAGTAATTGTCTGAGGGCTAGATTTAAACTCATGAAATAGAGAACTTAGAAGCATTCCTGATAAAGACTGGAACTGAGTAGAAACTTTCAAGTACAAAGAACTGAAAAGAAACAAAAATGCAAAGACAAGCTAGCATTCAGATAAAGACTTTGTAAAGTGTGTTCTTATCATCCACAAATTTCCTGAGAACTGTAATGTCAATGTGGTCATAGAGGGACTCAAATAAAAGAAGTTATTATCTCACAGTAATCAGAGGATACAAGTAGCAGCCTATATAAACAAGGAAAGGATGAGTGGAGTGGGTTTCATTTGTCCCTCTTTTCAAAATGATTCAGAGAGAAGAGAGCAGATCTAGGGAACAATTTATACTATAACAACAACATTGTAAAAAAGAACAATTTTGGAAGATTTAAGAACTCTGTTCAATGCAATGATCAACCGTGACTACAGAGAACCAATCATTTAGAATGCTCCCTTCCTCCTCACAGAGAGGTGATTGACAAGATATGCAGAAAAAAGCACGAATTTTTGGATAGGTCACTGTTGGAATTTATTTTGTTTGAATGTGCATATTCACTGCAGGAGCTTTACTTTTCTTTTTTATTATTTTTCCTGTGGTGGAGACATGAGGGAGAAGGCAAAAAGAAGAACTGAAAAGCTGAAGGCATGTGGTCCCCCGTACAATTTTGTCTAGGACTATCCCTCGAGGTAAAGGAGAAGATATATCAAACAACTTCAGATAGATAAAATCCTATTGATTGGTGACATAGGGGCTGTTGCCCTTATGTTGTGAAACCTCTACTGTTGTTATCAACATGTGGAAGGTTCAAACAGGTAGAAGGAGAAGATTCAAAGTAACTGTTATCCTGAAAAAGAAAAGACTCAGAGGGATTCTGATAGGTGTCTTCAACTATTTGAATGGTTATGTGAGAGGGCAGGAGCATTAGACTCATTCTGTTTGACTCCAAATTAAAGAACTAGAAACAATGTGTGGTAGTTGAAAAAAGTAATGGTTGGGTTTGATGTCAGGAATACAAAACCCTAATTAATAGAGCAATCCAAAATGGGTATGGGTGGCCTCAGAAGGATGGGAGTTTCCTGTTACTGGAGGTCATCAAACATAAATGGCATGAATATATTTTAAGCAGACAAAAGTAGACATTTCTTTTTGGCTTATTTTTAATTAGGTGGTTGCCAAAGTTACTTCGATGTCTAAAACTCGATCAACCAATCATTCATTAACAAACGTAGATTAAAGAATTCACTATGTGCCAAGCACTATGCTAAGTGATGGTGATAAAAAAAAAAGGCAAAATGGTCACTGCAATCAAGAAAGTCACATTCTAATGGAGAAGACAAACACAAAATTAACTTGGAGCATATCAGATATATAGAGTACATAGAAGGTAATTTCAGAGAGAAAGGTGTTAGTAGGTGGTGAGTGGGGGAACTGTGAAAAGTTTCCTGCAGAAGGTAAGATTTGACCTGAGCCTTCAAAGAAGCCAGAGAAACTAAGAGGAAGATGTGGTAAGGAAGTGCATTTCAGGTTTGGAGGCAGCAGGTGCAAAGACATAGAGACAGGAGATGGGGTACAATCAACATCAAGTACTCCAGTGTCACTGGATCATACAGCACATAGAAGAGAGTAAAATGTACAAAGACTGAAATGGTAAAAAAAAAAAAAAAGGTCAGGTCGTAAACAGCTTTAAATGCCACACAAGATTTTATCTAATATAATAATGGGGAGACCACTAGAATTTGTTGAGGAGGAGATGTCACCAAACCTATGATTTAGGTTTGGTGACATCATTCTAGCAATTGAGTGGAGGGTAGAGTAAAGGGGAGAGATATTTAAGGGATGCAAAACAATTAAGAGGCTATTGTAATGGCCAGGTTCTTGCTGCTGGTGTTTGTACTTTGTTGTCAAAGAGTACCATGATATCAGGGAAGTGATGGCATGACATGAAAATGAATTGGATTTAAGTGAGGAAGGGATGTGCAAAGTCACCAACCTCACTTCCATCTCCGGAGTCATCAAGGTGCAGTGGCCAGATATTTGGTCAGGACAATTGGAGATGGCCCAGGATGTGGTGGTGAACCTTGGTCTTTTAGATAATAAAGATCTAAAATAGGGTGGCGGCTGTATGTGTGGAGAGAATGGGATGTATAAGAGAGATATTGTAAAAGTAGAAATATAAGAATCAATCAGTGAATTGAATATGTTGGGTGAGTGAGAGTGAGAAGTTGAGGATAATACCAAGGTTATAGGCCTGGGTGACTAGGAGAATGGACATATCAGTAATCAATAGTTAATTAAGAAGTTGGGAAGAGGAAAGGATCTGTGGGAAAAGATAATGAATAGTGCTTTGCACATGTTGAGTTTGAGTTTACTATGGGACATCCAGTTTGAGAGGTCCAAAATATAGATGATGGTAGGGACTGTAGCTCAGGAAAGAAACTATGGCTGGATGTATAGATCTCTGAGCATCATCTGCATAGAGATGACAATTGTACCTATAGCAGGAATAAGATCGCCAAGTGAGAGAGAAAAAAGGGAATAAAAAGGAAAAGTCAGGGAAGAGGTTTGGGGGTCATCAACAGTTTGTGGGAATGAGAGGATAAATATGGAGCAAAGGAGTCAATATAGGTAGGAGGAAAACCAACAGAAGGAAATTTCACAAAAAATCTGAAGAGAAGTGTATATCCAGGAGAAGATAAACAGTAGAGTCCAGTGCTATAGAAGGGTTCAGAAGGATGAGGATTGAGGGAAAAAAGACCTTTACATTTAGCAATTTAGAGATAATTCACAACTTTGGAGAGAACACTTTCCATTGAATTATGAGGTGAGAAACCAGAGTGCAGAAGGGAGAGGAAGTAAAATCACCTAGTATATAGCTAGCTTTCTCAAGGAGCTTAATAACTAGCAAAGATGGTATGAGTGTGGGAATAATTTGCTGGAAAAAAAATAGGAAGGGATGAGATCAAGGGTATATTTAGAGTAGTCAGTTTTGTCAAAGGCCACCTTTTCATCCAGTATAGTAATAGGAAAGAAATAGTAAAGGATGATACCTGAGTGATCTTAGATGAAGATGATGGGAGAAGACTGAGGTCTCATTAAACAGTCTTTTTTTAATGAAGTATCAAGTACTACCCCTATCACATGTGAGAAGTTTAGCTACTGAGAGACAAATACTTTTAGGGCACAAAATGAACTTTTAGGGCAAAGAAAAAAAGGATTAAATCAACTTATAAATGTTATAAAGTACTGCTCTTATTGTATGTAAACTGTTTGGTTGCTGAAGGGGTCAGAAAAATTTTCTTTATGATAAACTGTTAAATTCATATGTGAAGAAACAGGCCTTTCTGATGATTAAATGGGGAGACAGATATAGATTGTTCAGAAAACTGGGTAGAGAACTGTTAGGACCTGTTTAGGGGCATAAGAAAGGCTTCATGGCATTGGAGTCTCTCAGTTCATTTTCACATGTTTAGAGCTTAAAAGATTAAAATTCAGTGTGAATAAATATTTGTTTGGAGACAATGGAAAGATTAAATAAGGAATGTTGGCTTCATAACCAACAGAAAGTTGTATTGCATGAGTTTTACCTCAAAAGGAAAAGGTCAAAAAAACAGGTAAGGGCTCTGAGGCAAACAGAAAGACGGAATGATTTTTTAAAAGTAAAAGTTAAGATTTTAAAAAGGAATTTTCATGATATGGAAGTTGAAATGGTACATTTTTAGGTGATAACAATATCAACAGGGTGAACATCTTTACATAAATCTAAAGTTGGGGTGGAGAAGTAGACTGTGAGAAATGAGTAAATTGAAAAACTGGAAATCTAGAGTGTTCAAGGGGCAACCGATAAGTATGTTGAAATCCCCCAGTATGAAGTAAGGATTTGGGGAAGAAAGACTAGGCACTGAACTAATTTAGAAAGAGTGAAGAATTCTTAGAGGGAAGACTTGTAATGATCACTAGAACCTTTTTTAGGTAATAAATTTGAACATTATGAATCTCAAAGAAGTGGTTGCTGAATTATGATGGTAGAGGAAGATTTTGGAAGTAGTGATGGGAAGGAAGGAAAAAAGCATTTAGCAAGCATCTACTATATTTATCTCATTTTATCCTCAAAATAACCCCAAGAGGTAGTGCTATTATTATTCCCATTTTATAGTTAAGGAAATTAAGGCAGTTTCCCCAAATTTGTTAATTATGCAGCAGGTAATTCAGAAGGAATAGTGGAAAGGGTGGGCATATCTGGAGCCCAAGACTAAGAATTAGGAATTGGGAATTGGGATTTGGGTTTGTATGTTAGCATTTGGGAGCTGTATGCTAGTTACTGAGGAATTAACTCGGGCAGAGTTATCTGTGGTTGAAGAGAGCACTCCTGGTGGAGGAATGAAAATAGATTGGTCAAAGTGCTCCTTTAAGGGCCTAGATGGAGGTATGCCTGTGGACTAACACAGAAGCCTGGAGATGAGTGATTGATTCTGGCCCTTGCTTGGCTACTTAGTCCCTAGTGTTAGGATGAAAGCAGAGAAATGGGTGCTAAGGTGCTGTCCTGAAAGTTTGGGCCACCTGGGCAGATTTGGATCAGTCCCTGCCTGGGGGCTAAGATGGAAGCTAGGAGGTTTGCTGACAACATTTTATCCTGGAATAGATTCTGTGGTTCTATTTTAGCCCCTTCACTGGTCCCATTCTCCCAACTCCATTTGCAGTGGTAGACTGACTACCCAGAGGCAGCTGACTACTACTCTTCTCAGTAGAACCTAACCTTAAGGAACTTGGGTTTCTAATACTGTTGCTTATGCATGCTCATCATGTGTGCCCCCAATTTCAATATATAGAACTGGATTTATTGAGAAAGTACAGGGGCGGCCAGGTGGCTCAGCGAGTAAGAGCACCAGCTCCAGTGTCGGGATGACCTGGGGATCAAATCCGGGCTCGGATACTTAGCACCACACCCAGAAATAACTGGCCGTGTAACCTTGAGCAAGTTACTTAACCCTGATTGCTTAAAAAAAAAAAAAAGAAAAAGAAAAAAAAAGTACAGCAAGAATAGTGACACACACACAAAATAAACTGTCTTCCCCACTCCAGTAACAGGACATACTCTTCTACAACACACTTAAAGAGAGTGGGTTCAAATTTAAAGTACAATGTTAGTATTGTCCATGCACATAGATCATTGTGAAAAAGAGGTAACTCTCAAGTCTTGGCTTTAGAAGTCCATTTATCTCTTCATGGTTTGCAATGAGGTTCACTTAAGTATAGTTTTCTGCTAAACTAAGTATCTCTAGATTCCATAGTAATACACACAAACCATATACATACATATACACACACACATACACATGCATATACAGTGCATGATATACAGTTCATGATCCCTAAAGCCGCTACCTGTATCAGAGCTCTTTTAGATACGGTTGAACATTATTTCCTATCACTTTTTTTGGTCTTTTTTTTTGGAGGGGGGAAGGCAGGGCAGTTGGGGTTAAGCAACTTGTCCACAGTCACACAGCTAGTAAGTGTTAAGTGTCTGAGGTTAGATTTGAACTCAAGTCCTCCTGACTCCAGGTGCTCTATTCACTGTGTCACTTAGCTGATCCTCCTATCACTTTTTAAAAGTATGAAATTGGCACTTTAAAGTGTGCACATAGCACTTTATATGTGTTATATCTTCTGAGGATGAGGAAGCACCAGGTGTAGGGGACTTTGGATTGGAGTGGTAAATCATGAAGAAGTGGGCTCAAATTCCTTCTAAGACACTAGCTGTGTGACTGTGAACAAGTCACTAAATCTCTCTGTGCTTCAATTTTCTCATCTGTACAATGTATATCTGTGTGTGTTGGCAGAGGAGGGGAGCTAGACTTGATTACTTCTAAGGTTCCTTCCACCTCTAAATCTATTATGCTATGATCTCCATTTTACCCAAGAAGGAAGTTAAGTTTAGAGAGGCTGAGTGAATTTTCCCAAATCACAAAGATAGTGAGTGTCAGAGACAAGATTCATATCCAAGTCTCTCTTAACTACAGGACCAACCCTCTTTGAAAGACACCAAGGCTCCTTTCCAATGTATTAAACAAACCTTCATCATGTAGTCTAATGCAGGTAGTAAGCACAAAAACCATCCTGACTACAGGGCTGGGGGGTGGGGAGATCTATTTAAATATTTATTCTCTCTTGGTGTAAATCTTCCTCCCTAATTCTGTTCCAATCCCCTTTACCACCCTCCAAAGCTTTTGCCATGTACAAACTCCCCTGAGCTTGGATGTTCTGCCTTTGAAAAAAAAATGCTATCATTAGTCCCTAATTGAGGCCATGCTCTCTGATGTAATCAGAATTGAAAAAGCACTTCAAAGAAAGAAAGAAAGATTTGGAAAGAAAACTAGGGACCTTCAGAAGCATTTTGTCAGGAGAGATCACTTGCTGGTTTGTCTATACACAGGGATATCCAGATCTTGTCCCATAAAAATCGGGAAGGAATCCAATATGTGGTATTGCTTTTGCATTATTCAAACAGACTTTCCTAGACATGAAGACTTCATCCTAAGTGTTTACTACTTGCTTCTACAAGTGGCCTTTAGAAGCTTCAAGGAAACAATAAGTGTATGGCGGTCTTGTCTGATGACTCCATGATGACCAGAGGTGTGTATACAAAGCCCAGGGTTGACCTAACCCTCATAGATATTCAAGGACATACAAGGTCTTGAAAAAAGGGACAATTTTGCACCTCCATTACCTAACACAGTGCCTGATGCTTAGTAAATGTTTGTTGATTGACTGATCAATACCTCTGACTTGCACTTTTCCAGCTTTTATATTAATGTAACAAACATCTTGGGTATTACCCCAGTTCAGTTGGAGACTATTTTTGTGACCTCAGGAAAATGAATTATCCCCCTGGGTCTCAGTTTATTCATGTGTAAAATAAGGGACTTGCACTATATGATCTCAAAGGTCTCTCTAAGTTCTAACATTCTGTGATGTTAAGAATCCTCTGGTCAGTCTCTAGCCCTCAGCCTTCACAGGGGAAATACTGACAGCTCTGCAATGTCAGAAAGCTTCTGAATTATTCTACTTTCCAAAGCACAGAAATATATTTGCTGCTTTGGGAGAAAAATAAGGAGTAGGAAAAGAAAAGAAAAGGAAAAAAGAGGCCTTCCAGTGAATTAAGAATATAAAAAGGGAGGGTGAGGTTTGCAGAATAATCAAGGACCCTAACAACTAAATGTCCTCTGGAGTCAATTATTGGTAAACATGTAAAAGAGTGGGCTTTCACATAGCTATCCTTTTACTGCCACAGAACTGGTCTGGACAAAATGATAGATAACAGAATAATTGCATTGTCCTAGGAATAGCACCTATAGAAACTCAAAATGACAAGACATTTTCAGGATCTCTAAGGAATTAAAAAATTTACATTGTCCCATTATCCTGCTTGCTTTTCTTACTAATATTAATATTTTAGTATGGAAAGGAATATGCTTGGAGTGATTTTCTTGAGGCACATATATGGTAAATTAATGTAATGAAATACTATTGGGTCACAGGAAATGATGAAAGGGAGGGTTTTAGAGGAACTTGGGAAGACATATGAATTAGTACAGAATAAAATAAGCAGAAAAAGAAGAATAATTTATACTATAATGATGACATTGTAAAAGTAAACAGCTTTACAAGACTCAAGAACTGTAATAGACATAATGACCCACCATGATTCTAGAGGATTGGTGCTGAAGGATGCTCCTTCCTTCATCAGGGAGAGGTAATGGACTAAATATGCAGAATGAATCCTGCCTGTTTTGTGAATATGGCCAATATGGGTGTTTGTTTTGCTTGACTATGCATATTTTTTATGAGGATTTAGTTTTTCTTTTTCTTTTTTCCACAGGAAGGTTGAGGCAAGAAGAGAAAATGAATGTTCATTTGTTAGGGGAAAAAAAATCGAAATGGAAAATTACTACACTGAGAGTCAGATTACCTCCATTTTTCTGGCTTCACTAGGTTCATCAGCTGGGAAAATGTTTATCCAAGAAAAACTTACAAAAACCAGAGGAGGTGGTCTACACCTTTAGACCAATCAAAGAATAAGAAAGTTGAGAACCAAATCACCATCAACAAATATCTGTTAAATATTTATTCCATTTAGATCAGAGAATCCTTAAGTGAGAGAGTATGAATCAGTTTCTTCATTTGTAAAATAGTGATAATAACACCTACTTCACAGGGTTGTGAAGTTGTGATTCTCACCCATGAGAATCAAATGAGACAGTACACATAAAAGCACTTTTAAAATCTTCCCTACCTTGTTATTGTTGTTAGATTGTCTTAGTCATGTCAGACCCTTTGTCACCCCATTTGGGGTTTTCTTGGCAAAGATAATGGAATGATTTGCCATTTCCTTCTCCAGTTCATTCCATAGATGAGAAAACTGAGGTAAACAGGGTAAAGTGACTTGCCCAGGGTCATACAGCTAGTAAACATCTGAGACCAGATTTAAGCCCATATCTTCCTGACTCCAGGCCCAGCACTCTATTCACTGTACTACCTAGCTAACCTCCTTACACACATGTTAGCTAATACTATAGCTATGACAATGACAACAACATTGATGTAGCCTCTGTCTTGTCCTCATGCTCTTCAGTAACTGAATTAATTGCATGTCACTTAAGAGATTTTCAAGTGAGATTTCATTGCAAATATTTGTCTTGGGTGTTGAAATGTAGGATAAGCAAGACACAAGCGACTTTGGGCATAATGCAATGACTTCATTCATTCATTCCAACAATTCTTTAGCACTTGTTATGTACAAGTCCCTATGCTAGGTACTGAGGATATAATGACAAGATACATTCCACTGGGGACAGAAAACACTGATACAGATAAATAAATGTAAATTAATTTGAAGAGTGAACAGGATGATTAGGAAAGGCTTCCTGTAGGAGGTGTCATTCAAGCTAAGCCATGAATTGAAGGTATTTTAGGGAGATAACTTGTGGAAACTATATGTTATACTTCTATATTCTCTTATGGTATCTAGAAAAAGGTTTTGCAAACGATAATAGCTCTCCCCTCCATGCCCAGCAATTTAGATTATGTTGACGGATTATGTCCAAGATGGATTAGTACAATATTCCTTCATGCAGACATCAACTGGTTAGTGTGTCATCTACAGAGATTTTCTACCTGACTATTGGTTACAGACATTATTCATTACTTAGCATCATCACAGGAGGAAGAATGAAGGAGAAGAGGACACAGAGATATGAAAGAGAGAGAGAGAGAGACAGAGAGAGAGACAGAGAGACAGAGAGAGAGAGAGACAGAGAGAGAGACAGAGAGACAGAGAGAGAGAGAGACAGAGAGAGACAGAGAGACAGAGAGAGAGAGGATTTATTAAGCACTTACTATGTGTCAGGTAGTGTGCTGAGTACTGGGAATATAATACAAGCAAACTAGGCATACCCTGCCCTTGAGGAGTTTACATTCTAATGGGATGGGGAACAACAACACATATAAGGGACCTAGAAAGGGTAGGGGGAGGATCCCTGAGTAAGAGCAAGGTTGCTGGTAAGGAGATAGAGAAAAAAATCTGAAGAGGGAGTAAAGTCCAGTGTGAAGTGAATATGACTGGGGCCCTTATATAATGCTGACCCAGGACTGGGACTTACCCATCAGGACCGTGGGCCCACAGGTGGGATGGATGCGGGCAGAAAGGGAATGAAGAAGTCTTAAGGGGAAAATGAGCTGGGAGTAAAAACACAGACCAGCTATTGGGCTCCTTGTTTTCATTTCTGCTTAATGGGAGAAGATTGAAACCTACAGAGACACGTCAAGGATCTGTGATTTCATCAGAATGCGCACTCTCACAACCAGTACACATCACAGTCCCTTCATGTGTAGAAGTTGGTTTTTATTTTTTTTTAGCATTTGATTAAGCTGAAAAGGAAGAGGGAAGGAGAAAATTGCCTTTGTATAACTATCAATCTTGAAAACAGCTATAACATGGGAAAAGAAATAGAAAAATTCAGAAATTCTAAAGAGAATTTAAGAAATGGATATCTGTCTATATACAGATTCTCAAAATGTGGGTAACTAGAAAGATAAACTTTAAGGCCCTAACCCTCAAATCATCCCCTGGTGGCCAATTTCCTGATGCTGATGTTCTTGGCACTTAACTAGCTGCCCCCCTGATGTTAGAAACCCAGTGAATTGCCAGGCCTCTGCTCTGAGCCCTGTAAGAACTTACCCTCCCTTGGCAAAGTCTTTGAGAAGCCAGAGTCAGCTCTGCACTGCAAGGAGGCATCAGTGCAGGGCTACAGAGTGGGGAACCTTCCCATACTTTGTGTAAGTCAACAGAAGGTGAAGATGCACCTGAGCTGGGCAGGAGCTTTACAAGCAGCCCTCCTGTAGGAGAGAGCACTAAACAGGAAAGAAACCTTCACAATAGCTTGCCAGCTGGGAAGTCAAAAGTGGGAAGGGAAAAAAAAAAGGAAGGAGACTGACATTTTTTTAAGAAAACAAGAAGAAAACTGAACTTACTATTTTTTTAAACCCAACCACATCTTCTAAGTGAGGAAATTAAACTAACGTTGCTTTGTACAAAGCCTCCATGGCCCCTGCTCTGCACAATGGGGCTGCTGAAAGGCCAATGCTAACCTCCCCTTTATAATGGGAAAATTTTTTATTTAGCAACTCTGATTAATTCAGATGCAAATTAGACATTCAAAGCATCTATTATTTATTTCCCATGTAGGGCCACGTCTCTGTCCTCCCCCTTCGATGCTCAGAGGCAGCATGCCAGGGGAGTGTGGAGTGTTTTGGAGCTGTCTTTAAGGAACTGAGATATTTTTTTTTAATTTTAGGAGGCTCTCCAAAACTGCGACACAAACATTGTATTCTGGCTCAGGAACTTGGCTTCTTCCTTTCCTTAGTATTCCAATCACTGAATTCATTCCCTCTATAACCAGTGACAAACCTTGGAGGACCAAATAACCCTGTACAGTCAAGAAGTTAAATAACATCCCAGAATATGCCCATGGAATTACCTGGGATTGGGAGTTCAAATCAATTAACAGATTTGTCAAGTGCCTACTAAATTCTTAATCTGAGGGGAGAAAAATTGCATCTTTATTTTCATTAATCTCTAATAGAAATTTAGCATTCCCTCCAATTATCTGAAAACATTATTCTGAGAAGGGGTCCACAGGTCTTACAAGATTGCCAAAGTGTGTGTGTGGGGGGGGGTTACAGCTAGGTTGCAGTGAATAGAGATCTGAGTTCAAACGTGACCTCAGACACTTAACAGTTACTAGCCTTGTGACCTTGGGCAAGTCACTTAACCCCAATTGCCCTACCTTCCCTCCTCCAAAAAGCAAAAAAAAAAAAAAAAGATTGTCAAAGGGAGCCATCACACCTCTGGCATGGAGCTTTTTTCCATCTCAGTGTATTTGGCTTTACTATTGGTTCTGCCACTATTCAATTCAACAAATTCAGTTAAAAAAAATTTATTAAGTACCTGACAAAACATGTTGCCTGGGACTGGGGATATAGAGATAATATGGGATATATCCTTTCCTCAAAAAGCTAATTAAAAAGTTGCTGTCTAGAATATGATTTGGATTTCTCAGCCCCAACTTAAAATACAGGAATAATATACTCATAGCAAGCAATGGAGTTCAAACAGCAAAGGATCATAAGAATGCATTTGACCAGAGTCTTGCAAATCTAATCAAAAGGAATTTAAACTGAAAAGGAAAAGAGAGGGAGAAAAGTATCTTTGTATGTCTAGAAGGCTAAAATGTAGCTACAATACAGGAAAAAGCAATAAGAAACTCAGAAATTCATGAGAGACAAAATGTAAGAAAAGAGTGTCTGTCTACACACAGATTTTTAAAGTATGGGTAACAAGCAAGTTGATCTTAATGCAAAGAGGCAGCTTTAATCACATTATTATTCAGACTCATGGCTAGAAATAAGTTTCAAATTGTTTGCTTCATTCAAAAGAATTAGCCAGTTGAACAGGAAGGGATATCTCTTTTTGTGGTGGCCACAAATGGAAACTGGAAGGATGCCCATCAACTGGGGAGTGGCTGAACAAGCTGTGTGTATATATAACTGTGATGGAATACTATCATTCCATAAGAAATGATGAGCAGAATGATTCCAGAAAAACTTAGAAAGATTACATGAACCAATGCAAAGTGAAGTGAAAAAAATTAGGAGAATGTTATACATAGTAACAATAATATCATACTATGATCAACTGTGAATGACTTACGTACTTTGATCAATACAATCATCCAAGACAATTCCAGAGGACTTATAAAAAAATACTATCCACCTCTAGAGAAAGAACCAATGTGGTCTAAATGTAGATTAAAACATATTTTTTCACTTTATTTTTCTTGTTTGTTTGGGGTTTTTCTGCAACATGGCTAACATGGAAATATATTTTATATGTAAAATTGATATCAAATTTCTTGCTTTAAAAATGAGTGGAGGGGCAGAAGGAGGGAGAGAATTCAGAAGTAGGTTTTCTTAAATAAATGTTTAAAATAAATAATTTTTCAAAAGATTTAAAAGGAAGCAATGAAATAGTATTGTAGATTAATAAGATATATTCATGTGAAGAAATGAAGAAATATAGAAAGTGATATTTTAATTGGACTCTAGACCACCTAGACAGAAAGAAGAAGTAAGGAATATAAGGAATAATGAAATAAAGAATTTAGAAATAAATTTCAGGGGCCTGTCATAGAGACATGGAAGGTTCTCAGATTTCTTTTTCTACTTGAAACACAAAACAATAATTTAGTAACTCACCTTAATGATAGTTTCATTCTTCAAATGGTAAGGGCACCACCCAGAGAAACTTCTGTTTTGGATCTGATTTTCATTAACAAGTAGTAAAAATAATGAGAACCTTAGAGAAAGTATCCACTCTATCAAAGAATTTGTTAAAGGTAAGATGAAAGACTAGTACAATCTGATAAACAGTGCAAATTGGCTGTTCTATGCTCCTTGAGATTCTAATGTGTCTTGGTTTAGTTCAGAAAGGAAGAAAGGAAAATAACCTCATTTTTGCTTTTGTTCTTAACTTTTTGTTGTATTTTGTTTAAAAAAAACACATTTGGGGGCATAGGAGGGACAACTAATTGTCTCTTTCTCATCTGAAGGTGACTAAAGTCAACTCTCAAAAATAAAATGTGAGCCTACGCTGCATGTCAGGCTGAAACTACATCTATACCTGGCCCCAGCCATGCCTTTATTTCACTCTCCATTCACCTTCTCAACAATGACTTGCCTTGATAACCCTTATAATTCTAGAACTATAATCAAATCACCATTGTAATAGCTCCTAGAAAGAGCATGTCAATCTAATCCCCTTTTACTCCACTCACCCCCCTCTGTAACTTTCTAAACCAAATAGACAGATTGATAGTAATAAAGAGATACCATATTGTTACTCAGTTGTTTCAGTCATGTCAGCCTCTTCATGACCACATTTGGGGTTTTCTTGGAAAAGGTACCGGTATGGATTGCCATTTCCTTCTCCATTTCATTTTACAGATGAGAAAACTGATGCAAACAGGTTAAGTGACGTGTCCAGGGTCACAGAGCTAGAAAATGTCTGAGGCCAGATTCAGGTCTTCCTGACTCCAGACCTGGTGCCTATATACGTGTGAGTGTGTGTGTGTGTGTGTGTGTGTGTGTGTGTGTGTGTGTGTAGAGAGAGAGAAAGTTGTATGTGTGTATATATATACATATATGTACAGATATTATACATATGTGTGTATGTGTATATTTATATTGGAGGAGGACAAATATATACATTGCCAAAAAACAAACAAAAAAGAATAGAATCTGTTAACTGTAGGCCAATGGGTTTAACTTCTATTCGTACTATTAATAGAACCTACTATTAATGAGTTGGTCAATGAACATTTCAAAGAGGAATTATTGATCACAAAAAACTGGAAAGGTTTTGTCAATAATAGATAATGACAGAGTGATCTCATTTCCTTCCTCGACAGGGTTGCTAGATCAGAGGAATACAGTGCTATTTTCATGGAAAAAGATAGCAGGATGTAGGTCAGATGATAGTGTGGGTGAATGACTCTGGCGCTGGAAATAACGAATTAGGTAAATTTTCACTCGCCAGCAATTAGTTCATTCACCAGATTAAAACTCTTGCCACAAGGTCTCTATTATCCCTTGGGATCTGTG
Organism: Petaurus breviceps papuanus; assembly: GCF_028583685.1. Classification (NCBI taxonomy): domain Eukaryota; kingdom Metazoa; phylum Chordata; class Mammalia; order Diprotodontia; family Petauridae; genus Petaurus; species Petaurus breviceps. The sequence continues at coordinate 3,962,397 of NW_027187378.1, forward strand.
CTTGAACTCCTGCTTTTTAACACTTCTATCAATGACATTAAAAAGTCTTGTTAAATTTGGAGATGATAAAAATCTTTCAAGGAAAGTGAACCCACTGTGTCACAAAATCAAAATCTTAAAAATTGCCACCAATCTCATGAGATGAAGTTTAGTAAAGTTATATGTAAAATTTTGCATTTGTGTTCAAAACACCAATTTCCCCATATACAAAATGGGGAACATGTGGCTAGATACCAGTTTATCTGACAAAATTCTAGAGGGTTTTGTGAATTACAGTGTTAGTGTAAATCAATATATGGCATCTACTAAAGCTGATGCACACTAAAAGATGCCTAGAGTCAAGGACAAGTGTGAGCAAGCCCTACTGTCCTATGATCAAATTATTGTCTGTAGTACTCTTTTCAGTCCTGGGTGTCATTTTTAGGGAGGCCTTTGTTAAGCTAGAAAACACAGAAGTGGACAATCAGGATAAAGTACCTGGAGATCATACCATATAAGAACTGATTGAAGAAACCAGGGATGTTTAGCCTGGGGAAAAGAATAACTAACAAGGGGCATGGTTCTTGTCTTCAAGCATTTGAAGGGCCATTATTTAGAAGAAGGATTAAATTTGTTAGCTCTTAGAAATGTTCTTCTTCACCTACTTTCATCACTCTTTCCTTTCTCTAAAATCCTACAGTACTCACAAAGTCATACTTGTAAAGTACTTAGCACAATTGTCTGGCACGTAGTAGGCACTCAATAAATGCTTATTTCATTCATTCCTCCTTTCCTCCCTCCCTCTGTCCCTCCATCTCTCCTTCCCTCCCTTCCTTCTTTCTTCCTTCCTTCCTCTTTTCCTTCATCACAATCCATATTGTGACCTTCTTTTTTCTTCAGACCCATGATTTCATTGGTATAGGGAAAGCCCTAGTATACAAACTATGTCTCCTCCAATTTATATAGACTTTTTTTATAGACTTACAATCTTGGAGAGTTGGCTAAAGCAATAAAACTAATAATAACAATGTAATTACTACTAATAATAATAACTAGCATTCGTGTAACACTTTAAATTTTGCCAAGTATTTTATGAATGTTATCCAATTTTATCCTCAAAACAATCCTATGAATTAAATGCTAGTTGAAAAATTCTCATTTTTCAAGTGGGAAAATTGAGGCAGAAAAAGTCTAATGACTTGCCCAGAGTCACGTCTTCCTGATTCTAGATCCGGCCCTCTATCCATTCTATCTATCCCTTTCTAGTTTTGGATCTATCACAATATGATTTTTGTATGTCCTTTGTAATTAATTTGAATAGCTGTGACCTTCAGTAAAGGAAGATAAAGAGATAGTGCCATTCATGGAATTCTTCATATTAGCTTACAGTGCTTAAAACAATGCTGGTCATGTCTTAAATGATTAAGCATCAAAAAGTAATATAATGGAGTGAAAAGAATATTAACCTGGAGTCAGAGAATCTAGGTAAAAATCCTAACTCTGTTTCTAACCTGTGGCATTTCTCTGGGTCTCAGTTTCGTCATCTTTGAAATGAAGGGTGTAGAATAGAATATATCTAAGACCACTCCTAGTTCTAAATCTATGACCTATGAATACTCATTAATTTAACTGTCCTGTCATTTTCCTCCATTTATTCCCTTAAAGACATCCATCCATGAATTAGTCCTGTCATTCATCAACTGTTGTCTAGCTCAATCCTTACCCAAGACTCATCCATTGATTTTCATATCCTTTATTTTTTTCCTGCCTTTTTCTTGGCTTTTGCCTATTTTCAGATATCATTCTGGCTGCTTCTCCACTATTCACTCAGTGTTCCTTCGCCTTTGTACCGAACTTTCTTCTGACCCTTCTGCCTTTGTTACAACTGAACTCACAATTATTGATCTGCGCATACAGTTCGTCATTTGAGATTTGGAATTGTCCTCTAATGAAGTGACTTAACTAATCTCCTTCCCTTACATTTGAAAGTTATCTCCCCCTCCTCAAATTCCTCTAATTATATACATCATTATTTCTCCAGTATACTATTATGGACCATATTATAAATAATTATAATTATTTGTGTATGTCTTACCATCCCTCTTCCCTGCCCCTTAATGGTTATATATAATTTGAGGGCTGGGGTAGTATATTGATTTTTGTAACTCTAGACCCAAGCCCAGTGCCTTATACATAGTAAGGTACTTACTCCTACGTTCCTGGATTTAAATGTAACCTAAGAGAACTCTAAAACTTCAACCATTTTAGCTCAAACAGACATGGTGATTTGTACTATATATCTGAAACTCAGATGTATAGCCAAATGAAAGAGATGTGGGATTTCCTTCCTTCTGGACAAGAATTAATCACTTTTTCTCCCAAGACCCCTGAGGAGGAGACATTGAACAATTACATTATTCTGAAGGAATGGCCCGGACATTGCTTAGTTGTTGTAATTGCACAGGAGGCTGTCTCCAACCCTCTGGAGCTTTTGGCCAGTCCTGGAGCCCACTATTAGCTTTTCCTTTTACATAGCCAATAACCAAAGGCCAATAAAAGGATGGAAGTGGGGGCCAAGGAGAAAGGGGCATGGAGTGTTGGCAAGGATAGGCAAGAAGGAAAAAGACTGTGTTGTTAAGAAACATTTTCCTGCTGGTGCCTTTCAGGCAGATGTTTTTGATCTTGAAACCCCAGTCCTCATAAGTTTGCTGGAAATGATGTGAATGTCAGAGTCAGTGATTATGTAAATTTTCCCTCAGTAAGAGGAGCAGACATTGCAGACTTCCCCCTCTCACAACATTCTGAAGGAACTTCTGATTTAGGAAAAGTCACAGTGCTTGATGGATTTAGGAACGTTTCTTTTCCTGCTGACTGAGCTCTTTCTGTTTGTTTCAATAACAAGTGGAAGTAGCCTTTGGGATGCCAGGGGGTTGGCACCGAATGAATAACTAAGCATTCCACATGGCTGAGGGGCAGGGTGTTCTGTACTTTATCATCGAGAGAGCTGCACAGGGGAAAACAGACACACACATACATATGCACGTTCTGGTTTTAGGAGCCCAATATGCTGCTTCCTAGCAGCAGAAATGGAAAAAACATTTGTGATAATCACTGGCAAATAAGGTGCCTCCAAATAGTGTTCACATCACTCCTTTCACAACAAACCTCCAAGGTATATATATATATATATATATATATATATATATATATATATATATAT
>NW_027187378.1:3965605-4085605 GCF_028583685.1 Petaurus breviceps papuanus
TATATATATATATATATATATATATATATATATATATATATATATATGTGTGTGTGTGTGTGTGTGTGTGTGTGTGTGATTTCCAACATGCAGGAAGAAGACGAGTAATAAAGTCCATGTCCTCAGATCTATATACCAATATACTAATTATGAGTAATTAAATGGAAATCTGGAGCTCTAGAAGGATAAGTGGCATGGTCACACAGGAAATAAGTGTTTAGGTGGGATCTGAATTCAGGTCTCCAGAGTCCAAGGTCAACCCCCTATCAACTATTCTTTACACAAGTGCATGCACACACTCATATGTAGACACACAAATGCTTAATTAAGTGCTTTCACAGGGAAGGAGTATGGAAAGCGTACTATTTCCAGAGTGAGAGGACCTGAGTTCAAATTTTGCCCTCATGCTTACTACCTATATGCCCTAAGAAAGTTGCTTAAGCTGCCCAGATCTTAGTTTCCTCATTTTTAAAATGATTGAATTTGATTAGATGGCCTCTAACATCTCTTCCAACTCTAGATCTATAAATGTTAGCTGCTACTTTAGAAACTTGGGAAATAAGTATGACAAAAATCTGTAAGTGGATCTTAATGTTTGTCTAATTAGATTTGAAATTAAATTTACTTGAAATTATATAGCGTGTATATTTCTGAATATGTATCAAGCAAATACTAGCTACCATAAGTAGGTGGTAGGTCCTATAGCTAGAGAAATGGAAGCTATTTATTATTTTTTATCCTAACTATAATCTGAGTTATTGAATTTTCACTTTGAAAATTGCATAAAGACTTCTTGAAGTATCTACATAGAAATATTATTCTATATAAAATGACTATAAATAAAAATACTGAATCCCTTAAGATATACTCAAAGCTTTTTTATGATCACATATAGAGGATATCTTCAATTTCTACAAAATTTCTTCCAGAAGTTTGTAAACTGGTTGGTTCTTCCCCTTAAAACACAATCTAACATCACAAAAACCTATGTGGGATATCATATATTGTACATGACAGAGAATATTGCTCTAATATCATTTGACAACCCAATCACCGTGTAAAATTGGTTCTAAAACGATAGTTTCCATATGAAATGCTTTGTACGTTTCTTGTACATACTTTATTTTTTTCCCTATGGGAAAAAGCATTTAGAGTTTCCAATGGGGATATAGGAGCACATGTCTCCTGCTGTGGTAGAATCAATGTCTCAGCTTCCCCACTACTTGTCAGGTGGTAGGGATTGGGATTTTCCCCAGTTCCAGGCCAATGGTTGAAAGAATCATAACCTTGGAGGCAGAAGGGACCTTAAGGCCCAACAGTAAAAATTGTATTAGACCAATAAGTCCCTTTACAAGATACATGAGAAATAGTCACCCATGCTTTTTCATGAAGACCTCTAGTAAGGGAACTTTCTACCTCCCCAGGCAACTTATTCAATTTTCTGATAACTATGAATCTTACCTGCCTCTCTGAAACTTTTTTTTTTTTTGCCTTTTGGAGGGCAATTGGGGTTAAGTAACTTGCCCAAGGTAACACGGCTAGTTGTTTGTGTGTGTGTGTGTGTGTGTGTGAGTATGTGTGTGTGTATGTGTGTGTGTGGGTATTAAGTGTCTGAGGCAGGAACAGAATTCAGGTCCTCCTGACTCCAGGGCTGGCGCTTTACTCACTGCGCTACCTAGCCGCCCCTCTCTCTGAAACTTTCACATGGTATTCCCAGTTCTGCACCTTAGTGCAAACAGAACCCATCTAGTGCAGATTCCACATGATAGCTCTTCAAATGCTGGAACACAACTGTCTTGCAAACCCCACCTCCCCAATCTTCTTATCTTCAGACAAAACAACCCCATTTCTTCAACCAGTCACCATATGGCATGGCATTAATCCCCACAACTGTCCTGGTCCCCCTCCTATGTACACACTCCAGTTTGTCCATGTCCTTCCCAAATTTTTCACATACAACTGAACACAATGTCAGATATGGTCTGACCATGTCAGCATCCCTTTTCAAGACATTAGGCTTCAGTGAAGCCTAAGGCAGTACTCCATTATCCAGAATTTCATGCTATTGACCCACTTATGGATATTTTGTCCCCTAAATCGTCCAGACTTTTTTTCAAATGAACTTTTGTGTGTGGCTATACTTCCCTTGACCTATTCTTGTGTAGCTGATTATTTGATCTAAATCATAGAATTTTACATTTATTACTATTTAATTTTATAGCCTTAGTTTCTATCCATTGTTCTGTTGTCAAGATCCTTCCTGAAGCTGATTTTATCATCTACTTTGTTAGTTATCCTTCCCATCTGGTTGTCCTATGCAAATTTGACAATTATGGTTTCTATACTTTCATTCAAATAATTTTTTAAGAAATCTTGAACAACATGAGGCCATTCATAGAACCCTGGGAACACTCCATTGAAGACCTGATTACAAGTTAAGATCAACCCATTAGTAACTACATTTTCATTCTGATCACAGAATCTGCCATGAATTCACCTAACTGTACAATGATGTATCCTTCTCCCATTACAATATTAAGTCAGTTTCTGCCCCTGTTGATCTTTATCTAATTACCTTCTACTATGTCTCCCCTTTTGGGTTTCTGAATTTACTCATCCTTATATCTTAATGGATGCTGATTCTCAACCACTCTTCCTATCTACTCTATTCTTTTTTAATAACATTTATATCCTCTAGTCATGAGTCTACTCTGTCATCTTCATGATGTCTGGGTCAAATTTACCCCTAGCATTAGGCTCCCATTACTCCATTACTCATACTTAGGAGACTGGTAGATAGATATGAAGGCATGCATTTTATCACTCATTTGTTGGGGTTTTTTATTGCTTAGCTATTGTTTCTCATAAATTTCTGGTGCTCTCCTCTGTTCTTCCTATATTGTGCCTGATTACTTTCTAAGATATCTCACTTTCTATACCAATCATGTTTTTCCCTCTCTACATTTTCAAAGTATTCTTGATAAGATTCACAAGACTTTAGGAAAACATATTCTTAACCAGATTTGTTAGGTTGAATCCATACCTGCTCTGGAGCACATTACTCCTATATTACAGAATGACAGAAATTTGGAGATAGAAGGGGTTTCAGAGGTCATTCAGTACAAACTACCAAGGAGTCATCACTATAACATACCTAACAAATGGTTATTCAATCTCTCCTTAAGTCATCCACAGAGTGGGAGGGGAAGTCACCAACTTTTAAGGAAAGCTATTCCTTTTTTTTTTAAGTTCTATTTGTTAGGAAGATTTTTCTCCCCCAACACCAAGCCTAAGTTTACCTCTTTGTATCTTATTTCCATTGCTCCTGATTCTACTCTCTGGTGACAAATAGAACAAATCTAATCTTCCCTTCACACAACAGCCCTTCAGTTATTTGAATACCATTATTATGTAACCCCCAAGTTTTTTCTTCTTGATAAAGCTAAACATGTTCAGTTCCTTTACCTGATCCACATATGCCATGGACACAAAGTCCTTCACTATTCTGCTTTCCCTCCTCTGGACACTCTTCATTTTATCAATCTCCCTAGAAACCGTGGTATCTAAAACTGAATCTAGATTAGTTCTGGCAAGGAAAAAGACAATGGGTCTATCACTTCCCTGTTCCTTGAAACTATGACCCCCTTATAAAATTACCTTACCTTTTTTTTTACTTCTATTTCACACTATACATTCATATTAAGCTCACAATCTTTTGTAATCCCAAAATCTTTATTCAGAACAATTGCTATCAAACTATGCCTCTTCCATTTTATGTTTAGAAAGTTGACTTTTGTGCCTAAATTGAATTATGCCTTTTGGGCTGAGATTCAGTCCAATACACTAACCTAGAATAATCCTTTGGATCTTGACTCTGTCATTCATATTTTAATCTAGAGCCCAAATATGCAAGTCTAATTGTCAGGTAAATCCATTAACAGGGAAATTCTTTGCCTGGGGTAAAGCAAAGGAACTGTGAGTGACATAGGGTAAAGCTCACCTGGATTTGGGTTAATGAAGAAACAGGCACATTGCTGATGAGGCAAGAGGAAAGACAGATCCAAGGCCCTCAGCAACTGCCTGGAGGAGGTAGTATAACCCACTGTGACATTTAAAAAGTTTAAGTGACATAGTTTCTGGGCAATTAATCATTTTATTAATAATGCTAGCATTTTATTTATAAAAGGGTCAAGGACGCTCTTGAATGCTCAACACCCTTCATGGAACCCCCTCAATACTTATATGTTCTTGGAAGGTGAATGCTCCTGAGGGTGGCAACCAACTCTGATTGGTTAACAAGTATTGAAAGAGAATGAATATTGTAATGAAATGAGGACTTATTGCAATGAGGGTCTTGGGGTTTATGACACTAAACACCTAATTCTTGGTCAAAGAGATTTATCAATTTCTATATCACCTGTTTGACAAAAGGGAGAATCCACCTTTTTTCAGGCCTGTCTGAGTAAACAGGGTGAGCAGAAATCTACCCATTTGCCTAAACTTAGAATTTCTTTACTGTCTTTCATTAGATGTTAGCCATCCTGACTGGATAAGTCTCTGCCCAAGATTTCCCACACTGGCTGATTTCTGGATGAGGAAGTAGGAAAGGGGAAAACTCTAGTCCTAATTCAATAATTAGTCAATATATGAAAGAAATAATCATTTGTCTCATTTGAATGAGATTATCTGGGAAGAAACTTGTGAGGGGTATTATCTCCTCGGGGCAGATTCCTCTGCCTCTTCGCTACCTACCCAATAGGGTGCTAATTAATACACTCTCAATTTCAGCACACTCAGCCAAAGTTGCCCTACTTATGGCTCTAAGACAAATACCATATTCTTAACTAGCTTCATGGTAGCTTCACTTAGAGAATTGTAGTTTCTATGGCTTTGGGCAGTGCTTGCAAAGGTGATTTGAGGGTGAGAGTGGAATTGTGAATTCCAATCTTTTGTGGGTAAAAACTGAGTAACCTTCCAGGTACTGACCTGTACTTGCTGCTAATTATTGCCTTTTTCTTTTCCTGAGGGCCCCACAGATGGGCCTACCTATAACTAATAGTAAATTAAGTAATCAGGCAAGGAATGATTCTAAAAGGACCAGACCAAGTTGAACAAGAAAGAACTAGGAAAACCTAAAATGGAGAAGGCAAGGGTCAAAACTGTAGAACAGCCAGAGGAAAGTATGAAAGGGTAGGTTGCTATAGAGATTAGTGGACTAGTGACAAACAATGATTTATAGCCTCTTTTGACAGATATCAGGACTTTGTGGCTATCCTAATCCAATGTCTTAAAGAATCTACTATATACGAAACCAATGTCCTGGCCAAGGACTCTATTGACTGCCCCACCTAGCTGCCCGTGTATAAAAATATTGAAGAGAAATTCACTGATTCACAGGAGGTGTGATAGGATAACTCTGCTAAGACAAGCAGGTCAGGGCATTTAGCGGAAGTGTATGGACAAGAAAATGGGATAGGGACTTGGATTTTGCCAAGAAAGTCAACTCTGCAACCCTGGGGAGTTGAGGCATCACTGAGTAGGATTGGAGAAAAGGTTTGTTGGAAATAATTCTCCCTCTCCTTCTCCTCTTCCTCTTTGTTCTTCCCCCATCACATCTACAAATTTCCACTCCACCCCTCACACACAAGTAAGAAGAAAGCAGAAATGGGTGTTGAGTCCAGAGCTATTCCCAAGAAATCTGAGGAGGTCTGAGGTAATGAAGGGGAAGGAAAGGAAGGATGGGAAGAAAATCTCAGACACAAGTAATGAAGAGGGAGAAAAAAGAAGAGGAAGTCCTCTGGCCAGCAGGTCATCCAGCTGGGACAGTTACTCCCCTGAGCTGGTCATATATAAAGGGTGTGCATCAAGCAAGCGGGTGATCACTAAGGGTTCACTGATGTGTCTCATTGTGAGCCAGGAACTAGGCTAATTGCTGTCATTATGAGCCAGGAACTGGGCTAATTGCTGAGGATTTAAAGCAAGACAAAAACAATCTCAGCTCTCAAGAAGCTTACATTCTAACAGAGGAGACAGCATGGATAAAAATAGGCACATACCAGATACGCAAGAGTAGATCAGTCAATAGGAACTGGAAAGGGAGTGGCAGCTTGTGGACTGGGAAAAGCTTCCTAGAAGGGGTGGTATTTAAGCTGAGCTTGGAAAGAAGGCAGCAATTTCAAGAGCACTCCAAGCATGGAGCACAACTAGTGCAAAGGTATTGAGACAAGATTATCTGCATTCCTGTACATATTGTAGCAAAACACATATAAAAAGTATCTGTGACTTTTCCCTAATGTAGGAAATACACACACACACACACACACACACACACACACAGAGTACACTCCAGTAGACAGAAGTATATACAAGTTGCATAACCGGCCCAGAGTCACAAAGTTAGTAAGTTAGGTCTACCTGACCCCAAATCTAATTCTCTGTACGCTGCACATGATTCCTTTATACAGGCATACCTTCATATATATACACCTTTATAAAGGCATACCCTATGTATGCATATGAATATGGACTCTATGTGTGTTTTATAAGTGTATATGTACATATTAAAGATATATAATATGTCTATATATTGCATATATATGCATATACATAATTTAACATCTCTCATACAATATCCCAAGAATATCTCTTGGAACTTACAAAATACAAGATATATATACCCACATATGTATGTGTGTACATATTCATAAATGTACACATATATACATATGTACCTAAACATATATGTTTCTACTATTTCATGCACATTTCTTTCTATTTTCAGGTATTTGCTTCTTCTCCCTAAACTATGTACATTCTAATATCCCTCTCCCACTGTGTCTCTTCACCTGAATTATCACAATTTGATAAACAATGAACAATGGAAGTTTTAAGACAAAGTTTTAGACAGAATTTAAACAAGTTTTAAGACTTTAAATATACAAATCCAACTAAACTTTTGAAAGATAAAGAACAAAGTAATACACAAGGCCTATGAGCAGTGGAAACGATAGATTTTTTTGAGTGGTTTTCACCTGGCAAAGTAACCTAAGTCAATACTGAATGCAACATTTATGACTGTTGATTTGTAATTAAAAGCTAAGACAATTTAGTAATTACTTGGACAAATGTCTGGTTGAAATACTCATATGCAATATTTACAGAGGTTAAACAAATTTGGCACCTTTTTCAGTATACAGTCTTGGCCCATTTTGCTCTAAAAACAAAGTGGTAAATATGTGCTTTTGCTTATTTATTTTGGGAAAATTAAAAATTTCATTTTGTGGTTTTTGGACTCTGATGGTGTTTTACTGGTGCGACCCCTGATTTAAAAAAATTGATTCACTTCCACAATATCTTTTTTTCAGTTTTAATAAGAAAAAATCACATCTTTTTAGTAGAAAGAAGTCACTTATTTGCTCTTGATTTCATCTAAGTTGGTGAAAACAAATTAAAAATTGAGCCCTGGGCCTCATTTTCCTTGAATGTGAAATGAAAGGGTTAAATTAAATAATTTTGGAAGTCCCTTCCCACATGATGACTCTGATCTTATGAACTAGAGAAATAACCAGATGATTTTTATCACCTGAGGCTCAAGAATTGAATCTCACAAGAGGATTGAGTATCACATAAAAATTAAACATAAACATTAATTTGGTCTCCCAAGTGATACCAGCCCAGATTGGTCTGCAGCACAGGATTGGGCACCAGGCTGGTGAAGAGCTTTGGAGATGAATCTGAAATCATCCGTCATTGCTATGATGAAGGTTAAATTCATAACTTGGACCTCTCTGAGTTGAATTCCATTCATTCGTTGGAATTGATTGGTTGGTTGTCATGATTTTTTTTTAACCTGCTTATTTCAGAGATTGACTATCTCTCTGGGATGCAGTTAATTAGCATCATCAGTTACAAAGAGATGAGTAATTGAAACCTACACAGAGATGGAAGACAATCTGTCTTTATACAGATGAGCAATGTTCCTGCCAATGGCATCATCTTTACATAGTAAGAATAATAATAAACTTCCTGAACTGGCTAATATTCAGCCATTTAAAAATAATTTTTTCCCCACACTGATTATTCTGTTCTCAATCTAATGGTATGTTTATTTGGACATCAAAATGATATTTACTGATACTGACAAAGAAATGTGCTTATTATAGAATTATGGGTTTGGGAGGGACCTTTGAGATTATGAAGTCTTACTTTCTGTTTTATGGAAAAGGAAACAGAGGTTCAGGGAAGTGAAGAGATGTGCTCAGATTCAAAGTAGTCACTGGCAGAGAGACAACTAGAATACTGTCCTCTTGCCTCTCAACCCAAGACATTTTGCTGCACTATACTCAGGGGCATGCTAAAACCAGCTCAGACCAGTTCATGAGAAATCATGGTTAAATTTTCACTGCAATCATATACTCTTTGGAAATCAATAAATCAAAGCTTGATAAATTATTGTTTTGTTGATTGTTTTAACTTAAGAAAATAATAGAGCAAATGTCAAAATGCAAATTAAATTTAAAAGTGTGTCATTCATAAATTTCTTCTCTTGGCAAGTCAATTGTTAAACATTACCAGAACATTCCTGCACTGCTTATGTTTGCTTTCATATGACAATGGACTACTATTCCCTGTCTTCACCACACCTGCCCCAATAAAAACTGTCTACAGGGTTATATTACCTAATTACAAAAACTGTGATTTTAGTAACATGACTCTTTCTTTTGACATTACATGTAGAGACAGTATTTTTTCCTAAGCTTTGGCCTTATAATTTTTATAAGACTAGGAATAAGAGACTTCTGAATAACTATGGTCCAACATGAGAGAGATCATACTGCCTCTTACATTGATCAGTGAAAGACAGGACTGGGATAAGCTCAAATAACAAGAAAGAGAAAGGAATCTGATGGCTAAACACACACACAATGAAAAACATAAACAGACATAGCTGTTTATTCAATATAGAGCTTGCAATCACTCTAAAGATTATCGAGTCCAAGCTATTATTCATTAATACAGATGGCATGATTAAGGCACACAGAGTTGAACTGACAACCAATGACAAATAGCAAGTTTCTGGCAGAACCAAAGCTAGGACCCAAAACCAAATCCAGCTGGTCTTCTGTCTCCTGGTCTCACAACCAGTTCTCAAAAATTTGTACCAATGACAGATTCAGGATGATTTAAATTCACATATAATCTCCAAATTCCGTTCTGCCCCAAACTCTGGCCTCTTCCTAGAATATATAACATCCATTCATGATGTCATTTATGGATCTCTCAAACACTATTAGGATAATGGTGTGAAGTCTCAGAATAATCCCTAGATCACAATAACCCATAGACCTGAACAATAGCCTAGACTCATTATGTGGTCATTTTGACCTGAAAATTAACTTCCCGCCCCCCAACCAAAGGGACTAGTACAAAGTACAACTACATACATAAAACTAGTGGGGAAAGAAGATTCAGATATGATGTATCCTCCCCAACTGCCTGAACTTGAATTAGCATGTCAAAGAAACACAAAAGAAAACCGCTTACTTCAAAATGTAAACAATTCTCTAGGGAGCAAGCCACATATCCTGAGTCACAGAAGTTTACTTGGGTTGAACCTTCACATATCAGATAACTCCCAAGGGCAGCAGAGCAGTCACCAGACTAATAATCTATCAAAAGAAATCACCACTTTCCTTCCTCCTCAAATACTCAACAACATTTATGATGTCCTTGAGGTGGGCATACTCTTCAACAGTACCCATCTCAACCCATCCATGTGTAGCCTTTATCTACTGTTTTCTTTAAGGTCACCACAGAAGCCCATTCAAAAATCTGGTAGCCTTCGTCATGTCTTCTGACATTGTAAGAATGTCTCCAGAGACACAGCTTGTCCATCAGACAACCTTCCCTCCCACTGTGTGATCAGCCCATTTTTTTTTTGCAAATTTTGCATTTCCCTGATGACATCCTTTGTTGTCAAAGTGCCTGATTCTTTAAATGCTGAAACCTGGTCACACTCACCGTGTAGCTCTCCATTGGCCCCTCTGTGGTACTCATTTTCAATTCGTCTGAGAATGTAATGATCCATGACTTGCATCCTCCTTAAAAATCCCATATAAATGCCACCTGAGCACACCTGTAATGGAGGCACAATTGCTCAGCATATGCAGGTCACCTCCTCCCATTATGCTAAGGTATGACTTATATTTATTTCCCAGCCTTTCACTCCTTGAAAGATGTGCTAGTGAATAATTAAATGTCCAAAGGGCAAGCAATAACAGAGCAGAAGCGAAGTTGAGATCCTAGGAAATCTACAGAGCAGCAATGACAGGAATTTCAAGTTAGGGCTGCCAGAATGGAATGGAAAGATGAATTTTACATGTTCTCAGTGAGAAAGGGATTGGCAGTCCCCAAAATGGCCCTTCCAGACTAGACACCATAGTCACAGAAGCGTAGAGTCTTAGAGATAAAAAGGACCTTAGACATAATATTTTATTGTCCCCTTATTTTGCAGCTGAGGAAACTGAGGACCAGAGAGGTAAGTGACTTGCTCAAGGTCACATAATTAGGAAGTGGTGTTGTCAAGATACTCAAATTCATTTTTCCAGATTCTCATTTAAGTGTTCTTCTAATTCCAAATAACTTTGAAAGATATAAGAATTCTAACAAATGTTGTGACTCTCCCTGATTCCAAAGGACCAAGGATGAAACATTCTGGTCACCTCCTAACAGAGGGTTGACAGACTCAAGGGATAGAATGAAGTATACATTGATGGACATGGCCAGTGAGGAGATTTATTTTACTTGATTTTTCATATTTGTTATGTTGGTTTACTCAAAGGAGGAGGGATGTGGGAGAGAGAAAATAAGTTGTTTATTATTTTAAAAGTTAAAGACGGGGCAGCTAGGTGGTGCATTGAATAGAGCACTGGCCCTAGAGTCAGGAGGACCTGAGTTCAAATCCGACCTCAGACACTTAACACTCACTAGCCATGTGACCTTGGGCAAGTCACTTAACGCCAATTTCCCTACTCTCTCCCCTCGAAAAAAAAAGCAAAAAAAAAGTTAAAGACAAAAAAAATAATATGCAATTGAGAGTTCATTAAAATCACTACATGTCAAAACACAAATGACTGTAACATTAAATCTTCAAAACTACAATTTTAATAGGTTTATAAATCCAACAGGACATTCTATCCCAATATTCTAAAACCTAATTAGTAATTACAACTGATATTTATATAATACTTTAAGATTTACAATGCCTTTTATGGACATTATTCTATTTGAGTTTCATAAAAATCTTACCAAAAAGGTAGCCCAGATATGATTTTAATTTATAAATGAGGCTTAGTTAGATAAGTAATATATTAGGAATTAAATAACTAATAAATGTTAAAAGCAGAATTTGAACACAGATCTTTCTATCTCCTAGCCTACTATACCTACCAAACTGTGTAAGTCATACAAAAATATCTAGATGTTTCTTGCTGTGCTTTGACTTCTGATATCACCTACCATAGTCCTCTTAGAATGCCACAGTCAGCACGATATATAGTGCTGACACACACAAACATATACACAATGTATACATAGATATGTACTATATAAACATATGTGTGCCTATACGTGGTATCTATCCATACATCTTTATATGTGTGGATATGCACTATGTGTACATATGTATGTGTGCATGTAGAAAATAGGGAGAATATGTAGCTGTTGGTATTCTGAGGACCATTTGAAGCCCTTCTCCTTTACCCCCAAATGTCTACTCTATTGACCTGCTATTTTGATTTTTCACTAAGATTCTGTCTATACAGAAAACCTTTGTTAACACACAAATATATTCTGTAGGAAGACATTAGCATGGTTATTAGCATGGATTCATTCATTAGTCAACAGCTATGCACTGAACAGCCATATTCAAGGCCCCATGCTTAGTGTTAGAGGACATCAGAGGAAGTATGTGATACAATGCTACTCTAAAGTACTACTCCACGCTTATGATTTACTTAGGGAAAGAGAGCATCATCATCACCACCAAATAACTTTCCTAGAGCATAAGTCTGATCATGTCACTCCCTTCCTCTACTCAAGAATTTCCAATAACGTCCTATTGCCTCTTAGATACAGACTAAAACAAAAACTCCCCAACTTGGATTTAAAGCCTCCACAGTCTGTCTCCCGCATACATTGCCCCCTGTGTGTATATGCACGTTTTAGCCGAACCATCCTACTCGCTCTTCCTTCAATTCAGCATTCCATCCTTCAGTTTAATATTTTTGCATAGGTTGCCCTGCCCTCATTAGCATTACTGTCATTGATAGCTGAGAAAACTAATTTTGAGAAGTTAAACAATTTGATAAGTTAAACACTTATCACTAACTTAAAAACAGTTTGGACTCCGTGTCTGGTTTTCTGATCACTGAACTACACTTTTCTTAAAAAGAGTAGTTCTTGAAGGTGACTTATCCTGGGGAAAACCCAGGTAAAGTCAGGCCTTGATGTGATTCCACAGATAAATGGAAGGAAGAAGTTAGTTCAGAAGAAACAGAGCAGAACTATAGATCTATTTGGTAAAGTCCTTTTGTCATCTAGATGTGATCTACACTGACAGCACATGAAATCTGCCTGCTGCCAGGACTGAGAATTCGGAGGCTACAGAGAGAGAAAACAGATGCACTCTGCCTGCGGCCTCACACATCTGCTCTACAAGTCATTGCTGTAATTCTCTAGCAGAGACAATAAAAAAATCACATAAAATTTTATTGTGTTAGTGACACCAGTTATTACATTCTGCAGCCAGAAAGCCACCCGGAGGCTGGACCTTGCCTGACTTTCAGTACAGAGGAAGTAGCTACCTTGCCACTCAAGAACCAAGCAGTAACAGTGGAGATGTTAAGATTCATTTTGGAGAGGTTAGGGCATTAGGGAAGTGACATACAAGAAAGATGAAGCAAATGGGTGCCATGGGAAAGGTAGCATGGCAATCGTCTGAGTGTGCCAGAGTTTTCTGTGATAGATTGAATCCATAATAATTATCAAAAGATTTCCTGCAGTTAAAAAAAAATCCATTTAGTGAGAGGAAAGAAAGGCTATTTTTGTCCTTTTTATAAAAGTAGCTTCTCAATCCATAACCTTGGCTAAAGTCCTGTACACAATATACAGAAACCTCTCACTACATAGAACACCACTAATTCAGGATCGGTGACAATCTGGTCTAGGGGAAAAAATATTTTTGTGCAAGAGTCAGTCCCTGATTTATAAATACTTGTCTTATGAATAATCCACATGTAAATCATCATAATCATCAACATCATATCTATTCTGGGAGGCTACAAGGTGGCAATGGTGAAATGAATAGATTGTGGGACTCAGGAAGATCAGAGTTTGAATCCTGCCTCTTATTAGTTATGTGATCCTGGGCAAGTCATTTATCCCCTCTATTCCTCTGTTTCTTCAGCCATAAAATGGGGCTCAAAATAATAGCAAAGACCTCACAGCATTGCGAGGACCAAATGATATGACATATACAAACCTTTAAACACAACATGACCTTTATCTGGTGCTATAGGGTTCTCAAAGCATATTATATAACATTATCTAATTTGGGCCACTGCTGCTCTTCCCTGCTACCATGGTAGATTCTTACCTACCGCTCCTTGCCAAATGAATCCTGCCATTCGGACTTTTGCAATAACAGATGTTCTTTTTTACTCCCCTTCTTGGTAAATACATGTAGGGCCTTGAGAGACTCCTGCCGGAACCCTGAGAGAGTTGGCCTGGAGCCAAGACTCGTCCCTGGCCTCTTCCCACCAGTAGTAATTTGATTCACTTGGGGGCTGCCTCAAAATCCCCTAAGCCTCATACAGTGACAGGAAGACAAACAGAAATCAGCATGGGAACTCTTTTTCGCCTGTAGACACAAGGACCATAATGTATCACTGTCAAAATGGAATTCAGGACCCTGGTCAGTAGCAGGACACACTTTCAAAATACTGAAAAGTAAAAGATCATTCATCAAATGGAACAGGACCAGGCTTCCCACCCAACCCAATTTTGTCAAGAGCTCTTAGTAGGAGTGCCCAGAATCAGTGCTCTGAAGAGTATTATACTCTCAAGTACTCCCAAGCACCACCCTTTGGGCCAAAGCTGTCTAAATATAGCAAGTGTATATTTATGCTCCAGGAACATGGGAAGCCTCCAGCTGTTCCTTCTTCCCTGACCAGTTCAGGAACATAATAGCTCTTGGTATTGGCCAGTCTTCTCTCAATTTTCTCATGGGAGCAAAGTAGCTAATGCAAAGCCCAACACCACTGATCATCTAGAAGCCCCTACACCTTCTTTCCTCTTCTGCTTCCAGAGACTTTCTCCAATGCTGCTGCAGGGATGCCTAGACACTAGGACCTCGGCTTGTGGTCACCACTCATATATTCTCCTCCACTCCCTTCAGAGTTCAGAGGAGCTTATTGTTAAAGAGAGAGGAGAGAGTGTATATTTCCAGCTCAGGGTTCTGAGTTGTTGGGCTTAAAGCTAAGGCTTCAAGGTCTGTACTCAAGTCTCAGAAAGCTTAGGGAGACTTAAGACTTAGGACTACTTTTAGAACTTTTTCAAGCATTCAGCTGCCTGATGGATTAAGGGGACTTTTGTGGACTTGGCTTGGGATATAATGATCATTTATAACAGTGGATTTTGGGGAAAAAAGTATTTTCTCACAGAAACAAGCAACCTACTCCCAAATTAACTTTTGAAACATAGGTTGGAAATATATATCTAAGAAGGAAAAGTTGCTAAACAACTGAATAGTGTCAACAAGATAAGAGGAGAGATACCAACTTTAAAAATGAAACTAATTATTTTAAAGGCATTTAAGGATAGCTAGATGTCAGAGGGAGTGGAGAACTAGACTTGGAGTCAGGAAAACTTGAATTCAAATCTTGCCTCAGATATTGGCTAGTTGCATAACACTGGGTATCATTTAACCTCTCTCAGCTTCAGTTTAGCCATATGCAAATGGGGATTATAATAGCACTTGTTTCACAAGGTTGTTGTGAGGATCAAATAAATTAACATGTATAAGGCAATTTGCAAACCTTAAAGAAATAATAGCTATCATTTTGGACAATAGTTTCTTGTATAGAATGGATTCTGCTCATTGCAAATGAATCATCTATTGTAGGTCCTGAAGATAGCTCCTTTGAAACGTGGAACTGGTAGTTCAAGTTATTAAATGTACTCTGAAGCAATGAAGTCACATATTTTTAGTAAGTCTTTCAATTCAGGCTTTTTTATTCAGTCTGACTGAGACAGTATTGGATATTGGTGAGAGTACTGGATTTGGAGTCAGAGGAAAGGAAAGTTCAAATATCACCTGCAATACTTTCTGGCTTAATAGTTATAAGTGCTTAAGTTCACTCAGGTTAAGTGAGCTTCTTCATCTATAAAATGGGGTTAATAATATCCACAGTATTAGCAGTCTCCTTTGTTGGCCCATCACTATGCCTCCTAACGAAGATGTTTCCAAAGAATCTATTCTTGGCCTTTGTTTTTTCTTTAACACTTTCTCTCTTGGCAATCTTATTAGTTCCCATGGATTTAATTATTATCTTTATGTAGATTAGATATGTGTGCACATGTGTGTATATGTATATGTGAATATATGTACATATATGTGTATGTATGTATAGGGAAAAAAAAGAAGTTGGGAGGGGAAGACCCTCAGGGTTGCTGTTCCAAAGAGAAACTGTTACCATTGACATTCACTGTAAGCCAGGAGAGCCCAAAATATAACCATTAAGTGGAGCTTGCAGGGACCTATTGGGGTGCAATCTAAGAACTTCAGAGTGAACTGGGAGGGAGGGAGGGAGGGAGGAAGGAAGGAAGGAAGGAAGGAAGGAAGGAAGGAAGGAAGGAAGGAAGGAAGGAAGGAAGGAAGGAAGGAAGGAAGGAAGGAAGGAAGGAAGGAAGGAAGGAAGGAAGGAAGGAAGGAAGGAAGAAAGGAATCTAATCAGTAAACCCCAAGTTAAATGGGCAGCTTCTGGCCACCAAATTTTACCTTCCTTTAGATAAAAGGAAAGGGAGAGGGAGAGCACAAGCTGAGTTATTCAGGCAGCTTGTTCTACTCACAGGTTGTGTTTGCCCTTCATTTTCAAAGAGGACCATGGCATCAGGGAAATGATGTCATGACTTGCAGTTGACTTTGATTTGAGTGAGGGAGGGCTGTGCAAGGTCACCAGCTTCACTTTCTCCTCCACAGACATCTGGATCCAGTGACCAGATATAGTGACTATATTTTGAGCCCTCCTGGCCTAGAGTGAATGCCAACAGTAACTGTTTCTCTTGAAACAGCAACCCTGAGAGTCTTCCCCTACCAGTTTGATTTTTTTTCTTTTTTTTTATTAAAGGGGCAATCCCTTGACTTACTTCTTAAAGAGGCCCATTCACTGAATGGACATTACCTTACTCTAAGTGAGCACCAGAAAAGGCCTTAGCCTAAAAGAGCCAGGGTTTCCCATTGCATATGTATATGTGTATGTGTATGTGTATGTATATATGTATGTGTATGTCTATATGCACGTGTGTGTGCACATGTATATATACATATGGATGTAGGTGTGTACATGCATACACATATACACTTTCTCCCCTGACTTCAGTACCATATTACCAATTGTCTATTAGGCTTTTCAAACTGTATGTCTCAGAAGCATCTTAATTTCAACATGTCCAAAACTGAATTTAATATCTTTCCCTACCCAAACCTTTTCCGCTTCGGAATATCTCTATTTCTGTTCGAGGTACCATTGTCTTTTCAGTCTCCCAGGTTCATAACTGTAGCATTACATTTAACTCGCCAGTCTTTTTAACCCACATATCCAAACAACTGCGAAATCTTGACCTTGCTACCTCTACTTCATCTCTTGTATCCAACCCCTTCTCTCTACTCACACAGCTACTACTTTATTTAGTTCAAACACTAATCATCTTTTACTGAGATTATTGCAATAATCTCCCCCCTCTAGTGCATTCTATACACTAATACCAAAATTATTTTCTTTAAGCTCTGATCTCACCATATCACTCTGCTACTCAATAAATTCCAGTGGGGACCTAATACTCTGAGAATCAAATATAAATAACACTGTTTAGCTTTAAAACCTTCTATAACTTGGTCCCAAGCTATCTTTCCACTTTCATTGGACATTTCACCCCCTCCTGTATACTCTGATCCATCCATACTGAGCTTCTCTCTGTTCCTCCCATTTCATTGTCCATCTTCTACCTCTGTGCCTTTGCCATGGCTGACCCTTATGACTGAAATGCACTTACTCCTCACCTCCACCTCACAGAGTTCTTCTCTTCGTATAAAATGCAGTTCAAGTATTACCTTTTATATGAAGCCTTTCCTGATCATCCCAATTCCTGGTGCCTTCCCTGCCTCTTAAACTACTTTTTATTTCTTTGTGTATTCTCTTTATGTTTATTCAGTATATACCTATTTATGTATATCTTGTCTCCTCCATTAAAACGCAAGCTCTGTGAAGGCAGGCATGATTTCATTCTTTATATTTGTATCCCCAGCATTGAGCATAGTTCCTGACACACAGTAAGGGTTTAATAAATGCTGATTGATTAATTGATCATCTCAGAGGCCTGTTGGAAGGATTTAATGAGATATGCAGGTAAAGTGCTTTGCAAAGCCAAAAGCACATATAAATGTCAACTCTCATCACCACGATTATTATTGCTGTCCTTGATAAATCCAAGTTAATGGATTTTGATTGTAGTCATGAACTTCACTAATTAGAAAAGTTGAGTTTATTTCCTGATATGGCTTCAGAGGTAATATTGTCAAATTCAAGGTTTATTTCTCTCTAATAATTCCTTACTGCAGCTATTTTTGTAAAAGTTGAGAATAGAGAATAATGATTTTTAACACAGAGGATCTAAAAGGTCAAAGTTTTTAGGAGCATTAGTAATCCCAAGGGACTAAAGGGTTACAGATGGACTTTTACTAGATATATTTGCCATGAAAAAAGGGGAAAAAACAATAATTGTTCTAGTCTTTGGTTTGGACTAGGATAAGTAAAAGCCAAAGAAATAAATCTTACAGTCTTGTCTTCATTTTTCAGCCTTCAAGATCACTAATGAGGCAGCACTGCAGAGATAAATCTAAAATTTTAATAGGGAAAGAATGAAAAATATATAGCAAATGCTTCTGCAGTGCCCTTCCAGGTCACTTTGGCTTCTTTAAAGTTGTCCTGATTGTTATGAATTTTATGAGACTGTTTGGAGCCCAATAAAAGCAGTTCGCCCCAGATCCTCTCTTTCAATTTGTGTGCATCTGTGTTTGTGTACATGTTTCACAGGTGCTGACATTTTTAAAAATTGCTTTTAATAAGAAAATTGAATTAGGTGTTCGAATACCTACATATTTCTCATCTAGAACTAAATAGCTTACATTTTTCACAGATTTTCTTGCCTATTCTGAGTGTGGGAAATAGTGCTTGGGAGTAGTGGCTAGTTGTCCAATTAAGTGTAGGAATATACAGAAGTTTACAGTGTGACCTTGAAAAGCAGAGGAAGATCTGAATGTAGGTCCAGCCCAAGCAAAAATATGATTTTTCCTCTTGTCCTTTGCCTTCCTTCTTCCCTCCCTTCCTCCCTCCCCCTTTTCTTTCTTTTTTCTTTTCTTCCTTCCTTTGTTCCTCCCTCTCTTCTTTCCTTGCTTCTTCCCTTCCTCCTTCTCTCCTTCATAGTTTAGTAGGATTTGGATTTAGAAGATCTAGGTTTGAACTCTAGCCCTTCCACTTACTATATGACCTCAGGTAAATAGTTTCACTTATTTGGGTCTTAGTCTCATCTATGAAAGGAGGTGGTATATTAAGGGCCCTTTAAGTACACTTCCTGCTCCAAATCCTATGATACTAAAATTAAATAATGGATATAAAGCATTTCATACATAGATGTGTTATTTATACACACATATAGCTATATGCATTCTGTATATGTATGCACATTATATGTGTATATATACATATGGAATGCATATAGTTATGGGTATATATAGATAATAGATGCATATATGATTAAATGTATTTACATATCTGTATTTAAACATATATGCACACATATGTATGGAGAGAGAGAGAGAGAGAGAGAGAGATGAAAGACAGTGAAGCATACCAGATAGAGATATCATCTCTCAGTCATGAAGATTTGGCTTCAGGTCCTTCCCTCTACCATACACTGGCTATATGGCCCAACATTTCTCTAAAGTTATATGTTACAAAACAGTTACTGGTTCTATTAGTGGAAAGTCCTGCCTTACTTAAATTACCCCATACCAGTGAAATTGAAAAGACTGAGTACAATGTTTTGTGAAGAACAATAGACTTCACAGAATCACAGAATTTGAGAACTGGAAAGTAGTTCAGTGGCTGTGTAATTCCATATGTTATGAAATCTTCACTATAATATGCCCAACAATGGTCATCCAATCCCTGCTTGAAGACGTCCAAGGAAGAGGAACCTACTACCTCTCAAGGCAAGGCATTCTATTTTTGAGGCAACTCTAATAATGTGAACTTTTTTTTCCCCTGACATGAAGCCTAAATTGCTTTTCTACAACTTCCAATCATTATTCTTGGTTCTACATTCTTTGGTGCTAAATAGAACAAGTCTAAATAACAACTACCTATTTTTATTACATTGGCCCTGCCAAACCATGAACAATCAACATATCTCCAACTATTTAAATTTGATTTTATTTATATAAAAAGTTTTTTATATAATTTTATTTATATAGTTCCTGGGTTTCTTTTAGCAGGTATACTCCCAGATATTTAATGCTGTGTAGAGTTGTTTTAAATGGAGTATTTTTTACCATCTCTTCTTGCAGAGTTTTGCTTGTGATCTATAGGAATGATGATATTTGGATTTATTTTATATCCTGCTACTTTGCTAAAATTATTCATTGTTTCAATTAACTTTTTAGTTGAATTTTGGGATTTTCCAAGAATATCAATATATCATCCGCAAAAAGAGATAGTTTTATTACATCATTCCCTATTCTGATTCCTTCAACGTTTTTTTCTTCTCTTATTGCTATTGAGGGATTTCCATTAAAATATTGAATAATATTGGTGACCATGGGAATTCCAATTAAATTACTAAAACAATTATTTTACTGATTTAGAAAAAAATAAGAAAGTTCATTTAAAAAAAAACAAAAAGTCATGAATATCAACAGAAATAAAGAAAAATGTAGAAGCAGCTAGGTGGCACAGTGAATAGAGCACCAGCCCCGGAGTCAGGAAGATCTGCGTTCAAGTCCAGCCTCAGACACCTAACACTTACTAGTCACATGACCTTGGGTAAGTCACTTAACTCCAATTGCCCTGCCTTTTCCACTGCAGAAAAGCAAACAAAAAAAATATTAAAGGAAGGAACTTTAGCAGTACCAGATCTTAAAGTATATTGTAAGGCAGTAATTATCAAACCATCTAACAAATAGAAAGGTAGTTCAATGGAGTAGAGTAGACATACAATTTACAGCAGCAAATAAACATAAAGGTTTAAGATTTCAGAATATGAATTCATTATTTGGTGACAATCGTTGAGAAAACTAGAAAGAATTATGGCAGAAACTGGGCATGTTCAAATATCTCACATAATTTACCAAGATAAGGTCAAAATGAATACATGACCTAGATATAAAAAAGAGATTTTACAAGAAAATTAGAAGAACATGGAACATATTGCTTATCAGACTTATGGATGAATGAACAATTTATGAATAAACAAGAGATATAGAACAAAGTTAGGTATAAAATGAATATTTCAATTATATTAAATTAAAAAGGCTTGGGCCAAATAAAATAAATGTAACCAAGATTAGAAGAAAAGCAGAAAATTGGGGAAAATTTATAGACAGTCTCTCAGATAAAGGTCTCATATCTCGAATATATAAGGAACCTTGTCAAATCATAAAAATAGTGAGCAAAAATAAAATGGAGGTAAATTCACAAATAGTAATTAGAACTTTTTCAAATCTATAAAATATGAGTTATTCCCTCAATTGATAAATAATCAAAGGACACGAACAGGCAATTTTCCTATGAAGAAATCAGAACAATTTATAGTCATATGAAAAAATGCTCTAAATGATTATTGATTAGAGAAGTGTAGATTAAGACAACCTTGAGGTATAATTTTACACCTACCAGATTGGCTAAAATGATAGAAAGGGAAAGTGAAAAATGTTGGAGAATGTGTGGAAAAATTGGGACATTCATTCATTGTTGGTATAATTATGAACTGATCCAACCATTGTGGAGGATAATCTGGAATTATGCTCAGAGAGTTATTAAACCACCTATACCCTTTGACTCAGCAATACCACTACTTGGTCTGTTTCTAAAGATGATTAAGGAAAAAGGAAAAGAACCTATATTCTCTAAAATGTTTATAATAGCTCTCTTGTAGTGGTAAAGAACTGGAAATTGCAGGGATTCCCATCATTTGGGTAAAAGCTGAACAAGTTGTAGTATATGATCATGATGGAATACTGCTATGCTATAAGAAATGATGAGTTTAGACTCATGATGGAGAGAGATGTCTACATCCAGAGAAAGAACTAGAAAGAACTGAGTATGAATCCAGATTGAAGCAAACTACCTGATCTTTTTCTTTTTCTTTGTTGGTTTTGTTTCCTCTTTACCATTTTTCATTCCATCTGATATAATCCTTGTTTATAACCTGACTAATGTCTAATGTGAAAGTATTTGCAGATCCTGTACTTGATTGTATACCGTCATGGGGTGGGGAAGGGGAGGGAGAGAGAGAAAATTTGAAACTCAAGGAATTGTGGAATTGAATCTTGTAAACTAAAAATAAACAAGCAAGTTAATAAAGACAAAAAAAAAAGAAATGATGAGTTTGATGATTTAAAAAAAAACATAAGATCTGCACAAAATAATGAAGAGCAAAATGAGCAGAACCAAAAGAACATTTTATATAGTAACAACAATATTGTTTTGAGAACTTTGAGCAACTAAGTAGTCTATTAGAAATAGCCAAATTAACTACAAAGGACATATGAAGAAAGATGCTATCTGTATCCAGTGAAAGAACTCACAAATAGAAATATGCATAGAATAATTTTACATATATATGTATATGTATGTATGTATACACACACAAACACACCTATCTATGTCTAACGGTAGCCATCTCTTGAGGGGGAGGTAGGAAAAAAAAAATTTACATGATAATTGTGTTGTATATTTGAAAGGAATAGTAAGTTGTGCATAGTAGATTTGCAGTTTTGTGTGCAAACATCTTAGTTATTGTATTATTTTATGGAAATGCTAATTTTATTTCATAAATTAATAAGATATATTTCTAAAATAATTAACAACTACTCTGAGTCCTGTTATTCAACAAGTTCCGAATCTCTGATTATATTATTGTTTAATTTCTATCTATCTCCTCCATAGAAATAACATGAGATATTTTATCAGAAATTTTGTTAAGATCTTGTTAAGCTACATCCATTGTATTCCTATCATCTAATAGTTTAGTAGTCCTGCAAAATAATAATAATAATAGAAATTGTTGGCCAGGTATTGAGTGATGCTAGATCTTTTCATACCTGTTACACTTTCTAGATATTCATCAACCATCTCTTTAATGAGCCTTCACCAGAATTTTCCCAGCAGTCAAATATAAGCTTAGTGGCCTATAGTTTGCAGATTTTGTTCTCTTCCTTTTTACTGAAGTCAGAACTCTAGCTATTTTGTAATCTTGTGGTAACTCATTTTCCATGATCTTTTCATACTACTGAGAAAGACTCAGAAATCATGTGGACTAGCTAGCCATCAAGAGTTACTAGCTGTTCTCTTACCCCCTTTCTTATCTTCAGTAGCAACTCCCTAATAGCCATTCTTGTTGTATCATGAGATATATTTCAAACAAAGAAAACCTAGGTTTGGTTCACAATTTTGATTGGTATAAATGGAAAGAATGCAGAATTTGAATGGAATTAAGAGGATTTGGGTTCTAATCTAGGCTCCACCTATGGGACCTTGGCAAGTCTCAACCTTACTGGGCCTCAGTTTCTTCACCTAAAAAATGATGACCTTTAACTATATGATCTCTAAGATTCCTTGAAGATCTAAAGCTATTATTCTATCTCTCTTACTTATTGTGGGGCCTTGGACAAATCACTTAACTCCTCTGGCCCTCAGTATCTCCATCTATATGATAACAACAACATGTCAAAATGGTGGTAAAAGCATTTTGTAAAGTGCATAATTCTGTGTAGTCATCATCATCAAGGACTGATTAAACAAATACTAAGCATGAGGCACTGCGCTAGGTGATAGGAATACAAAAACAAAGAGAAAAACTTCTTGTTTTCCAGGATCTGATATTCTATTATAGAATGACAGATGTTTGAAGTGGCATGACTGGCCAATAAAGCAAGATACTGGGGCACACATGGGAATGCACATGCATTGAGAAGGGCAGTACTGTTACTACATACCAATATCTTATTTCCCATCCCCAACAAAACTAGTGCCAACTATAAACTAATGCAAAGAAAAAAAATTTGTAGCATTCCACTGAATGAGAGCAAGGCTATTGCTGCTTTTTGTCTCAATGTTGCATGTTGCAACCAACATGGTCACATATATCAAACTGCTTACTGTGTTACCTGAGAAATTTAGGTTATTAGGGGAAAAAAACAACATAGCTGTCATAGCAAAATAGTTTGTGGCGATAAACTTACATGCTGCCAGATTTCTAAGTCTAAACTAAGTTTATGGGTCTTAACTTAAACATGTAAATTATCCAGGACTAGACAAGTCTAAATTACTTTCTATTACTCTGGAGAAGGAAAGTTGTTGGGTTGGGGGGGGGGGCAGTTTGAACAATATTTTATGTTCAACTGGGTGAGTGACAGGGATTTGGATGTTGTCCAAACTTAAAGGCATTAAAATGACCTCAAAAAACAAGATACATATGATTTAAAAATATTTTTAAGAGTTGTCAGTCGTGCTTATGAACCATTAGCTGGCTTGATATGATATGTCCTGAATGAATGAAGAGTTTCTGAGGTGAAAATGAGGAATCAGAGATTATATTGGAGGAATATTTTTAGTGGCTCAGAGACTGGTGGCTTCACATGCAGGTTGCATATGTGACCTACATGGGATTTCAGGGGTATTAATGAGAATTATTTCTCAAATAATAACAAAATCTAATAATATAGCACTTTAATATTTATAAAGCATTTTACAAGCATTCTTTAATCCTCACAATGATCCCATTGATGGGGAATGGTAATAGGTTATACAGGAACTCTGATCCTTATCAAAGACCAGAATGCCTTCAATTTAGTCTGGAAAAGAATTCAGTAGGCCCAAGCACTCTTGAAGTCAGGTTTCTAAAAGTTTATTGTTACACTATACAGTGGGCAAGAGTTCTTAGAGAACCTGCAAACTTAAAGAAGACATAGGCATAGTTTTAAGGAGTCTAGGCAATAAATCAGATGTCAATTATTCTAACTAGGAGAGTAAGGGTGGGATTAGGGAGGAGTTAAGGAGTGGTCAGTGCTTAAAGGAACATGCACTATTAATGTCAACTGCACAGGCATATTGCCCATAACTCACTGGGAAATATCCCAAGGGGGAGCTACCTCTAGGTGTGGTTTTAAGCCTGAAACCTCACTAAGTCATCTAGCAGTCAAGGGCTGACTGAGAAGTGCCTAGTCTGCCACCCATCAGTGTCATGTTTGACAAGATGGATGTTGGGAACCAAGGCTAACAGAGACTCAGGATGTGCATAATTGGCTAAGGAGTTAACCTATAGATAGGGTATTAAAGGATTCCTGGGGCAGCTGACCACTTACTAAGGGGAGATAACATTTGCCCAAGCTAAAATGTTTATAGATGGTTTAGTGAAGGATTCATAGGTGTAGCTTGTTATTGTTGCAAGCAGAAATAAACAATTCATGAGTTTTTGCTGGGCAGAGTACAGCAGGGGGAAGGGGCAGAGTTAATGCTCTGAGGCTGGGGAGGGGGAAATTTGATTTTACAGATTGGTTTTACAAATAGATTTTACAGACTGATGTTACAAACTAATATTACACATTGAGTTTACAAATTGATTTTACAGACATAGATCCCAAGCACCCCATCACAGTGAGGCAGATATATTCATTTCCTTATTTTACATACCAGAGTATCAAAGATTTAGAGTTGGAAGGGTCATTCAAGGTTATCTAGTACAACTTATTCATTTCAAAAATGAAGAAACTGAAGCCTAGAGAAATTAAGTAATATCCACCAGTCTCTAAAGAAAGTAACTAAAAAACTACTTGAGCAAAACTCTTCCCAAACAAATTTCCAAGATTCAATTAAACCATACAGCTTTTTATATTTGCCTATCAGTGTCAGTTATCAGATTTTTTTCCCCCAAAGCAGAGAAGAAAAGGGAGAGAGGGTATGTCAAAAGAGTGTAAGTTTCCTATGTATCTAAAGGCCACATAGAGAGTAAAAGAAACACTACTACGTCAAAGGGTGCTCACCTGGGAGGATGGGGACAGTGAAGAAAAACTCTTCTTACAACTTATGCTGAGGCCCTGCCATGCCCTGCCCAAGAGGTCATCAGAGTGACTCCATTTTCCTGCAAACCTCTGCATTTTCTCTAAATGGATTGGTTTTTCCCCAAAGCTTCCTGTCAAGAGAGGGATCATGGTATAAAGAACTGTCTTTGAAGTCGGAAAGACCTGGGTTCAAGTTCTACATCTAGGACATTATGGTTATGTGACCATGGGAAAAATCACTTAACCTGTCCCTGCCTCAAGCAAACCTGAGAATAAATATTGTAGAGAATGCTGACCTTCACTGGTAGAAAGAGTTTCTAGATCTAAGAGTATATATACTAATTAAAGTGCAGTCTTCATCCTTCTGTCAATCAATAATGACTATTGCCCAAGAACGGAGAGACTGCTTGAGTCTAAGTGGGACTCTAGTTCTCTATAATCAGAGGTTTTACTTGCCAGTTTGAATCAGTTTCCATTTACTCTTGAGAGTTCTAAAGGGCCATCTAAAGCCAAATATCTTCAAGATGAGACATCATTATTGGGGAAAGCCAATTTCCACAACCTCTGCCACTACGATATGCTTGTCTCTTTCCTCACATAAATTTTGATCACTTTATCTAATTAGTCAGTCATCAAACACCAGGCATGATGCTAAGTGTAGGGATACAAAAAAGGTAAAAACACTTTCCCTGCCCTCAAGAGGCTCACATTCTCACAGGTAAAACAACACATTCCTAGGTAGGTACATACAAGATATATACAGAGTAAATGGAAGGCTCTAGCTTGGGGGCAGCAAGTACAAAATAAGGACTCATCCAGAAGGAAGGTTTTGGTATTAGTCTTGAAGGAAGTCAGAAGTAGAAGTTAGGGGCAGAACATTTCAGGCATAGGAGACAGCTAGTACCAAGGCATCACCCTCACTAGCTCAAACCACTCTGACGTTGGTTCTCTGCTGAGATTTTGGATTTTGACACAACTCGGAGAGGTTTGAGCTAAGAAGGTGCCCTCTATCTTGGTTCTCCTGCCCAGTGTGATCCATTTGTCATCCTCATAAAGACTGTGTCTTTTAAAGTCCTAGTAATACTGTCACTTTTTTTGTTGTGGTGGTTATTATTTTTCTGGCTGAGGAAATCACAATCTAACATGCTCACCTACCTATACCCCCTCAGCTCCTCTGGGAATTGTGGTCCATCTATTTAATCCAAACTGCATTTTCAGTTTTTGACCAGATGATTTTAGCTGGCTCCCAGTCTGCCTCTCTCTGAGTCTGCTGCAGGAGCAGGAGGCTGCCTGCTTCCCACATTGGAGTTCATTCTTCTGGAATGATGCTTCTCTTCAGAATCTGATGATGAATCCTAAGTTGGTTGGTGGTTGGGGCATGGTACAAACCCCATCTGCTCATCCAAGCATATTGGCCTGATTGATGTAGGAAGGCTGGCCTTGGAGTTGGCATGAACAGGGATGGATATGCCAGAAATTGATTTAATTAACTGTGCAACTATTTTGTAAATGTGCCCAGAGTGACATTTTTTTCTTAATTTTTATTTTTTGCAGGTGCTCCCAACTTTCAATCACAATAATGATAAATGACTTAATTGCTTCCAATTGGATGGATCCCTGGTGGACTTGACAAGGCCACATCAAGAATTCTGAATGACTGGATAAACACAAAGAAGCCTAAATGTCTACGATAACTGACACAGGAGAAAAGGCTGTATCTACTCTTGTCCATAAATACTCCAAGCATTATTTCGAGCTTCTCCTTCAAAGGAAAAGAAAGGAAAAAGCCAAAGCATGGTTCTAGCTACCTAGGATCCCCATATGCTAATATTCCTACTCCCTCACCACTTCAGCTCAATTACTTGAGGATAAAGGCTTGATTTATGAGCATTAGGTCTTAGGCCTCTATCTGTGAACCAACTCTTTCCTCAGGACACTATCTTTCTGATATCTCTACTAACTCAGGAGCAATCCCTGATGTCCTCTAACCTTACAAAACACACACAAATCCATGGGATTCTATATTAGAACTCTACTTTCCAGGATGTAAAGAAGAAAAAAACACCCAAGTCCTTTACAGACCCTGTCCTGGATTAGGATACATGCAACTCAGCCTACCATGTGAAAAAGTCTACCAGGTATAGACAGCTCTAGGGGTATTATTCCATAGAAGACAGATCCTAAAAAAAAAAAAAAACCTTTTGCCTCCTAATTAAAAATTTTAAAAAATACACTAACAATCACATCATTACAGATTTAGAGTTGGAAGGAACCTGAAGGTCATCTAGTCCAACTCCCTCCTCTGAGAACATCAGCACTCTCAAGGTGGCTAATAAATACCAGTGGCCCTAGTCTATCCATTGACTTCTATGGGCAAAGTTTCATTGTTTCATTCTTATAGTATAAATGAGGCTGACAGTAAACGACACATAACATGAACAACTATGCCATATAGTCTCTCAGAGCCTTTGTTGCAGCTCTGATTTGCATACTGTGGAAGCAGCCGTGGTCTGGACCAATATTGTGGACAAGAAGCCCAGGGCAAGCAGTGTTTTGTCCCATGACACTAATATCCAAGAGAACTCTGTTCCTCTCTGTGGCAACTTACCTACACCCTGGCTTACAGCACACTGCTCAGATAAGCCCTTCTTTGCTTCTAGAAATGCAAAGAAAAAGAATTCGAATTTTCTTCTCGATGCTTCTAACCCTAAGTTAAAACCTTGACTACTTATCTGTTACTTTTGCCTTTGCTGGGACAGAAAAGGAAGAAAGGGAGAAGAGAGGAAGAAAAACTAGTATCTTCAGAACACTGACTTCTAGTTTAAGCAATTACGGTATGCCAAATAATAAGGCTTTAGATTTCTCATTTCCTGACTGAAGGCTCTATGGTGTACAAAATCAAACCTCAGTATTCCTTCAGGATGCTCCACCCTACTCCCCTGGAAGCCACTCTTTTTCCACATCTCTCCCCAAATGAGGAGAATTTGTTCCCTTCCCCCTTACTTCCCACTGCTACTCCTTGGCCAATCCTTTCTTAATATTCCATAATAGTCTTCAGTCCTTCACAATATAAGAAATCCATTTATATTATCCACACCTAATTCTTGCCATCTATGGTCATTCAATCTTATTACTGGTTTTAGCACCTGGTTTATCTTCCTCACCACCCTATTAGCATTCATGTAGACCACCCCTTAAAATGTTGACAACCCAATTCCTCAATCTCTTTAACTCCAATAATCTCTTTGACAACCAATTTAGCCACAAACCATCATGGTCAAACTTCAGACTTTAGTATCCCACAGTCCTAATCCCTCCAAGTACCTGAAATTAAAAGTCACATTTTGTGTAATTGCCTCCCAACTCCCAGCCAACCTCATATCTTTTACAGTAGGCTGCTATTTGCCTTCATTGTCTCATCCAATTCTTTCTTCCCTTTTTATTCTTCTCTATTCTCATAGACTATTTTTCCTATTCTAGCTTCATACTTATACATATGAATACCTTCAAGGTTAACTATACGTTAACCTAAAATTCTTTGCCTCCTAGATCATCTGGCATTCTCAACATGCTTGCTAATCCTTAACTTTATTTATTTCCACCACCCAATATCTCTGTTTCAGCTCCTTGGTACCTGAGCATTTGTGGAGAAAGGAATGAATTCCAGTTGATTTTACTTACTAAACATTTAAGTGCAAGAACTTATAGGGGTACTCACTACTGCTTGGCAATCAGAGGATCTCAGAGTGGAAAGGGGACCTAAGAGGTCATCTGACAAAAGGCATATCTAAATCAAAATCCCTACTACAATATACCTAAGTGGTCTTTCAGCCTTCATCAGAAGACTTACTATGAAAGTGAAACCATTACCTTCCTTCCCAGTATATTCCACTATTGGATATCTCTAATTGTTGCAAAATTTGGTACTCTTCATCCAGGAGTTTCAAATCACCAGTTCAATTTCTATCCTTCTACCAGCCATCAAAGACCATTTTTCAGATGGAGAGATGATTTGCTTGACTATGTGGGACTGCAGTTTTACATAATTAGAGCATTTCTTGCTAAAATCTCTCTGTTCTTCCATTCACTATTCCTAATTCTTTTCTCTGAGATTAAGTAAAATAATTATAATCCCTCTGGTGAATGACAGCCTTTCAAAAATTTGAAGCTGGCTATAACTCCCATGCTCCCACTCTCTTCCAGATGAATTATACCTAAGTCATTTAACTCATCTTCCTAAGGAATAAACTAGGCCTTTTATCCTTCTTTTTCCCTCTTTTAGGTAGTCTTCAGTTTATCAACATCAAAATTAACATGACACCCAAAGCTGAATACATTATTCTAGATGTGGTTGATTTAGGTCAGGATACAACAGGACCTCTTCAGTCTTGGATACCATATATTTCTTAATGCATCCTAAGAGCATATTAACTATAGTTTTCATATGCTGCTATCAACCCACTTAGTTTACAAGTAAGTAAAACTCTCAGGTAATCACAAACTATTCTCTAACTACATCTCTACCATCTTGCACTTATAAAGTTGAATTTTTGAATCCAATGATAGAATGCCACATTTATTTTCATTTCATCTCAGACTTGCCCCCATCATTCTATCTGCTTAATTTAAATTCCTCCCTCCTAGAGGAAGCCTTCTCAGATCCCTCTAGTTTGTAATTACTTTTTTCTCCCTTCCATTTCACAAAACAATGCTTAGGTCTCATTTATTTGTGTATTATTTTATTTTGGAGTTTTTTGTATATTCTTCACTACACACTACTCTCCATGAAAATAATGACAATTTCTTATTTAAACCTTCCGTTTTCCCAGGAGTAAGCAAAGCTCTCAGTACACATCAGGTGCTTAATATGTTTGCTGATTTTGAATTTTAAAACTAATGCTTGTTCTATCATCCTGCACCAACAGGTGCTTTAGTCCACTGATTCATAATACTAACATACATGTCTTTATAAATCAATGATTTAGGTCACTAATATTTCAGGTTAAGTCCAATCACAAGAGTTATTCAACAGAGAGAATCACATAATTTCATAAAGGGGAGGGAATTTAGACTCCATGAACTCCAACCCACACCTGAACAAAATTCTCCCTTATAACATATATGACAAGAATCCATCCAACCTTTGCTCAAAGACACTTAGTGAGGAGGAACCCATTAACCCCATAGGCAACCCATAACATTTTTGTATCATTCCAAATATTAGGAAGTCTTCTTTACCTCAAGCTTTGCAATGTCTACCCATTGTTCCTGGTTCTTTCTTCTGGCACTGATAGAAAGGGTCTAAACTCTTGTCCACATAACAGCCTTTCAGATATCTGAAGATAAGGATCATGTACCCACTAAGTCTCCTCTCCTCCACACTCAGCCTCCTCAGTTCCTTAGACCAATCCTCATATTGCCTGATTTTGTGACCCTTCACCATCCTGGTTGCCCACCTTCAGACATTTTCTGCTTATCCATATCCTTCCTATAACATAGTGCTCTGAATTATACATAATACTCAAGGTATCATGTAGCTCTTTGTCACATTATGTACTTCTAATCAGAGCAGCATTCATTGACACTTTTAGTTGTCTAGTCCTGCATGGTACACCTCTCTTAGTGAAGCTTAAGATCTCATTAAAATAGGAATTAAACACCAATTGCTGTTTGTTAACATTTAAAAGAACTAGGGAAATGAAACAAGGATTCATAGAATTTTTTAGTTAAATAGAACTTTACAGATCATCTAGCCTAAAGTCCTCACTTTACAGATAAGGAAATTGAGGCCCAGGGAGGATAAGTAATTTTCCCAAGGTCTTGCAGAAGAACTGGAGCTCTCCTCCTACCCAACTGTCCTTTCAAACTCTATGTCCTTTGTCCTCAGCTTCTCAATTCAGCCACATGATATTTTCAACTGAGAAAGAAAAGTTCTTTCTAGCTCATAAAAAACTGCAGGAACAGCAACTTTCTACAGGCTTTAGGACAATCTGCATGCACCACTGCAGGAGCTGAAGACTGTCAGTTCCTGAAAGCTGAACAGCTTGGGGAAAGAGATTTAATGCAGAGAAGCAATAAAAGGGTCCCTGGAATGTAGAGGACAGGATGGAAGATCCAAGACTCAGCGAGACACAAATTTAGATGAGCCGTATCAGCTCTTCCACAGGGCAGGGCTAGGTCCTCTTTCCATAACTGGCACTTAGTATGCCATTACTTTGTTATTACTGTTGTCTTTACTGAATACATTGTTTTAATAGCTTCTGCCAGGAATAGACATAAATGCCGTATTACTGTATGTGTACCCCCATACAGACTTAGAGGCCTAGAAGGGACTTTGGACATTAGCTCCTCCGTTTGCTACTTTCAGCAGAATAACAATGAAATCAGACATTAGATATAGGTTCTTATGTTTGATGATGGGACATTCCCTAAATATTCCTCTCATTTCCTGTACAAAGAAAATGAAAAGAGTCTAGAGTTAACATCCCCTAAGAATCTTCCTGACTGAGTTCCTGGGCATCATAAGAAAATTTCAGATAATATTATATCATTATCACCAAATTGGGCTTCGGCTTTGAGACCTCACTTGATCTTTCCTGTAGCAAGATTTCTAATTTCACTTGGCTATTATCAAGGCCAAAGTGGAAAACAGGAGTATAGGGAAAGCAATGAAAATTTCTGCTCTCTTCCTTGTGTTGAAATCAAGTATCTATAAAGAAAATGAGGAATTAGATCTACCACATTCCAGTCTCCAAATTTAACTGAGACTTACTCAGAACACAGCTGGAGGGGTCTTTCTGTTTCACTGGCATCAAGGTTCTCTCAGAAGACCTGGCCCCTTATCCTTTGAATTAAAGAGTGGTTACTCAGGGTTTAGTTTAAGTTTGGCAAGAGGTCTCCAGTGGAGTGCCCCAGGGATCTGGGTTTGGTCATAGACTGTTTTGCATTTTTATCAATGACTTGGGATAAAGGCATAGATGTCATGCTTATTTAATTTCCATATAACATGTAGTTGGAAGAGATAGCTAACACACAGTAAGAAAGAGTTATGATCTTAACAAGCTAGAGCAGGCTCAGCGAACAATAGCCTATTGGGCAAATCCTTGCTGCAGACTGTTTTTATGTGGTAGTTGAGCTAAGACTGTGTTTTTTTACATTAAAAAAAAAAGATCCATTGCATTTTAAGATGCAAAAGCCATCCTTAGCTCACTGGCCATATAAAGCATATAGATTTAATTTAACCTTTAGGTCATTATTTGCTACTCTCTAGGTGAGAAAGCTTTGTTGTTATTCATTCATGTCCAACTCTTTATGACCCCATGATGGTCCATGGGTTTTCTTGGTAAAGATAATGGAGTAGTTTGCCATTTCCTTCTCCAGCAGATTATGGCAAACAGAAGTTAAGGGACTTACCCAGTGTCACACAGTTAGTGAATATCTGAAGTAATATTTGAACTCAGGTCTTCCTATCTCCAAACCCAGCACTCTATCTACTGAGTCACTTAGCTGCATCCTGAGAAAGTATTAGACTGATCCTACTAACATGAAATTCAGTAGAGATGAATTTGAAACTTTAGATTAAAAACTAGACTTCACAAGTACAAGATAGAGTTCTATGATAAATAGCCTGTCTAAAAAAAAACAAACTAGTGGTTTTAGTGGACTTTAAGTTCTGGGACGAGTGGACAGTGTGATCATTGAAGCCAAAAAACAAAGTGACTCTAATCCTGGGCTGCTTTGAGGGGCATAGTTTCTAGCCATTAGAAAGAGATAGGTTTGGAGTGGCTACGTAGTACAGTGAAATAGAGCACTGGCCCTGGAGTCAGGAGGACCTGAGCTCAAATCCAGTTTCAGACACTTAACACTTACCAGCTGTGTGACCTTGGGCAAGTCACTTAACCCCAATTGCCCCTCCAACAAAAAAAAAAAGAAAGAGATAGGTTTACTCTGCCATGTTTTATACTCTGCTATGGCAAAACCTACACCTGGAGCATTGTTTTTAGTACTAAGTGCTACCATTTAGGAAGGATATTGATAAAATGGAGAGTCTCCAATGAAAGGCAACCAGCATGATGAAAGATCTTGAGTCAATGTAATGTCTGAACTGGCTGAAGGAGCTGAGGATTTTTAGAATGGGGAACAGAAGACTTAAAAAGGACATACAGGGGGCCACTAGGTGGCACAGTAAATAGAGCACTGGCCCTGGAGTCAGGAGGACCTGACTTCAAATCTGACCTCAGACACTTAACACTAAGTAGCCATGTGACCTTGGGCAAGTCACTTAACCCCAACTGCCCTGCCCTCCCCCCTCCAAAAAAAGGGCCAAAAAAAGGATATACAGATGCCTCCAAGTACTTGAAAGAGGGGCATTAGAGTTATTCTTTGGGGGCCTTTGAGGAAGAACCAAATCAGGAACAAAGCGTAGAAGCTGCAAAAAGGTAAAAGTAAGTTTGATGTCAGGAAAGACTTCCTAACAATTAAAGACATTTATAAATGGAATCTACCACCTTGGTTGTCGTAAGATTCCCCATCATTGGAGGTCTCCAATCAGATGCCTACTGATCACTTGTCAGGAATGTTCCAGGGGGCATTGGAGGAAGGTTATGGGTTGGGAGGGATGGCCCTGAGGTCCTTCCTAACTCTAATATTCTGTGATCATTCCTTTCCCATTAAGATTTACTTTCCCCATGTAAGAAGGCACATTACATGTTGTCTTACATCTCTATCCTCCTTCACTGAGAATTATAATAGGACATCGGTCCAGTAACAACCTGCAGCCTTTAGTACCAGGATCCTCTGAGCTTCATTTAGCTCATTTTGATTTGTTCATAACTACTTTAGATATATTTACTTTTCAGGAAATAGGTGGTTACAGAACCCTGTCTTGAATGCCTCCCAATAGCCACAGGAAGACAATTCACAGTTCGTAGTCTCCACTTATCCCAATCACTAAGCCTCAATCAGTCAGAATAATTAGAGTTTTATATTGTTATTTTTTCTTGCTACTTATTCCCATCCTTCAGAGCTAATCAAGACTCATGCAGGGCCAGCTTTTCCTTAATGGAAATCCTCCCTTTCCATATTTCAATCAGGATCTTCCAATTGTCCCTTGCTCCCCGCCTCCATCAGAGAGACCTCCATTCTTCCATCATTCCACGAGCAATTTAAATGACTGATGACTTCTTGCATGTCATTATCCAAGGATGATGGTAGTGATAACAGTTCAGCCCCTCTCATCAAGGGAGTAGAATAAGGGGTTCAGACGGAAGCTGTCTCCTTTGTGAGACAGAACACTGGTCAAAGACCTAAGAGATACCCAAACATCTAATTCAGTTCTACCCACGGTTGACTGCTTAAAGCATCTGAATACCCTTGCCTGCTATAGTGATAGATGATGGTTGAAAAGAATAACATTGAAGGAGGGAGAATTAAAGGGAGACCAAAGGAGGAAAACAAATTCTCACAATGGGACAGGATATGAAATATTGGAATAGAAAGCCTTGGAAAGTTTAAATTCCTAGGAAGAAAACCATACTACTACTACAACCAAGAAAAATAATAGCCAACATTTATATAACATTGTAAGGTTTGCAAAGTGTGTTACATACATAATCTCATTTTAATACACCATCATCTAAACACAAGAAATAAATTCTTCCTAATGCAAACATTCTATCTAGATTTAGAAAAGACTTGAGTCCTGACTCAATCCTTTATTATTGTGACCTTTGCTGTGTCACTTTTTTTCTGAGCTTCAGTTTCTTCAATTGTTAAAAGGAGATAATAATATTTAACCATATACCTTATATTTAGTGAGGACAAAATGAGATAATGAATATAAAGTTCTTAGTAAATTATAATACACCTTATAAAATCATTCTCTTTGGTCCTCCATTCCTCCATCCATAAAAATAAGTTAAATAAGATTAGATGGCCCCAAAAGTTTTTTTTTTCCATCTCTAACATTCTAAAGGTTAAAACATGGAACAAGGCCAGCATCATATTTAAGGCAAGGCATTTTCTTTTCCTCCTTGCTCAGTGTCTAACTAGCTGGTCCATCTGTTTGCACCTGGGCATGTCAGGAATTGCACACCAGAGAAAGGCATAGTGGTACTCCTGCTGATTAGGGCTCCCTAGTTAGAGGAGTATTTCTGGTTTCTATACGTTGAATAAGAAAATGCCCATCAACTGGGGATGGATAAACAAGTTGTAGTTTATGATTTTTTTTAAAGAAATTTGGGTTAAGTAACTTGCTCAAGGTTACATGGTCAGTTATTTTTTTGTGGGTGCCAAGTATCTGAGGCCAGAACCAAACCCAGGTCTCCCGACTCTGGGGCTGGTGCTCTTACTCACTGCTCCACCTGGCCAACCCATGGTTTACAATTTTAATGGAATACTTTTATGCTACATGAAATGAAGAGCAGGTTGGTTTCAGAAAAAAACATATGAACTCAAGCAAATCGAAGTGAGCAGAACCAGAACACTGTACACAGTAATAGGAATGTTGTAAAAATGATCAATTATGAAAGACTTAGCTACTCTGAATAAGATGATGACCCACGACAATTCCAAAGGACCCATGACAAAAAAAAATGCTATCCTTCTCAGAGAGAGTGCAAATTGAAACATAGATTTTTTTTTAATTTATTTTTCTTGGGCTTTTTGTCTGTATTTTACTTTTACAACATAGCTAATATGGAAATATGTTTTGCATGACTTCATATATAATAATCAATATCAAACTGCTTGCCTTCTCAAGGAGTGGAGTGAGATCTGGAGGGAGGGAGAGAATTTGGAACTCAAAATTTTTTCTAATGATTGTTTAAAAAATTACATGTAATTGAGGAATATTTAATGAAATAAATTTAAATTTTTTTAAAGTTCTCTAGCACTGAAGTAAATGGCTCTATAAAACACTGTAGAAGGTTCTTCCTGAGCTGAGACCTTGAAATAAAGTAAATATTCTCAGAGAGAGGAGTGGGGACACAGGGAATTTCAGGCATGGAAACATACAGTACAGAGGCAAAAGGATGGAAGGAACATCACGTGTGAGGAACAGTAAGATGGATAGTTTTTTTAAGCACTGTAGTCTTTGTGAAGGAGTATCATGTGTAATAAGTTTGGTAAGATAGGTTGAGACCAGGATTTGAAGGGCTTTAAATACCAAACAAAGGTTTTTATACTTTATCGCAGAGGTGATGTTATGGAATTCAAAATTATATTTAACAATTGATTGGCTATGTGAGATTAGTGATGGTGAGAAGTTAAGGATATCACTGAGGTTTCAAACTTGAATGACTGGAATGATATGGTGCTCTCAGCAGAAAATATCCAGTTGGCATTTGGTGATGTTCAAACAGATTTTAGGGTATAAGCAAGGGCTAGATACATAGATATAGATTTGGGATTCATGAGCATAGAGAAGATAATAAAACTGAAGCTACCTGATGAGGGGGACAGAGAGAGAGAGAGAGAGAGACAGACAGACAGAGAGACAGAGACAAAACACCAGTACATAGGAAAGAGTCTTAGAACATAAACACATTATGTAGTGTAGTATGTATCATGACACAGCAAAAGAGATGGAGAAGGCTTGGCCAAACATGTAGGCATAGAACCAAGAGAGAGTAGTTTGACGAAAATCCAAGAATTGTCCTTTAAGAGGAGAAGTTTTCAACAGAATCAGATGATGCAAAGAGATAAAGTAGGATAGGGATTAAGAAAACCCATTAGATATAGAAATTAATAAATCATTAAAATAGTGTAAAGTTTTACTTGGAGCACTTAGATGACCCAGAGGATAGAGTGCTGCACTGAAGTCAGGAAGACCTGAGTTCAAATTTGGCCCCAGACACTTACCTGACTGTGGGGCCTTGGGCAAGTAATAATAATACCACTTGAGCCTGCTATGGGGGTGTGAGATCAATAACACCAGCACACAGGAGGGCTGCTAGCAGAGGTTCTTTGATCTGTTTTTCTAAAGGAAAGCAAATCAAAAGGGGTCAATAATCTTACTTTAATCAAACATATATATCATTTACTTAATTCAGGGGGAAAAGTCAGCACCCTGAATTCCAGAGAAAATACAAACAGAAATTACAAGCAGAAATAATAGAACAACAGACAAAGCTTTTAACCATCTGACCAAGTAATATATACATCATAGATCAACAGACAGATGCAACTGTCTGATAATTACATACATACATAGTTACCAGACAGAGAAGCACCAATATCTGGGTTTTCAAAGCTGGGGGAATTCCTTAATGGCTACCCAGAGTCTCATGTGGCTGAGTCACTTAAGCACTCTTCCCATGAGTAAGCCCCAAAGCAAAATGCTAACCTCAGAGTTTATACATACATACACATATACATGAATACATATATATATATATATATGTGTGTATATATATATATATATATATATATATATATATATATATATATATACACACCTCTTCAGGGTCAGAGGGCATCACAACCCTCATGATCCACTGCCTCTAATTACATAGTAACAAAAGGTGTGGGCTTTCCTGAAAAAAAAACTCCCTAAATCAAGCTTCTCTTACTGGGCTCCAGGTGAGACCTGTTAATGGGAAGGGAAGATCTTCAATTCTGATTAACTTTACAGGAAGTCTTGTAACTTGTTTTCCTTAAGTCACTGGAGAAGAAAATGACAAACCACTCCAGTATCCTTGCCAAGAAAAAGCCATGTACATTGTGGTTCTTGGGATCATAAAGAGTTGGACGTGGCTGAACAACACACCACCACTACCACCATCATCAACAACAACAATAAAAACCAATACAACAATAGAGTTTTACTACCTATTTGAAGGACTGCAATTAACAATGTAAGAAAATAAAGCCAGAATTGGGGAGGATAAGGGAGGGAAGCTCTGGGATAGTCATGAGAGTTAAAAGGATTTATGTTTCCAGGTATAGGTGAAGAAGTAAGACATAGGGAAAGATGAAATAATGGGAGGTTATGATAAGATAAAGAAGTTTCAGAGTTCTTGGTAACAGAAGTAGAATAATTATGTATGACAACAAGATCAAAACTATGACCACTCCTGTGTGTAGATGAGGTAGAGTGAAGATATACTAGAAGTCATTAGGAGTTGAGTAGATTGAGTAATTGAAGGTAAAGGTATTTGAGGGAGTATCAACACCTATGTTGAAGTCCCTCATTGTAAACAAGGGCAACAGCTGAGGTGAAAAGGAAGACTAAAAGCCAAATAACTGAACTCTTTAAATAGGGAAGAAGAATGACCCAGGAGCCATTAGATAATAGACTGCATCTGGATTACATGATAAATGTAGTTAGAGTGAGGAGGAAAGGTAGCTGAGTGACTCAGAGAGAGAGAGTCTAGGGACCAAGCATTCTCAATCTCCTGAAACAGTAGGTTAGAGTATATAAGAGAACATGAAATTAGGACTGAATTAAAATCTGAATTAGACCGGCAGAGATGCAGTATCATGCAGATCAATGGGGTGGGATGGAGGTATTGAGGTCATTATGAGAACTGAAATGTGGAGGTGCATGAGAGGAAGATATTTAAAATTAAGGAGAAATTGTTCATTGTGGGACAGATATTTTGGACTGTCTCCCCCTCTTAGATTGTGAATTCATTGAGAATGGGGACTTTTGAACTTTGCCTTTCTTTTAATCCCCATACTTAGCACAATCCCTAGCACAAAGTAGGTACTTAATGAATGTTTGTTTGCTTGACAAGGTAAACCATAGGGTACATTGGAACTCTTAGGCAAAGCCAGAGTGGGATATTGGAGAGGTAGGCTTAAGATGAATGGAGATGGAGAAAATTAGTAAGAGTTGGAGAAGAGCATGGTTCATTCTAAGGCAGCCAAGGATTCAGTATCACAGTATCACATGGAGAGAGTAAGTGTCTTATTCATGAGGTGTAGTTTAATGGAATGAATTTTAGATTAAGAATTTGGAAAGTCAGTCTCTAGTCCTGGCAATCACTAACAAGCTAGATGACCTTGGGAAAAGTGTCGTCTTCCTGGGCTTCAGATCCCTCACATGTAAGGTGAAGGGATTGAACTAGATAATTTATCCTGTTGTAATGACCTACCAATGATGTTATGATGAGAGAATATATAAAATAACTGAGTCTGTGGTACTTCACAGAATCCTTAGAATAAAATGCATGGTTCAAATCTCTTTTTATTCAGTTAAGAAAACAGAGACACAAAAGACGTTCATGACTTTCCCAAGTCACACATTTTGTTGACTCACTCTAAAATGCAGGCATCCTGAATTCCCTTGTACTAATGACCAAATGGGCCACAGTCATTTCACATTTGTTGCTGAGTTGTTTCTCTGCCCAGTGGCTGGTGATTATGAAATGAAACTGTTGGCTAGTCACTTGCCTGCTTTCACTAATGAATTGAATTCAGAACAATGAAAAGTTCCCATTGGAAGGAAGCCAGTGCTGAAGTTGCTGAAGATGGGTGTTAAATAATAAAATGAGATGATGGCTGGGTTTATAGCATCTGCAGCCAGCCCTGGATTAAAAGATTGCCAGAACAAGAGAGGGAAGTGGAGGGGAGCAGTTTGATTGTAGGTCAGGGATGCTGGAAACTAAGGTTGTGCTAAGTTAACACCTTGGATCTGAAACCAATCTCTTCTCTTGCCTCAGACAAGCCACTTAACCTTCTTCACCTATATTTGTACTTTAGAAACATTGCCTCCCCTTGAAGATTGCACTGCTGAAGATTGAACTAAGAATAGTAGTTATGTACAAATTCAGAGTCCCAAGAGATTTCAGTTCAGTCATCTAGTTCAGACTATATCTCCAAATTAATTCCTTCAATAATATTCTCAATAGGTATTTATTTGCCTTTGTTGAAGACCTCTAATAAGGGAGAGGCCCCCCGTTTCCCCTAAGTCTTCCCATTTCACTTTGGGTTCCTTCCAACTATGAAGATGCTTTTCTTTACAACAAGCCTAAATTATCTCTCAGAAACTTGCACCCAATTGTTCACAGTTCTGTCTGGGGTGCCTAATTTATGGATAATGTGTCTTCCATATGCTAGTTCATAAAATATTTGAAGATAGCTATTGTGAAGAAACCTTTACTGCTCAGGGCTAAATGTCCCCCTAATTCCTTCAAATAATTATCATATCTGAGACCCTTCACCATCCTGGTTGCCATCCTCTGCATAGTATCAAGTTTTTCAAAGTCCTACTTAAAAGATGGGGTCTAAAACTGAATATATACTAAAAATATGGTCTGGACAGGGTAGAGTGCAGCAAAACTAAGACTCTCTTATTTTGGAAGTCACACCTTTATGAGCAGCTCACAATTGCATTAACTTCTGGGAGCCAATATGGCATCTGCCTGTTGATTCAGATAGAGCTTGTGGGACACTAAAACTCCCAAGTCTTTTTCAGAACAGCTGCTTTCTAAACACGGATCCGCAGCATCTACTTATATAGT
Organism: Petaurus breviceps papuanus; assembly: GCF_028583685.1. NCBI lineage: Eukaryota > Metazoa > Chordata > Mammalia > Diprotodontia > Petauridae > Petaurus > Petaurus breviceps. The sequence continues at coordinate 4,006,685 of NW_027187378.1, forward strand.
AAGTTTTTTTATTCCAAGTTTTAGATTTTATACTTATCAAATTTAGATTCCTCGTGTTTCCGAGAAGCTAGTATAGCACTGGGTGTGCAGAACATACTCTAATAAAATAACTTGTGAAAATTTAAAAAGTTTATAAGAATACAGAATTAGAAGTTGAAAGGGATCTAACAAAGTCTAGTTTGGTGGTTTCAAACTCAAATAGAAGCAGGGTCTACTGATCCATATATAAGGATCCCTGTGGTCCATATATTGACATTTTTTAAAAGTAATGTTATCTATGTTTTATTGAATTTTTATTTATTTTATTAAATATTTCCCAATTACATTTTAGTCTGGTTCAGGCTGCCCGAAAAGTATCTTTTATACTTCTGATCTACTCCAATGTCTTCATTTTGTAAATAAAGGAAGTGAGACAGAAAGAGGATAAAAGATTGCCCAAAGTCCCATTAGGATGGAAGCAGAATTCAAAGCCAGGCTGCAGAACTTGTTTGTTGATAGACTGAAGTGAGAGTAACTTGCTACTTAAATACAGCAGAGTTAGACCACTGCCTCCCTCCTGCTTTGTTTCTCCCTTTTGTTAAGACAGGGCTTATCTTCCTTTACTAAGATTTGACAAGCTAGCTATCTAAATATTTAGATACACATATGCATCTGGAGCTGAAACACTTCCCTTCAGAGTATTCGACTCCTCTCCTTACTTTATTTCCTGCAATTACAAGATGAAATGCATTATTTGTAACTAAAAAATAAAATCAAATAAACCAAAAACCTGGAAGGTGAGGTAAGCAAGCTTTGTGTTTTTCTTTTTTGTTTTTGTTTTTCCTGCCCTTCATTCACTGGAGAAAAGTCATCATAATGATGACAACATGATACAGTGGAAAGAACATTGGACTAGAAATAAAGAGATGAAGATCTGGCAGTCACTGCCTAATGAATAAATCCCTCCATCTCTTTTTAAGGCTTCAATTTCTTTATCTGTAAAGTGAGAAAGGTCAATCACTAAGGTCTGCTTCAGTTTCAGTAACCCATGATGCTTTCTTCTTACAGCTAATTTTTATTTAATTTAATTTTTTTTTTGGAGAGAAATGGAAAGAAGCAGCTTCATAGCAAGCGTGGGATTCAGATGGCCCCATCCATTTCTGATGTACTAAATGATAATAACTAGCATTTAAATAGAATTTGAAGGCTGGCAGAATACTTTGCACAAGCAATCTTATTTACTCTTCACAATAACCCTGTGAGGAATATGCAATTATTATTGACTCCATTTTACAGAAGAGAGGTTGTCAAATGCCAAAGGTCACACAGTAAGGATCTAAGAAAGGATTTGAACCTGGGCCTTCCTGACTCCAAATTAAACGCTCTTATCTACTGCAACACTTACTTGCCCCATAAATGATCTTTATACAAGTTTACTGTTTCTTTAGCTTCCACATCTTCCATGAAGTCTTACCTGATTATTCTAGCCCTCACTGATCTCTCTTTCTCTTCTGCCCATAGGAGTATACATCACATATAATTTGACACTTTAATATAAACTATTTTGAATTGTTTCCCAATTGTTTCCTTTGCAAGTACTGTCTTCATAAAAATTCACCGAGGACAGAGACCATAAATTATATTGTTTTCTGTATCCGTAAAATGCTAAGCACTCTTCTGAATACATATTAATTGCACAAAAAAGACTTCAGTTAATGGAGAAACTAAAAATCAGAGAATATTGAAAATGAAGCAAATGTTCCTGATATAGGTGGGCACTGACAGCATTAGCAGACAAAACAGGAAGAAGACTTGTCTCTTTTTCAACAGCATATCCGATTATCATTTAATAAGGGGCTGTTAACCATCTGAGTCACCCGTGCTAGGGATTGCACCTAAATAACAAGACTTGGAAATGTGGGCCTATGGAATTTAAACCTGACCTATCTCCACCATTGGCCACTGTTGATCAATCATTTATTCATCCCCTCTTTTTGCCATATTTCCATGACACTGCACTTTTGTGGTTCTCCTAATACCTCCCTGACTACTTCTCTCAGACCCAAGAATCACAGAATTTCTGATTTAGAAGGGACTTCAGCAGCCATCATGACCAAACCATACCCCTCCTCCAAATTCCTTCTATAACATATACCAATCATGACTACATCTCTGTGCTTAAGTACTTCTGATGAAAGAGAACCCACTATAAGAAGGACATTCTACTTTAAGATATTTGCTCCACTAGGCCAAAAGAAACAATGTTTTTTGTTTATTTTTATACTCAAAGAAAGTGAACAGGAGAAAAAGTACTTGGGCTCAACTTTGTCCACTGGGAAAAAAATGTTTCTGATTCATGGTCAGTTTTCCAATGGGCCAATAAGACTGTAGCTATGGAATTTATCCTAGAAGAAAACTATAGAAAAGATGGCCATTAATCTAAAGACCCCTGCTTAAAAAAATCTACTAAAGAGGAATTCAAAGATACAGGAGAAGACAGGTATGAACTGATGATTCACACAATAAGAAAGATCAAAAGGACAATGTACACGGTGATCACAGCATTTTGTTACTTATTTTTGCTTAACTGTTCCTTGTTACAAGGGAATGTTTAAAGGGCAAGATTCTGAGGCAAATATTATAAAAAATAAAGTTTTTTAAGAAAAGAAAAAAGAAAATCTATCTCAAATGTCTTAGTCCAAATTGCTACTAATAAATCTAGTAAATAAGATATAACCTAATCTTTGTCTGGTGATTGAGAATATCATGCTGGCCACTATAGTTGCTATGACTATCAATTTTCGTTGTAGAAAGGTGATTGTAGAAGGGTGATCAGAATGTCCAGATCCAGAGGATGTCTCCAATCCTATACATAGATAAAGAGGTAACAGGTATGTGGGATTGGGATGAATCGGTGTTGACCTCAGAACATATTATAAAGTTTCTTTTTCAAATAAATTCTCTCAAATGAACATATTTTATTTTGATTTGCATCTTCCTTTTAAATATGGAAGATAGAAAGACTGATATATTATTCAGATTAGTTAAATTCCAATTAGTTAAGATTCAATGTAGAGTGATGTACATATATATATATATATATATGAAAGGAAAGCCTGTCCCCCCCTCTCCTCTGCATATATGTATATATGTTTAGGTGTATATATACATATATACTCTCTATATATTATATATAGTTATATAAATACATTTCTATATTTACCTCTACATGTTTATATATTTTTATCTATCAAACTGAAACCCACTAAATTTGTCAGATCATGTAAATTCAACCTTAACCACCCTGAAAGATCTTCATAAATTTCCAGAGTTTTCAAAGGTAGAAAGGTTCTACTAGCTAGAATGAAAATAGTTCTAAGCACCTTAGATGAAGGTGTCATTTAAAAACAAAATGTCTGCTCACCCCTGGTTTTGAACTGAATTTGTTATTTGGTTTGTGGGCATTATACACCCCAAACTTCCAGGGAGATGCATTCATTTGGCATTTTTATAAGCCCTTAAAATAGGCTAGCATCTTTCCCAAGACCAGGACATTTTAGAGCCTGAGAGCTTAATACAGACATAATGCCTGATTGCCTGAAGCCCAAACTGTACTTTCTGGCCATGTTGGTGGTTAATCTAATAAAGGACAAGATTAATTTAATTAAAGGTCTGCTTTTTTCACTAAATTCAATACTCACTCCACTCAGTGTCAGCATAAAGCTTCAGGCTTCCCTCTAATGCAATCACCACTGGAGTAATACACCCAGGCTTTATTTCATTTTGAGATGCAGGACAACTCAGTATAAATAATGGAATTGTATTAACCAATTGATAGATTCTTTTATTAAACAATAAATATGATCGATGTTTCTCTGAAAGTATAAACCACTCACTCCTATGTCTGGCACCTCTGCAATGGCTCCCACCTTCACTCTCGCCTTCATAGTTTCCAGGCTGCATTAAATGTTTGTTGAATGAATGATAGAATGATGGTGCCCTATCAACAAGGTTACATTGTTTGGTATGGGTTTTGTATTTGCCAACCTAAAGACTCAATGTCACCCCTGCATATACTATAAGTTACTTAAGGAACTTTATTCCTTACCTCTATATTCCTTAAGGAGAGGAATTGTTTCTTTTTCACCTTTGTAACCCTAATGCCTATTACCAAGTTCTAAGTATATAGTTGATGCTTAATAAATGCTCCTGGAGCAGCTAGGAGGCGCAGTGAGTAAAAGCACCAGCCCCGGAGTCAGGAGGACCTGAGTTCAGTTTCAGCCTCAGACACTTAACACCTCCCCCCTTGCCCCCCCACACACACAAAACTAGCCATGGAAACTTGGGCAAGTTACTTAACCCAATTGCCCTCCAAAAGGCAAAATTAAATAAATGAATGGATAGATAGATAGATAGATAGATAGATAGATAGATAGATAGATAGATAGATAGATAGATAGATAGATAGATGGATGGATGGATGGATGGATGGATGGATGGATGGATGGATGGATGGATGGATGGATGGATGGATGGATGGATGGATGGGTGAATGGATGGATGAATGAATGAATGAATGCTCCTGGGATTAATGAATGATTCTGTTGATAAATTACTTCTCACAAGTGTATTTATATTTAAAACTTTTTCCCCCTCTGGAAACAAAAGTATCACTTGTAAAGGAATTTGTAGCATTATAAAGCAGTTAGGGAAAATTTTGAAGGGAAGTCTTCTCTTGAAAAATAATCAGACATCACAATCACAACTTATCCCTTTGCCAAGGTGGAAGGTCCACAAATGTAGCACATTGTACATATTTTCAGACTTTTTATATATTGGTTACAATGATTTTCCTCTTTTTAAAAAAAATATTATTTGTTATGTGGGATGTTTCTCTAGAAAAGGGGGAGAGAAGGATAATGGGGGAAACTATGGTGATAAAAAGACCAATCAATAAAATTATTTTTAAAAAATAATCATAAGCAATCAGAAAAAAATTAGAAATATGCCACCAGATGCTGTGGTTTCTGTTTTGTTTATTTTTCCTAATGCTCAGTTCTACCATCTTAAATTTAAGAATATAAGAGGCTGGTGATTTAGAAATCATTAGTTTCTTTATTTGCCTTTTTCTCCTAGTGCTCTTAATTGGTTTGAAAAAATGTCACTTTAATGATTAATAGAATTCTAAGGTTACTATCTCATGCTTTCTTATCTATGCCTCTGCTTCTACTATTTCCTGCCCTGGGGTACCTTTCCCATCATGCTTCTTTTTTCCTCCCAGAGAAGCACAGTAGCTCAGATCTGGAAAGTTAGAAGTGTCTTTGATGGCCATCTAGTCCAACTTATGACTGAAAAAGAATCCCTTCCACTATATCCCTGACCAGTGGTCATTCAGTTTCTACTTCAAAACCTTCGGGACAGAAAACAAACCATCTCCTAAGGCAGCCCATTGCACTTGATAATAGCTCTAATTGTTAGCAATGTCTTCTTTATCTCAGGAAGAAATATGCTTTCTCTCAATTGATTCTAGCTCTGCCCCCATTTTAGCAAAAAGGAATAGGTCTCATCTTCTTGTCCAAGTGACAACCCTTCAAATATTTAACAATTCTCATGTCATCTTAAAGAAGAGATATGACCATGTTGTTCCCTTGCTCACAAGCCCTCAATATTTCCCTGTTGCAATTAGGAATAAATATAATCTCCTTTTTGGTATTTAAAATCCTTCATGATCTAGCTACATTCTTTCTTTTTAGGTTGATTATACATCACTCCCATTCATACACTTTATACACCAGCCAAACTAACCTACTTCAACATACATAATAGTCGCTCCCCCAACTCTATACCTTGGCAAAGGCTGTCCATCACACCTTCCATGTTCTCCCTACTTATTATATATTCCCTCTTGGAATGGCTAACTCCCTTAAAAACTCAATTTAAATACCACAAAAGATGCATCCAACAAAAGCCTGCCATGATTCAAATTGTTAGCACCTGGCTATAATGTTTTACAATTTTTGTATATGTATATTGTATGTGTTTTTCTGTAGACATGTATCTTTGAGGAGAATGTAAGATCCTTGAGAGTGGGGAAAACTTTATTTTTGCCTCTATATTCCTGGCACATAGTAGGTGCTTAATAATTTGAATGACTGAATAATTTGAATTCAATTGAATTACTGAATCTATCTCTGGTCATGGGCATAATTGCAACATCACAAGCAATCCTAAATAGCTGATAAGCTGTCCTATTAGAGAGATAAAATCATCACTACTCCTAGAAAAGGAGATTGTAAGACTTGGTTTGGTAAGGAATCTCTCTTTGTAAATCACCTCTCTTTAAACATAAAAGGTGTTTTTCTTTTCTTACAGTCAAAAAGAATCCCTCCTACTGCATGGAATTATAATGTCACTTTAGAGCTAAAAGAGTCTATAGACATTATCTTTGCCAAACCCTTTACTTTGTGGACAAGGAAACTAAGGCCCAGAACAAGGCAATGTCTTGCCAAGGCCCTACATCCAAAAAGAAGATCCAGCATGGAACCCAAGTCTCTTGAATATAATTCTACTGCTCTTTCCATTATGACTCACTGCCAAATCAATAACTAGGGCATGGTGACAAGAGTTTTGACCTAAGTGCCAAAATTTAGAGAGTTCTGATAGCATTTTTCTTCATTCAGTAAGTAGAAGCAACTTAGTTGGCAAGAATTCCAAGTTACATTGGGAACCTACCAGATGGCGTGTCTCCGCATAGCAGCTACACACAAGGGAACTTCTTCCCAGTCTTGCCTTCCCTTACTCCTTTGACCAATGACAGCTTCCCTGAAGCTTCCTTCCTCCCTCCCACCCCTCCAGCAACACATATTCCAACTGAATCCCACTTACAAAATCAATTTGAAGACACTTTCATGCTGCTTGCCCACACCGTGTCCTGTGGTACTTTTGTCGAAGTACCAGTACTGTTTGGGTTCTACCCACTGAGACAGCAGCTCAATTCCTCTTGTCAATGGATATGGAGAAAAACTGCATACCATTTCAGACAACAAAATGTCTCATATGCCCAAGTTGAGACACCCCAAAGGAATTTTTTTAACTTCCTAGCTAAGGAATTTAAATACTTTTGACCTTTCTGTATCCATCTTGCTTTGTAATCCTTCCATTGATTCCCACTATTTTGAAAGTCTAGATTATTTCTTTATATCTTATCTAGATTTCTTTTCTTTCCCTGCCTTGTCTATGCACCAGTGTATTTGACACGTGTGACTGCTGAGGGACTGGGTGGGGAAATATTATTAACTGTGGTTTAAAAAGGGAAGGATGTATCTGAGCAGGTCTAAATGAGCTAAGAGCTGATGTAATTGGTGAGTTTATGTAATTTCTAATCTCTTCTCACCCTGGTCTCATCATTCTCCCTGTATTTCTTCCATGCAATGATTTCAACAGCAGTTCTCCTTACAACAGGAATAGATGGGAGTTCAAACATGTGAAAAATGGTAGCAAGTCTCTGAGTATGGGGGTGAAGCAAAACCATTGCCTAAGTGTCATAAATCAACACCCACAGGGAACAAGGCACTTTTTTTTCTCCCATGACATGATCAGTTGGGAGGATGTGGTGTTGCTGATTAAAAAGAGGTAGAGAATGAGCAGCTGTTTAATCATAATTTGGTTTATTACTCATCTTCCTAAACAGAGAAAACTATATCAGGGCAGCTCGATCCCATAGTAGATATCTGAGTAAGAAAAAGACTGACAGACTGAGGCAAAAACAGAGACAGAGAATTTGAGATTTCTGCGTGATGCAAAAGAAAGAACTCTAGATTTGGAGTCAAAAGATTAAGACTTGACTCCTAGGTGGTAGATTTTGAAGCTGGAAGGAAACTTAATTGCCTCTAGCCCAAGCCACTTATTGTACAGATAAGGTAATCGACACCCAAAAGGTAAAAGGACTTGCCCAAGATCACAGAGGGAGTAAGTAGAGGCAGCTAGGTGGTACAGTGGATAAAGGGCTGGACACGGAGTCAGAAAAATCTGAGTTCAAATCTAGACTCAGTCACCAATGAACTGTGTGACCCTGGGCAAGTCACTCTGCCTTGCCTCAGTTCCTCATTTGTAAAATGGGAATAATAAAATCACCTACTTCCCAAAGTAGTTGTGGGAATTCAATGAAATGTTTGTAAAGTGCTTTGCAAACCTTAAACTCCTACATGAATACTAACTGCTTGGACATGCCTTCCAGTCTCCAAATGCCACACTCTTTCTTTCCATAGCTGTCTGCTGCTTTCCTACTGCAACTTACTGCCAAGATGTGGGCAAATCGTATAATATCTAAAGGCTTCTGTTTTCTTATCTTCAAAATGAAGGAGCTGGATTAGATGACATCTAAAGTCTCCTCCAGCTGTAAATCTTAAATCCTATTTTTAAACCCAAACATACTCCCATTGTTTGGTTTGTTCCCCTTTTCCAATTCTATTATGATTCTTTGATAGTTACTTGAATTGTTTCTGAAAAGAAAAGGTAAATATTTATTGTATATTGGAAGTATAGCCAACTGGTTCCTCTAGGGGCAAGGATGATCATCTATTCACAGACTACGCATATGGGATGAGGGGTTGTGATAGGTAAAACTTAAGTATTATCTTATAAAAATGGAACATGAGAGAAAGAACTAATACAGAGGAAGCAAGTGGAGTAATTTTGGAAACTTACTCTCACCTGGGTTGAAGAGGAAACAGCGTGTACATCTGAAAGCGTATAGAAGTCTTCTCAACATAGAGAGAGGTAAGAAAACTGGCATACAGGGCTGGGGAGGAACTTTTAGAGGGGTGTGTAGATTGGGATTTAGGAGGGTGGGAGAGAGATTGGGGGACTTTTAGAAGGGTATATGGATTGAGATTGAAGGAGGAAAGGGGAGGGATGGGGGAATCTTCAAGGGTGTGTGAAATGAGGACTCAGAGGATGGGGGGAAGATAAGGTAACAGGGATAAGGCAAAAAGAGAGGCTGAGAAAGAAAATAGTGAGTAAAAATGGAGGAAAATTCACAAATAGTAATTAGAACTTTGAATGCGACTGGGATGTGGTGGCAAAGAACTGGAAATTGCAGGGATTCCCATCACTTGGGGAATGGCTGGATGGGTAGTTGTGTATGGTTGTGATGCAATATTACTGTGCTGTAAGAAATAATGAACTCAATGATTTTAGAAAGGCATGGAAAGACTTGCATGAAACAATGAAGAACAAAGTGAGCAGAACCAAGAGAACACTGTATACAACAACAGCAGTATTGTTTTAAGAATGACTGAGTGACTAAGTCATTTTGATAATTATCAATACACAAATTAAAAATAAAGAACATATAGAGATGCTATCTACATCCAGAGAAAGAACTGATAAATAGAAATATGTATAGAATAATTGTACATACATATATACATATGTGTGTATATAATATATGTATATATGCCTATTTGTATCTAATCGTAGCCATCTCTAGAGTGGGGGGGGAAGAAAATAAAAGAAATTTACATGCTAACTTTGTTGTCTATTTGGAGGGAATAGCAAGTCGTATATGATAGATTTGAAGTTTCATGTGCAAACATAATTTTTATTGTACTGTGTTATGGAAATGATGGTTTTGTCACCTGAATTGAAAATACAATAAATTTTAAAAATAAAAGACAGATTTTAAGTGGGGAAAAAATGTTAAGTATGGCTTGAAAGTAGGAATTAGGTGCCAAAAGGTGAGCATAGGCAATGGATCTGAATTGAGCGAGGGAGGGAGGGAAGCAAGCATAGGAAGAGTATCAGCAAGGGCTCTGGGATACTATAGAACACTGGGAACCCAAATGAAGAGTCTGGGAAATTGGAAGGCTGTAGAAGGAGGAGGACGAAGAGGAGGAGGAAGAAGAGGAGGAGGAGGAGGTCTGATGTTTGAGACAACCGTTTGCTTCATCCACAGAGGGTTTTATACGCTCTCTGTGAAAGCAGGACTCAGTAAGCTTGGCTATCCTGGGGCTTTGAAGAGAAGATAAATTATAAAACCTGGCTGGAGGGGGAGTGTCCCAGGTCTGATGCCCACCACCAGACATCTCTTCTTTTGAGAATAAATTCCACTATTACACCAGAAAGGCAATTCTAGGCTAGATCAGACCACCGCTTTCTCCTCACTAATGTCTCTAATTCTGGAGCACATTGGATGTGTACTCTGGAACAGAATGACCTATAGTCCTGCATTATACAAATACCCTCAATTGCCCTCATTCCTCACAGTGATGTAAGGATGCAGAGCAAAGCAGAAGATCCATCATGGCACACAATGCCGTTGCTCTGTGCTTCCCAGGCTCAACTACTCTCCCCTGTCAACTCCCTCTTCTCAGTCTCACCAGCACATATGGGCTAATTTAATCTAAGAAACACTCTCCTGTCACACTGTTTAGCTCCTCCAAATGCCCTGTCAGAGGATCTATACTATCATTTCTGACTCTGGTCATGTGTAACCTAAAGCCCTGGCATGGCAGTGGGAACATCCCAGAGGAATCTCCTACATTCTATGCAAGGTGCCACTTGTGTCCTCTTCAAATTCTATGCCACAGAGTGCCCCATTCTCCCTAGTATGCTGACAGAAAGTCTCTTATACTCACCCTCTTTTATTCTCCCAATATTGGCCAGGGTCAGAATTTTGGTGTACTAGCTAAAGTAATTGTCTTCTGAGACTATGCCACTATGCCCACATGGCTCAAAAATAACCAGCCATTGGACAAAACAGCAAGGCTTTAAGTTCTTCACCTTTTTGTGAGTCATGGACCCCTTTGGTAGTCCATAGATAAAAAACTATGGATGCCTTCTCAGAATCATGATTTTATTTTATTCATTTATTTATTTTTTAAAGCAATTGGGGTTAAGTAACTTGCTCAAGGTTACATGGCCAGGTGTTTCTGGGTGGGTGCTAAGTGTCTGAGCCTGGATTTGATCCCCAGGTCATCCCGACACTGGGGCCAGTGCTCTTACTCACTGTGCTACCTGGCTGCCCCAGAATCATGATTTTAAATGCATAAAATACATTGGAATACAAAAGAAGTCAATTATATTAACATACAACTACCAAAATGTTTTTTTTTTCAATTCAGATTAAATTAGTGTGCTTTCCATTAATTTTCATGGCTGTCTATCACATTCAGGGTCAGGACGCCTTCATAAAACAGATCAGAGGGGCGGTGAGGTGGCGCAGTGAGTAGAGCACCAGCCCTGGAGTCAGGAGGACCTGGTTTTGGATCCGGCCTGGGACTCTTGACACAAAAACATAGCTGTGTGACCTTGGGCAAGTCATTTAACCCAAATTGACCTACCCCCTCCAAAAAAAGCAAATAAATAAATTAAATAAATGAAACAGATCCGAGAAATTCCCGAAGTGCCAGGATTTCAAATAGCGTCTTTGTAGGTAGTACTACGGAAGTGGAGAGATTGTCACCCAATGCAAGAGAGCTATAGGAAGTGGGACATCTTGAGAAGTACTAACTATGCACTCAATAGAGGCACAGAACCTTGGACCCCAGTCCATAAAGGAGCTATGCCTAAAGGGAATTGATGAGGACCCTATAAAGAAGGAAAAGGGCTCCAACTGCCAAGAGTTATGAGGTAGCCAACCTTCCCTCATGTCTTCTACACATATGTCTTACTATCTTTGTACTTTAAGTCTGAGTTCAACCTTCCTAGGGACCTTAAAGATTCAAGAGGAGGATTTCCCCTCAGTTTGGGAGGAAAGAGGAGTAATATTTTGTACCAACTGTTATCAAGATATCTTCTCAGTAAATTCCTTTTTCTAAAAACTAATGAAGTCAAATGGTTGATTGTTAGTGGGAAGCATACCAATGGGAGCTTGTATAGAAACCTGTATATATGAATGAGTGATTATGTGAGTTGAAGTGTGTATGTACAATATAGGTAAATAATAAATATATATATATATATGTGTGTGTATATATACATATATATATATATATATATATATAAATGGTTACATGATTAGAAGCAGAGCCTTTCAAAGTTACTGACTCCTAAAACCCTGACAGAAGCATTCAGTTGACTTCTGGGACCTCAGCCTGGGACTGTGACTGCCAAGTTGGGGTAGTAGCCCTAGGGAGTATGTTGCATATTTGTATTTTTATCTTTTGTTCTACATCATCTTCATTTGCAAATATATCCTTCTCTTATCTCCCAAAGAGACATCCCTTATAGCATAATAAAAAAGACAATTAAATTAATTCTAAGAGCCCTTCTAGCTCTAAAATTTTACTTCACTCACAAAGGTACAGATGCAAAAAAAGGATGATGTCTATTGGGAGGTTGAAGACTGGGTAGAATTAAACTATAGTATTGGGCTCACTAGAGAGTATTGCACAGAAGGCTGCAAAAGTAGGCTGCGACTAGAGGAGAGACAGAGAGAGACAGAGAGAAAGAGAGAGAGACAGAGACAGACAGAGAATCAGAGGCAGAGACAGAGAGAGAGAGAGAGAGAGAGAGAGAGAGAGTGCACTTCATATAAACTACAAACAAACAAAATAGGCAACCACTGATTCTGTGATTTGAGAGGTACCAGGTTGCTCCCTCTGATTAAAATGTTCTCCCAAATTATTATCATGTGGGCAAATCTACCATTAGACATGTATTCCTTTGAAGACTTTTTTCCTCTTTAAATGTCATCTATTAAAATACTAACACTCCTAGGGAGGTGACACCTAAGTCACCTCCTTATTATCAGCTGTGTTTCCCAAATCAAACTGTACTGTTCACTACTAAAAAACAAAAAGCACCCAATTTCTCTACCCTCAAATCCATTTCAACCTAACAGCTTCAATTAATGGATTCCTCAGAGATCAAGTCATAGAAATGAGCTAGAAATTAGCTGGAGAAGGAAAAAAGGTGATATAGAAAAGAGATAGATCAGAACAGCAGGAGGAGTAATTCATTCCTTAAGTTTATGGATTTTAAGTAAAAATTTTTGGTAGTAAAGCATTCTGTTGTACAGTAATAAGTTGCCTTGGGCCAGTGACAGCTGTGGGTTGGGAAACATGAGATAATGTTTCTGTGGGGTTAGTTGATAACTTGCTAAGAGCAAGACAGGTAACTGGAGAAATGGGAAGGGAACTTGGGAGAGAGAACAGCAGTTGTGGAAGGGGAAGCAGGACAATGCCGCAAGCAGACTTTATCTACTTGACAACTTTGCCTAAAGAACAATGCAAAATAATAAACACCAGTGGGCAAAAATAGAAAATACTTACCTTTTCCCACACCAAAAAAGTCCAAATCTGCCAGCAGTGATTTATATGTATGATCTTCCCATTGAAATAACAGTTGGTTAGCACTCTATTGTATCTTTATCTACCTGCTTTTCCTTTTTTTTAACTTTAAAAATTGATGATGATGATAATAACTGGCACTAGCATGGTGCTTTAAGGTCTGTAGAGCATGTTGCATAACATTATTTAAGTCTTATAACTTTGCAAATTGACAGAACTCATATTACTATATCAATTTAACAGATTAGGAAACCGAGATCCAGAGAGGGTAACTTGCCCCTGTCCACAAGGCTAGTAAATATCAGAGGTGGGATTTGAATACAAGTCTTCCTGATTCTAAGTCCAATACTATAAGTAGGAGGGAGGAAGAAAGGTTTGTAAGAGGAGAGGGAGGTCAGAAGTCATAGTCCTTTGAGTATAAATCTATGCCTTCTACCTTCTTACTCCTCTCCTAGTCTCTTTTTATTCCATAGAATTTGGTGGGGAAGGAAAGAAAGGAAGGAGAGAAGGAAGGAGAAAAGAAAAAAAGAAGGAAGGAAGGAAGGAAGGAAGGAAGGAAGGAAGGAAGGAAGGAAGGAAGGAAGGAAGGAAGATTTTATAAATAAATAAACAAGAACATAGATTCTTCTAAAGATCATTTGTATTTGCAACCAAATACTACACATTACTTTAAAATCAGTCAGCAGATACTTATTTGCTGACTGACTGACCAGGAAAATTATGGTTTTAGCTTGCAACTTGGGAGTCAAATCTCTCAAGTATAGATCCTAAGCAATGGGCTAAGTAGGCTGATTCTATAGCCCAGAATAAACTGGGAAAACTTTCAAAAACCTGAAAAATCAAAACTGCTACTAGCTGTTCTTTGTTCAGCTTCTCTGACTAAGCCGGCTAATTCCTGGGAATTAGGCTGTGATTCTGCTGTTATTGTACATCCCAAGCTCTATTATCTGTGTAATGGTGTTCCAAATGAACAGGCGACTGTTCCAGAGTTGGAGGCCCCAGGCAGCCCTCAGTTGGAGTGCCTTAGCCTCAGATCCATGGAACAAAGCTCCAGCAGCTAAGAAGTACGAATGGACCTTTCTGGATAACAAAGGGCCTAAATCATGCTCTCCTTGGCACAAGTTCACAATCCATTTTATCGAACTGCTGCTACAACTAACAAGAATATTATATTGCCTCTCATGGTAAATTGTATTACAGGAGGCTGGCAGGGACCCCAGGGCACAAATCAGACCTCAGATGAGCAAACTTGATAAGAAGGAACTGAAAAAGGGGCAAAGATCAGAAGGTCCAAGAGAGCACTGGTGTCTTGGGAGCCATTAGGCACCAGCCCCCCTCTCCCAATATTTGACCATTTGCCTGAGGAAATAATACTGAATTATAAACGTCAAGGGGTGGAGACAGAAGATGGGCCTTTCTCTGAAGAATTAAGGTAACTCTTCATCTTGGGGAAGCATATTCAGTATCTCCTGACAGGGCCACTATGATTTGATGCTGCACTAGAGGGAGATTCATTTGTTAATTCAGCTTTTAATGATTACATTCTGTGCATAGCACTACCCTTGGTGTTTGAAGAGCTACATAGAAAACAGGAAAAGGCCCAGCAATGGAGCGGAGGCAGAGGGCACAGTTTATAAGCTCTCACAGAAGCACAGACTCTTAGAGTTGGAAGGGCTTAATGGCCCATGAACCCGATTCCTTACCCCAAAGAATCACCTCTATACTATGTCAACATGTGGTCTTCTGGACGTTGCTTGAAGGTTCACATGAGGGAGAAGTCATCATTTTTGGAGACTTCTAATTGTGAGAGAAATCTTGTTAATGAAATAAATTTTGAGAACCATTGTAAAACAATTGGTGTGGTCCTTAGGGTACATATATATGGTCACTATATGGTCACTACTTTCAAGTGCCCAATCATGCTTCAGCAAGTAGGTGGTCAGAGGCCTAGGAGGAGAAAGTGTCACTCACTGGCACTGAAAAAGAAGTGAGATAAACATGCTTTCTCCAGCTTCATACTTTCTCCAGCTTTATCCTTTGAGACAGAGGTGATTCATGTTCAAATTTTAGGAAAAAAAGAAAATAAAAAAGCTGTCAAATAATTCACATTTCTACAGTGCTAAAGGGGACCGATTTTATACACCTGTTCTGTGTCCCTCAGGGCCCCATCATTGCTTCATAATCTGAAAAATTAGTACACATTACCATTAATAGGCCCCAATGGTTTGATGATATTCCTCCCAGGTAATATATTTGCATTTTAACAGGAGTCTTCCAGAGGCATAATGCCTTAATCCCAAAAGATGGTAGGAATTTCAGGCATCAGTGAGGGAGAGGACTTTTTGGTGCCTCTCCAATCATGTCACTGGATATCAGCACTCAATATAATTCCCTTCTATCCTGTGTTGCACAGTCTTGCTTTCTCTCTGCTCACAAATAGCAAGTTTGAACATTTGGATGAGGAAAATGAAGTTAAGTCACGTTATCCTGTACTCTGAATGCCATTTTTAAAAATGCCAATTTGTAGATATTAAATTAACATCTATACTTGAGTGTGGTCAGAATCCCAGAAGTATTCAAATTAAGAAAAGAATGGAAAAAAAAGAAAAGAATGGCTATGTGGATTCAGGTAATGCATTTTTCTTAGTACTACACGTAACAGGAAAGGCCATCACATGCTGTGCACCATTTCTTACTAGGAATGACCTCTCTAGTCTGCTTTCAAAGGTCTAGTTTTTTTTTCCTTCTTTGACAGTTTTTCTTGATGGGACCTAAAGCTTAATAATCAATATTTCAGAACAGGTCCAGAAACTTAATTACCTTTGTGGATCCTGCAGAATCTAAGGCAGAGAAGGGCAGACTTGGGGACAAGACAGAAGATGTGTCAGGCTTCTCATTTCAGCACTGGAACCTAAGAGCCTTTCCAGTTCTTTGGATTCATTGTCAGAGACATAACTAGGAACTCTTGCACCCAGTATGAGTTCCATAAACCATACCTGGGGCGAGAGGCAAGGAAGCACCTTCAGTTGAGTTAAAAATGATGGTACAGGTTACCATCTGAGGGCACCTGGTCAAGACTACTGCTACGAAGGGTACTACATAAAGGAGACTGAGGAAAAGGAGGAGAGAGTTCTTCTCAGCCCACTATTCTTACTTCCTTTTAAACTCATTATTCTTTCTAACTAAATACTATTATCACTTTTATTTTGATAAAGGATAATAAGTGCTATCAACAGTTTTCTTTGACATACTCTAAATTTTGTACCCTGGAGCAAAACTATGTCCATCCCATGCTAGTTTTATAACTATATTGTAAATTGTATATATTTACATAAAGAAATAAAATATAAATATAATTATTTAATATGAGATGTTAAAATGTTATATATTGAAACGTTATTTTCTGAGAGTGAGATGGATAGGAGAAATAAACTATTTCACTCTAGCTCTAGTATATTTAGAAAATCCTTCAAAAGCAAAGTACTACGTCTGGAGGCAGAGCCAAGATGGTAGGATAGAGAAGCATTTGGCCAAACTCAATATTCCTATTCAAATAACTTCACCTTAAATCGGATTCTGGAGTGGCAGAGCCAACAAAAGGTCAGAGTAAGGCATTCTTCCAGCCCAAGACAACTCAGGAGGTTGAAAAGAGAGTTCTGTGATATGGAGGTCAAGTTAACTGGAGGCCATGTGAATGAAACATCAATGGTGCAACAAGGAGGTGGTGCAAGAAACAGCAACAGCTTTGGGTGTCCTCGAACCAGAGATGGTAAGGGGATTAGCAACTGGTAAGAGAGAGAGAGAGAGAGAGAGATTACAGGGTCTACCCCTAGTCACCTACTGGACAGAGGACCAGATACACCATTGCCTACACTCACTTCTGGGACATAGTTTAAGGTCAGAGAGGAACACTTTTGGGTCAAGAGGGAGATGCCCTGAGTGGGAACTGTTTGGCATCTCCATTGCCTATATATACTTCGGTCATAGTTCAAAGACTGAGAGGAGTCCTTTCAGGTAAATTGGAGAGGAAGCCCTGAGGGGTAGTATCGATTCTAGCTTCATGGGATCAGGGACCCTGAGTAACAGTATTATTTCTGATCCCAAGGGAGGAGGGGCCCTGAGGAGCAATACTGATTGCAGACCCAAGGGATCAGGAGCCCTTTCTGGGTAAGGACTGGAGTGCAGACTAAGAGAACAGTGACCACACCTCTCCTCAGATCACACCACCTGGGATGCAGTGAAAACTTACAAACCCCTAGATGTAACAGCTTTAAAAACAGAAGTTCAAAAAAAACTAAAACATGAAGCATAGTCTGTCCCCTCTTCTGGAGTTTGGGGGCGAAACAAAGATGAATATTAACATAAAGTTTCAAATCAAGAAATAGGGTGGAAATAAATGAGCAAACAACAAAAACATTTACCATAAAAAGCCACTATGGTGACAGGGAAGATGAAGACACAAACTCAAAAGAAGACAGTGAAATCAAACGAACAACAAGCAAAGATTTCAAGAGGAAATGTAAATTGGATCCAAGCCCAACAAGAAAGAATCTTAAAAGAGGTGGGGAAAAATTATTTTGAAAATCAAATAAGAGTGGTAGGGGCAATATTAGGTAAAGAAATGAAAGTAAATGAAGAAAATTATGAAAGGAGAATTAACAACTTGGTAAAAGAGGGCAAAAAATAGGTACTACAGAAACTAACATCTCAAAAAATAAAATTGGCCAAAGAAAAAAGGAGGTACAAAAATCCTTAATTATATAATTTATATTATATATAATTATATAAAAATTAGAACTGAGCAAGTGAAAGCTAATGATTTCATGAGACATCAGGAAAGAGTAAAACAAAATCCTAAGACTGAAAAAATAGAAGAAAAACAAAATATCTCATTGGAAAAACAAATCAAAAACAAATAATTTAAGAATTATTGGATTGCCTAAAAGCCATGATCAAAGAAAAGAAGATTTCATATTTCAAGAAATGATCAAAGAAAACTGCCCTGAAACCCTAGAATCAAAAAGTAAAATAGAAATTGAAAAAATTTACTGATCACCACTTGAAAGAGACACCAAAATAAATACTCCCAGGATTGTTACAGCTAAATTTCAGATCAGCCAGGTCAAAGAGAAAATACTTGAAGCAATAAGAAACTGTTCAAATAATGTGTAGCTACAATCAGGATCACACAAGATTTAACATGGAAGGAATACATTAAAGAAGAGAAGGGCTTGTAATATGATATTACAAAAGTAAAAGAGTTGGGATTATAACCAAGAATAAACTACCTAACAAAACTAGGTATGATCCTTCAAAGAAAAAGTAAAAATTTAATTAAATAGAAGACTTTCAAGCATTGCTGATGAAAAGTTCAGAGCAGAGGATTGATAAATAGAAGTATGGAAAGAATGGTTTCACACACACACATACACATATTTCTGTCTAATGGTATAATGGTAGACATCTCAAGGGTGGAGGAGGAGGGAAGGATAAAGAAAAAAAAAGAAACACAACTTTGTTATATACTTAAAAGTAATAGCAAGCAGTACATAATAGATTTGCTGTTTCATGTACAATCATTTTTTTTCTATTCTACTCTATTATGGAAGTGCTTGTTTTATTTCTTAAGTTCAGAATAAAATCATAATTTTTAAAAAACACAAGACTCAAGAGAAATATTAAAAGATAAACATAAAAGACCAAAGGTTAAACTGTTTACCTTTCTGTATGAGAATATGATACATGCATCATTTAAAAAAACTTTATCATTATTGGGGCATTTAGAAGGATTCTGCATAGAAGAGGGTGTGGGAAAGGATTATGTAAAAAATAAGAGAGATGCCCTGGGAAACGGGAGGGAGAGGAAGAATGGGGAAATTTACCTTACACTAAAAAGCCACAAAAAGAGCTTTGACTGTGGAAGCGGAAGTGTTGAGGGGAGAGGGTTGGTAATGCTTGAACCTCATATCTAAATTGATTCAAAAAATTATATACACATACATGTGTGTGCATGTATCTATATAAATATCTATACAAACACTATTGGTGAAAGAAATTGTTCTTTCTTAACAGAGAAATAGGAGGGGAAGGAGATAAAAGAAATGGAAAGATGATAAAAGAGAAGGCAAATAAAAGAAGACTGTAATCAGAACCAAGACAAACTTTTGCGGAGCGACAGAGTAAAAAGAGAGAGAAGGATAATCAGATGGGGAAAAAGGTGGAGAGAAATACAATTAGTAATTATAATTGTGAATGAAAGGGATTAATCCCCATAAAATGGAAGTGAATAGCAGAATGGATTAGAAAACAGAATATAACAATGTTGTTTACATAAAATAAGGGACCAGGACATAATTTATTGTACTTCCACTGAAGTACAAAAGGGTTATCCATCTTGATCTCTAACAAAACAAAAGCAAAAATAGACCTAATTTTAAAAGATAAATAGGGAAATTGCATCTTGCTAAAAGGCAGCATAGACAATGATGTAAAGTCAATAATAGACATATATGCACCAAATGGCATAACATCCAAATTCTTAAAAGAAAAGTTAAATGAATTTTAGAAAGGAATAGACAGTAAAACTATACTAGTTGATGGGCCTCAACTTTTCCTTCTCAGAGCTAGATAAATCTGACCATAAAATAAATAAGAAAAAAGTCAAGGAGGTGAATAGAATCTTAGAAAATGTAAGTAGACTTCTGCAGAAAGCTAAATGGGAATTTAAAAGAATATACTTTTTCTCAGCTGTACATCACACCTTTAAAAAAAACTGACTATGTATTAAGGAATAAACACCTTACAACCAAATATAGAAAAGCAAAAATAAATATACCCTTTTCAGCTCATAATGTAATAAAAGGTATTTTAATAAAGGGTTATAAAAGCATAGGTTAAAATTTAATTGGAAACTAAATAATCTAATTCCAAAAAATGAATGGGTCAAAGAACAAATCATAGAAATAATCAATAATTTCATTAAAGAGAATGACAACATTCCAAAATCTGTGGGATGCAGCCAAAGAAGTACTTAGGAAAAAAAATATTTCTCTAAATTAAAGAAAGAGCAGGTCACTGAATTGGGTATGCAACTAAAAAGAAAAAAACTAGAAAAAGAACACATTAAAAAACCCCAATTGAATAACAAATTGGAAATCATGGAAATTAAAGGGAGATCGATAAAAATTAAAAGTAAAAAATAAACAACATTGAACTAATAAATAAAACTAGGAATTGGTTTTATGGGAAAAAACAATAAAAAATCATGCATGGGTTAATTTAATTAGAATAGAATATTAAAACAGAAGAAACCAAATTACTAGTATCAAGTATGAAAAGGGTGAATGCATAAAGAAGATAAAATTAAAGCAATTATTAGGGATTATTTTGACCAATTATTTATAAGTAAAACTGATAATAAAAGTGAAACTAATGAATATTTACAAAAATATAAACTGAAAAGTGAAACAAAAGAGGAAATAGAAAGCCTAAATAACTTTATCATAGAAAAAGAAATTGAGTAAGCCTTCAGTGAGCTCCCTAAGAAAAAATCCACAGGACCAGATGGATTCACAATTGAATTCTATGAAACATTTAAGGAACTATTAATCCCAATACTGTATAAACTATTTCAAAATGTAAAGGAGTCCTACCAAATTCCTTTTATGACACAAATATGGTTTTGATACCTAAACCAGAAAGAGTAAAAATAGAGGAAGAAAACTATAGGCCAGTTTCCTTAATATCAATGTAAAAATTTTAAATCAAACACTAGCAAGGACATTACAGCACTATATCACAAAGATCATATGCTACAAATAGGTGGGATTTATAACAAGAATGCAGGGCTGATTCAATATTAGGAAAACTATTTACATAATTGACTATATCAGTAACAATAACAACAAAAATCATATTATTACATAAATAGATACAGAAAAGGACTTTCTTAGGAAGTATTGTAAAAGTAGTATCTATGTAAAACCAAGATCAAGAATTATTACTAATGGGGATAAACTTGAAGCTTTCCCAGTAAGATCAGAAGTGAAGGAAAGGTGTCCATTATCACCCTTATTATTTAGCATTGTATTAGAAGTGTTAGCTATAGCAATAAGACAAGAAAAAGAAATTGAAGGGATAAAAAAGGCAATGAGTAAACAAAACTATCACTCTTTGCAAATGGCATGATATTATACTTAGAGAACCCTAGAGAGTCAACTAAAAAATTAGTTGAAACAATTAATGTTACCAAAGTTGCAGGATACAAAATAAACCCATGTAAATCATCAGCATGTCTATATATTACCAACAAAAAAAATACTAATAAGAGATGGAAAGAGGAATTCCATTTAAAATAACTGCTAGAAATATGAAAATCTTGGAATTCTACCTGTCAATACAAAGCAAGGGATTATATATACACGATTACAAAACACTTTTCATAAAAATAAAGACAAATTTAAACAACTGGAGAAATATTGATTGTTTATGTATAGGTCAATCCAATATGATAAAAATGACAATTCTATCTCTTATCTACTTATTCAGTGCCATACCAAAGTACCAACATATTACTTTATATATCTAGATAAAATAGTAACATAATTCATATGGAAGAACAAAAGGTCAAGAATATCAAGGGAGTCAATGAAAAACATGTTAAGGAAGGCAGCCTAGCATCTCCCAGCTCCAAACTATATTGCAAAGTGGTAATCATGAAAATAATCTGATGTTGGCTAAGAAACAGAGTGATGGATCAGTGAAATAGATTAGGTACAAACCACATAAGAGTAAAAAACCACTGTTATCTAGTGGTTGATAAAACCTAAGATACAAACTTTGGGGGAAAGAACTCACCATTTGACAAAAAATGCAGGGAAAATTAGAAAGCAGTTTGGCAGAAACTAAAAATAGGCCAACATTTCACATTGTATACCAAGATAAAGTCAAAATGGATAAATAATTTAGACATAAAGGATGATATCATAATTGCTATTCCATATGAAAATCATAATCATTAAGCAGTCAAAATTAGAAGGAAAACAGGAAACTAGGAGAAATATTTTCAGCAAGCTTCTCTGACAAAGGCCTCATTTCCCAAATGTATGAGAAACTGAACCAAATTTATAAAAATAAAAGCCATTTCCAAGTTGATAAATAGTCAAAGGATATGAACAGGTAGTTTTCAGAAAAAGAAATCAAAGCTATCTATAGTCACATGAAAAAAATGCTCTAAATCACTAAATCACTACTGAACAATTCAGCCATTCCACCTCACACTTATCAGATTGACTAGCATTTCAGGAAAGAAAAATGACAAATATTGGGGGAGATGTAGAAAAATAGGGACATTAATGCACAGTTGGTAAAACTGTGAATTAGTCCAACCATCCTGGAGAACACTTTGGAACTGTGCCCAAAAGGCAATAAAATTGTGAATGCCCTTTAACCCAGCAATTAGGTCTGTATCCCAAAGACATCAAAGAAAAGGGAAAAGAACTTATTGTACAAAAACATTTATAGCAGCTTTTTCTGTGGTGGCAAAAAATTAGAAGCTGAAGGGATGCCCATCAATTGGAAAATGGCTAAACAAGTTGTGGTATATGATTGTAATGGAATGCTGTTGTGCTCTAAGAAATGATGAGCAGAACAGTTTCAGAAAAACCTGGGAAGACTTTATGAACTCATATAACATGAAGTGAGCAGAAACAGTACAATATTTACACAGTAGCAGCAATATTGTAAGGATGATCAATTGTGAAAGAGTTAACTACTCTGATCAAGACAATGATCCAAGACAATACCAAAGGATTCATGATAAAAAATGCTATCCACCTCCAGAGAGAGAACTAATAAACTCTGAATGCAAATTGAAGAATACTTTTTAAAATTTCCCTTATTTTTATTGTTTTACTTTGTTTTATATTCTTTTCCAATATTGCTAATAAGAAAATGTTTTGCTTGACTGTATGTGTATAACCTATGTCAAATTACTTGCCTTCTCAAGGAGGAGAAGGGATAGAAGGGAGGGAGAGAATTTGGAAGTCAAATTTTTCAAAAGTGATAGTTAAAAATAATTTACACGTGGGAAATATTTAATGAAATGAATAATAATAATTTTATAAAAAGCAAAATACTAGGGGTGGCTAGGTGGCGCGGTGAATAGAGCACCGGCCCTGGAGTCAGGAGGACCTGAGTTCAAATCCAATCTCAGACATGCAACACTTACTAGCCATGTGACCTTGGGCAAGTCACTTAACCCTAATTTCCCTGCCCTCCCCTCCCCCCAAAAAAGCAAAAAAAAAGCAGAATAGTTTTGATTTACCCAATATCTTTGTTATATAGGTTGCCACTTTATACCATGATGCAGTAATTATTAGCTGATGCCACTATGCTGCAGGCTACCTGACAGAGAAGTTACAGGGCCTGCCTTCTAATCAAAAAAGACCTGAGTTCAATTCTTTACATCCTAGCTGTGTGAACATGGACAAGTCACATAACTTCTCATGCCCCTGAAGCTGTTCTAAACTGTTTGTTTTTTGTTTTTTGCTTTTTTTGGAGGGGGGAAGGCAGGGCAGTTGGGGTTAAGTGACTTGCCCAAGGTCACACAGCTAGTAAGTGTTAAGTGTCTGAGGCTGGATTTGAACTCGAGTCCTCCTGACTCCAGGGCCAGTGCTCTGTTCACTGCACCATCTAGCTGCTCCTCCCCTAACCTGTTCTAAAACCACTTTTCAGATGAGTTACTATCCTGTATCACAAGGGGGAGTTTTAATACTGAGAGTTACCTATACCAGTAAAGTCATAGGACAAGACTGAAAAAAAAGATAAATAAAAATAAACATCTATGTGTGTATATATGTATATACATACATATATGCATTCGTATATATAAATGCATGCATGTATGTATGTATTATGTATTTGTGTGTTCACATATGTGTATACACACAAACAAATGAATACACACACACATATATATATATAGAATGCTTTACATGTTTTTAAAGATAATGCTGATAATGATCAGATTTGTTCACAAAAGTTCTTAACAGCAAAATGGCATAATGGAAAGCTTACTAAACTTACAATCAGATGAGCTGAGTTCAAGTCCCGTGTTTCCAACTTACTCTCTACAGAAACTCAAGCAAATCATCTTACTTCCTTCAACCCAGGTTTAGTCATGAAAATTAATTTCATGTCTCAGGGTCTATTATCTAAACCATGAAATATTTGAATAACTGACCCCTAAAATGCCTTCCAGCTCTAAGTCCTATGATTTTATAAGCCTATCAGTTAGATGATAATAGATATCCTTTTCAGTTCTATGTGTAATATTGATAACATAATTATTAATACTATCTTATGTAACACTTTATAATTTTATATAACATTTTATCGTCTTGCAAAAACAAACCCAAAACTTTAGAAAGTTATCTCTTTTTATCTTCACAATAACCCTGGGAGATAGGTGCTTTTATTATTCTCATTTTATAGATGAGGAAACTGAGGCAGAAAGACATTAAGTCACTTGCCTGGGGTGACACAGGTGTCTGTCAGATTTTAATTCACATTTTCCTTACTCCAAGGTCAGTGTCACCACCTATCAGCCATTGGGCATAAAAATGCTTAATGATCATTAATTTGTGGTTTGTTCTAAAAGAGTATGAACACATCAGGAAGATGATGCCGTGATTTGTAATTAAATTGTATCTAAGGGAGAGCTGTGCAAAGTCACCAGCCTCACTTTCTCCTCCAAAGCC
Organism: Petaurus breviceps papuanus; assembly: GCF_028583685.1. Taxonomy (NCBI): domain Eukaryota; kingdom Metazoa; phylum Chordata; class Mammalia; order Diprotodontia; family Petauridae; genus Petaurus; species Petaurus breviceps. The sequence goes on from NW_027187378.1 coordinate 4,031,715, forward strand.
ATTTGGGCCCAGTGGCCAGATATAGATCTGAATGACTAGAGATGTCCCAGGATGCAGTGCTAGACTTTGGCCTTTTTTAAGCTAAGGTCTTTCTGAGTTCTCACTTTGGGGCAATGTCCATTCAGTGCTTAGGCCTGCTTAAGAAGTTAGTCAAGGGACAACCCCTTTAATAATAAAAATAATAAAATTAAACTGTGAGAAGTCCCTCAGGGTTGCTAGCCGAAAGAGAAACATTATTTGCATTCATTTTGAGTCAACAGGGTCCAAAAAATCACCCTTAAGTGGTGCTTCGGCAGTAATCTATTTTTGGCCAGCCAATGAGAGCCAGAGAGTATTGGGCTTAAGGGATGGTCTATAAGAAAGAAATATAGCCAGTAAACACCAAGATAACTAGGTAGGTTTCAGCTATCAAAATTTACCTTCCTTTGGTCAGAATACCCTCAGGTAAGGACATGACATCCTGTGTGGGGAGAAGAGGGGAAAGGAGAATAAGGATCTGAGTTGCTCAACTGGTACTGGATAGTTGGGTCCCCATTGGGGCAGCCTGGACTACTCACAGGTTGTGCTTTGTCCTTCATTCTCAAAGAGGACCATGATATCAGGAAGATGATGCCATGACTTGCAACTCAATTGAATTTGATTGAGAAGAAGAAGCCACCTAAGAGGTCATTGAGTCCAAATCTTTTCTATCTATTTCAAAACATGTCCTACAACGATGCCAACTGGTTACTCCACAAATTCACCTTGTCCAGTTTTAACTGGGGCTTCATTGCTGTACAACAATTTTTAAATTCTTTATTGATATACTCAGTTGTGCTTTCCCACAATAGCTATTCCCTTATTGCAAAACTTCTTTCCTAACAGCCACTTTCCCTCCTCCTTGATTACCTGATTTCTTACCTTATAGAAAAAAAAAACGAATCAACCACAAACTTCTTCATTGCCCTAATGCTAGGCCACATTTCGATCCTCTTCTTCATCTTCACCAACCCTTCTCTTCTCTGCTCCAATCTCTGTATCTTCTTCTTGTCAAAGCTAATATCTCTGCTTGTGCTCTTGGTTCTATCCTTTCCCATCTCCTCTGACAGTTTTCTTTGTATCATTATTTCTTTCTCTAATCTTCTATCTTTCCATAGTATTTCACTCACTGCCTATAAACATACTCACTGGGCTTTTAATAAAACCTGGTATCAACTTGCTATCTCCTTCACACTGAAGCCTCTTCAACTTACCATCTCCTTACGCTATCATCCTATATCTCTGTAACCTTTGACTGCTAAAGTCCAAGAGTCTCTATGTCCCTTGCCTTTATCTCCCCCACTCTTATTCATTGCTTAATCTCTTTGAATTCTCACTTCCAACCCTGACATTCTACTGAAACTTTCTCAAATATAATCCAACTCAATCCAGAGAGCAATGATTTATTAATCAGCTATAAGACACTGATGTGCTCAAGATATTAAGACAACACAACAAAAAGTCCCTGACCTCGAGGAATTAATGTTCTCCTAAGAGTATATTCAAGAAAGGTCATAGCTTTTTGGAAGATTATTTTGGCAGCTGTGTGAAGGATGAAAGAAACTGGTAGCCAGGAATACAATGAGGAAGGTGCTGTAATAATTCAGGTCAGAGATGATGAGGGCATGAATTAAGAATGTTGAACATGTGAGTGGAGAAAATGGGACATATTTGAGATATGGAATGGAGAATGAAGAATCAAGGATAATATCAAGGTTTTGAATGTTGGTGACTGGCAGTATAGTGGTACTCTCAACAGAAATAGGAAAAGTAAGAAGAGGGTGGTTTTGGAAGAAAAATAATAAGTTATGTTTGAGAAAAGTTGTACCTGAGATAGGGAGGGACAGATAGACAGTCAGCATACTCCACTTAATATCAAGGAAGGAAAGAGAGACCTCCAACATGTTGGCTAGACAGAAAGGAGAACCTAGTAAGTTCAACATACCAAAAACCCAAGGATAAAGGAGATACCAGGATTCTTATGCTACTACACTTGATGGACTTTTTTAGTCCTTACCACTCTAACTTCTCTGTAGTTTCTGACACTGACAACCACTTTTTCTGTCTACTACAAACTATGTTTTTACCTTTCTCATGCCTTCTTCTCAAATTCCTTTGTTGGATCATCCATCATCTCTCTATCTACATACAACAGATACTTCATAAATGTTGTTTAATGAATGAATTTGATGATTGATGTGGTCAAAAGAAATAAAGGAGCATTATAGGATTGGGGAGATTGCAGAATATAATGCATCATTAACAACTTGAGTATATGGGAGGTACTTTGAAATTCATCTTGTAAATTTCCCAATTTACTGAGAAAATTCAGTCAGTCCATTTTAGAACCCTGATCTCCCCTCTACCACACCTGAACCTACTTCTACATGTTCATAAATTCTCCTCTTTGCTCCTGTCTCTGTCTCATCTCCCTATACCTACATGTCCTAGTCTAGGAGAATGTTGTAGTGTTATTATGAAAAAGTTTTAGCCTCATGGACATTCATGGATCCATGGACATTACTTTGAAAGTCACTGGTATAGAAGATGAAGGATAGAAGTATTATTTCTTCATCACCAAAAGTCCAGTGACACTCTGGGAGAGAATTAGGTCCCTAGTTTAGTACATTCCTCTGCAAAAGGTGGGGGAAAATGACAGTAGTAGCGTCAGGTTAATTAATGGATATTGGTTTAAAATCTACCATCAGGGGATTTGGGATTGGAAAGAAAGTTGACTTAATATTTCTTTCCCATGTTAATATCATTTTACTATAGCTTAAATAACGCTAGTGAGCTAAGCTGTGAGACTGGCAGTCCATTCCAGTACATACTGTTGAAAGTAAAAACAAGAATCTATGACATTTCAGAAACAGTCTCTGCTCTTATCTAATATGACACAATGAGAGGCTGGGTGTTATGGTGGATATTCGCCCAAATCTGAGAAACACTCTTCTGCAAGGTCTGTTGAATGTTTATGGCATTTGTAACATAATCTAAATGAATTGTTGTATTAGTGTAAAATGAATGTGCATGGGCTGATTAATCCTCTTGTAGAGGCCCTGAAATTAAGATGAAAACCACACTGGCAGCAGCCCCTAATATTAACCCTGTGGGGACTCAGCAATTAATTGGCATGAGGTTGGGTACAGCTGCTAATCACGATGCAGATCCTTAAACTAACAGTTGTAGAACTACTAATTCATCCTCAAACACAGGGAATTAGATGGTGATCAAAGGTCAGGAAATGTCCTTTTTTGCAAGTCTGCCTTTGGGCCCTTCTGCTACATTCATCTCTCATAATAAGGCAGGACAGTACTCCACCTGGGTGAGATCACGTCTACAGATGTTCAGTCCTCTTGAATTTGGCTTCCCTGTTATTTGAGTGGGAATCAGTGCTCCTTCATGGGAGGGTCAAGACAGAACAGAGACCTATATGCATGATTCAGACCAAAGCAAGCATCTGGGGAGCTGAACTGCTTAAGTGTTGCTTTGGTTGATTGATTATGGAAACTCAGAAGTAATAAATCATTCTACCCAATTGGAGTCTCCAGGATTATTTTTTTTCTTGCTTGGGTCCAGAAAATGGTTAAAGGGAAGAAAAAAAAAGAGAAAGAAGGAAAACTTACCCCAATTAAAGAGCTAAATAATTGTTTCCAGTCTTCTGGTCTGTCTTGCTAACCTTTCACCATTAGCTATCCACCTGAAACACCCATCTTCTAGACACAAACATCTTTCTTTCTGTGTGTGCCCTTCATTTTCTTTCTCTGACTATTTACATAAGCATGAATATTAAGTTAAGAATTTTGAAAAAAACACACACAACATCTATACCAAAATGAGTCTCATTTTCTTCAAAGTAGTCATGTTAGGAGACTAATGATCAAAAGATATTTGATTCCTGGGGCATCTAGGTGGTGCAGTGAATACAGCACCAGCCCTGGAGTCAGGAGGACCTGAGTTCAAATCCGACCTTAATACTTACCAGCTGTGTGACCTTGGGCAAGTCACAACCCCAATTCCCCTGCCTTCTACTCTCCAAAACAATTTTTTTAAAAAGATGTTTGGTTCTCTGTTGGGAATTTGAAACTAGCGTAAGATACATGGGAAAAGTTTTTGTTATGTTATTTAAAACCATAATGTGTTTTTATTCAAGAAGGTATTTATTATGTATCCTTATATATTCAGTCTATTCCAACAAGCATTTAGCTACATTCAAGGTGCTATGATAGGTGCTGGAGATGAAAATTTTTTTTAAAAATCTCCAATCTCAAGAAGTTTGCATTTTATTGGGCCAGACCTGGCTCACAGTGACTTCTGGCTATTTAAGAACAAATCTTATTGGTCTTCAAAGGATGGAGACTTGTCTAGACTGAGGATATTTAAGAGAACAGCCATCCTAAAGAGGATAACAAAAGAGAAGTTCTAAAGGTATTTTCAACATGAAGCTTCACCACAGCCCAGATAACTTTTCCTACCCAAGTGACTACTTTGAAGGAGACACTTATTTAGATGTCTAAGTTCTGGATCTTTTCAAATCAATTTTGTTCCATGTCTCCTCATGTGAGTCACCAATTTTAGTATAGTTAATGACTTCCTTGCCTTTGTCTTTTCTCATGTGTCTTCTCTGTCACAGTGGTCCCACTTCTGCCACCTCTGAGCATTCCTATTTGCCTCAGGCCATCTTCAGTCATTTCTAGTGTTTTCACTTCTTTTTGAAACATTCCATGACATACCTTGTACTTTTCTACATTTGTGTTTTTGACAGTTTCCTCTCTCTGTACCTCAGTTTCCTTATATATATATTAGGAGGTGTTTGAACTAGATGACCTGTAATATCCCTTTCTAGCAATTTAAAAACCTATCAATCACACTGTTCTCCTTTTCTAAAGTTCCTTTTCCCTCTCAAATTCCCTCCCTACCCCCCAAATAGTCACCTATCAAAAGATTATCCATCATTTAAGACATAATTTATATGCTGCCTCTTTTCTATTTAGCCATAAGTAATTTCTCCTTCCAATTCATTCTTCTGCATTTATCATATACTGATGTTTTATAGTTGAGTATTTTTTGTTTTTTTACATCATATTTTTCACATCATATTTCAAATAATATTTGAGTATATGACTTCTCTTCCCTACTAGGCCTGATTAAATTTAATTTCCCAGCCATTTTAAGACCCTACAACACAATGGTGGACAGTGTGGAATCAAAAAGACTTGGGTTCAAGTTTTGCTCCTGGCACACCCTAGATGTGTGTGTAAGTCACTTAACCTCTCAGAGCATCCAGGCAATTCATTAATTTACAGAAGAGTTGCTGCTATTATATGGAGATGGAGGGAGTTCCCATACCAGGAATTCCCCACTCTGATAAAATTACAGATTCAGATCCATTCCACCCCATACCACTCATTTCTTCCCCCCAAAAATGTGTGAGGCACTGTGATAGACATGGAAAAATGAATAAGACAGCTCTTACCTGAATTACTCAATTACTGCTTCAATTTGTGGTTTATAATACATCTGAGGTATGAGGATAAGGGTAGAAGAGATACAGTTGGGCGGCCAGGTGGCTCAGCGAGTAAGAGCGCCGGCTCCAGTGTCGGGATGACCTGGATCAAATCCGGGCTCAGCTGCTCAGCACCACACCCAGAAATAATAACTGTCCATGTAACCTTGAGCAAGTTACTTAACCCCAATTGCTTAAAAAAAAAAAAAAAGAAGAGATACAGTCATAGGCATGCACAGCAAAGCTTGGGGACATACTCTAAAACACCTTGTGGTGAATATTACCATTGGCCCTTCCTCTGAGAAGGGTAAGGGCCAATGGTAATGCTCATCCTAAAGGTACACTAAACATACCACTATCATGCCCAAACCCTATGAACAATTATGGATTTAACACATACACACATCATTTTAAGACAGAATTAAAAATGGTACCTGGATAAAACTAAACTCCATGAAAGATATACCAAGTTTAATAAATTTTTAGATCTTCCACAATGATTTGCCTATAGAACATGATCAATAAATGTCTGTTGAAAGAATGAATGAATGGATATTTTTGGTCTTCCTCTGGTTTCATTCCCCTCTCCCTCGACATCCATATCCACATTCTTCATAGGAAGAGTTCTTGGACTCCCAGATCCTTCCAGTTTTATAGACCTAAATAAGGTTGAGGTTTTGAGGTGGAAACAATAATTCTGAGATATCCACTTCCAAGTACCCAGACTAATTCAGTTCTAACCCCAACACTAAATATAACCTCAATGTGTTAGGTTCCAAGATGTATACTAACCACATGAGAATGACCTTAAACCTTGGTTTTCAGTTTTAATCTGTCAAGATGAAGAAATAAGTAACCCTGGAGGAAAGGGACGTTTCCCAAGTCCACAATACATTTTGTCAAAAAAAAGTTACAAATATGGCCTCTGGGGTAGCAGGTTTTAAATGTGCACAGGTCTGGATGGATTCCCTGAGGCTACATGCTCTGTGGAGGTCAAAGCTAGGTTGAGGGGAGCTGATGTATAGCAGGACAAGAGAAAATGCAGAATTTAGAAATAGGATCATTTGAGCTAAAATCAAATGATAATTTGGATAATTTCAAGCTGTGTGCTCTTTTAACTTTCTGAGTTGATATGAAGTTAAAAAAAAGAAAGAAAAAAACTATAGATCTATATAGGTATATAGATATAGACTGACCTGTAAATAAAATAGCAGGATCTCTGTATGTAAGATGCTCATAACTCATAGCTGTTGAGTGGTATGTTTTAAACCAGAAGGTACAGTGGAGACAAGAGTTAATTTAATTCCTGTCAAATGGTGGTGTGATGAGAATATTACAAGCTACCACTATGGCTAGGAAATGAGCCCATGTCACCTCCGTAGGAGACGGAGATAGATTGAATCATTCTATATTTAGTGGAGAAAATCTTCACTTGAGATGTTAAATTTCTCACTGGGACATGTAGTTCTATGTGACTTAAATGTTATATCAAGGTGCCTTGGGATAGTTCCAATTTTACACCTGCCTTCTGAATTGGTTCTTATACACTTATGGCATTTGAGACTGGTAATAATATCTGACATTTAAATAGCTCTTTAAGGTTTGCAAAGCCTTTTACAAGGTATTTATTTAATTTGATCCCCACAATGACCCTGAGCTCGATGCACAGAGGGTAGAATGCTAGGCCTGGAATCATGAAGTCCTGAATTGAAATCCAGATTCAGACACTCAGATACTTACTAGCTGTGTGACCCAGGACAAGTCACTTAACCCTCTGTTTGCCTCAGTTTCTTCAACTGTAAAAATGGGGATAAATAAAAGCACCCAGATCTTAGTGTAGTTTGGATTAAATGAGATATTGTTTGTAAAGTGCTTTAAAAAATGTGAGAGAAGAGACTGACTACCAAACTGAAGGTCTACAGAGCTGTTGTACTGGCCTCATTGTTGTATGCTTATAAAACCTGGACAGTATACCAGCACCATGTAAGGAAACTGAATCGCTTCCATTTGAATTGTCTTAGGAAGATTCTGAAGATCACCAGGCAGGATAAGGCACCAGGCACTGAGGTCCTTTCTCAAACTTAACTGTCAAGAATTCGAACTCGTCTTCAAAGAGTACAACTCCAATGGGTTGACCACATTGTATGAATGCAAAACATATGCCTGCCAAAAAGACTATTTTATGGAGAACTCACACAGGGCAAGCATTCACATGGCAGTCAGAAGAAGCGATACAAGGACACTCTCAAGGTCTGTCTTAAGAACTTTGGAATTAATTATGTGACATGGAAGACACTGGCATAGGACTGTTCAGCATGGTGAGCCCACATCAGAGAAAGTGCTGTGCTCTATGAGCAAAGTAGAATTGAAAAATGCTCAAAAGAAACACAGGATGCACAGATTTGGAAAATCCACCCCAAATGTTCTCATGGACTATTTGTGCCCAACCTGTGGTAGAACATTCCAAGCTCATATTGCTCTGATCAATCACAGTTGGACACACTATAACTTGACTCTAGCATAGTGATGTCATCTTGTTCCTCTTCAAGAACGAAGGACAATAACCAACCAGCACATGACCAGCAAGTACATAGTCGGCACTTGTTTCCTTCCTTTCCACTTTATGAGTGAGGAAACTGAGCAGAGAGGCTAAATGATTTTAATGGGACCACATAACTAATAAATGTCTAGGAGAAGATTCACTGACTTCAGGGCCAGCACTCTCTCCACTATGTGATACTACGTATATGTGTGATAGTCATTCAAATGTACAGCACACCTTTCATAATGCCTATGATACTCCTCGTAAAGGATCACTGTTAACTAATTGACCCAAGTGGTCAATACTAGCTTAATGAGGTCAATGAGTTTTCCACAGAAATTGTGTAGTGCATCTTCTTGCCCTGTTAGGACATTTACTGTGATGTTAACCTACTATCTCTAGCTGTACATTCTTGTCACCCTCTAATGCTACAATCAAGTTGGATGACTTGCCACTCCTGATTTTATTCCTGACCTTTCCTGTCTTCATAGGTCTACACTTGTCATCCCCCATGTTTCAAATGGACAGATCTCACACCTATGCAAATTGAAATCCTTATCTTTCTTTTAAGGGCCAGTTCAGGGGCTCCATACCCCATTTCTATGCCATTGATTCTCTCTCGTACCCCCCACTCTAACCTTGCCTGCAAGAAATGATTCCTTTCTACTTGGATTTTTCTTATGTTCTGTTAGACCTTTCAAGCATTTCATCTCTAGTTCTGTATATCTGGAGACTAGCACAATGCCAGGCACATCCTAGATGCTTAGGAAATGCTTATCGATTAATTGTTCATCTGACATAACCTCTCAGTGCTTTGGTTTTCTTATCTAAGAATTGAAAAATATCATAGCAGATAACATTTAAGGTCCATTTTGGACCCAAGAAATTCTGTGATTTGATTCTGGGCGCTCCATTAAAAGAACCACTGACAAAGTAACAATTAAAGTGAAGATACTAATAACTAGTGCTATTAATAACAATAATAGTAACTAGCATGCATTACAGAATGCTTTAAGGTTTTTAAAGCACTTCTGGTTATCTCATTTGATCTTCGTAACCACTCTGGGAGGTTAGTGCTATTATTGTCTACTTTTTTCTGATGAGGAAACTGGGGTTGACAGAGATTAAATGACTTCTCCAGGGTCATACAGCTAGTAAGTGTCTGAGAGTGGATTTGAATTCAGTTCTTCCTGACTCCAGCTCCAGCACACTTTACCTTGTGCTACCTAGCTGCCACTCAGATGGCTCAGTCTCAGAACTCCCCTACACAGGTCAATAGAAGAAAGAGATCTGGTAGCCAGTGTTCTCCAGTTATGGTACTCAGCTTAAGTAGTCATTAAAAAGTGAAACCTAGTGACATAAATCAGGAGATTAGGGATGTATGGTTGATGGCCATATGGATTCTCCAATTATGTACAAAGACAAACTTCACTTGGTATCTCTCATTTTCCCTTTTGGAAAACCCTGTGCTAGTTTCTGACTTCCTAGAATGACTATCAGGGCCAGTGAAATGCTACTATAACTAATCATAATCCTGTAGGTACCAAGAAGCTTCTTGTACTAAGACTAATGTCCTTTTATAAGCCTCTAAATAATATATCTGAATTTCAACAGCAATGTATTTTGATCATCTAGAATATACACTAATGATAATGCCCTGGTACTCCCATTCCCAGCCTTGAAAAGAAACAGGAGACAAAAGGGGATGGGGGACAACCTTACTGTCATTGAATTTAGCTTAAACAGGGAATAACATACACACTCAATTAGGTATCTTACCCTACAGGAAAATAGGGCGGAAGGGGATAAGAGGGGGGATGATAGAAGGGAGAGCAGACTGGGGGAGAGGGTAGTTAGAAGCAAACACTTTTGAAAAGGGACAGGGTCAAAGGAGAAAATAGAATAAATGAGGGGCAGAATAGGATGGAGGCAAATATAGTTGGTCTTTCACAATATACCTGCTATAGAAATGTTTTGAGTAACTACACATGTACAACCTTATTGAATTGCTTATCTTCCCAGTGAGGACGGATGAGGAGGGAAGAAGGGAAAAAATCTGGAACTCAAAAAAACAAATGTGTATACAAAAAAATTATTGGTTTTTTTTATATGCAACTGATAAATAAGATAGATATACAGGCACCAGGGTACAGAAATCTATCTTGCCTTACTAGAAAGTTGAGGGGGGAAGGGTGGGGAAGGATATGAGAGAGAACAGATTGGGGAAAGGAGTATTCAGCAGACTAACTATTTTGGGGTAAGGGGTAGGGGAAAGATGGGGAGAAAATTTTGTAACTCAAAATCTTGTGGAAATGAATGTTGAAAATTAAAAACAAATAAATAAGAAAAAAAAAATAGGACAGTGGCCCTGGCAGTTTGAGCCTCACCTGGTTGCTTTGGAAGAAAAAGTTAAAAACAACTTTCCATTTCATTGGTGGACATCTGGGAGTTTGCTCCTACTGAGGGCAACCTTTGTTTCCCTCCAAATCCTAAAATTCATTCTCACAAAACGATCACTCCCTCCTCCCCCTGTAAAATATACCGGCAGAATGTCAAAGCTTCTGACTCTGGAAGCTGTTCATAATCATAATTAATTCTACAGTTAATAGCATGAACACTGGAGAGTATTCAAAGGATCCTAAGTGACCCCAAAGCATTGTAGTGGGTTGGAGCTGTGGTCTGCAATCCAAGTCCCCTGTTTTTTTTTTAAGAATGTTTGCCCACAAGCCTAAACACTGGGATAAAACAGAGAGCCTTTTAAAGTCAGACAGGTTAGCCTTAATATTACATGTGCTTTATGGTAGAAATCCCCATCACCAGAGTGCTTCTCCTCAGTATGATCTCTTGTTGTGAGGTTATGTATTTATGCTGAAACACGAAAGAAGAAAAATTGCCAAATCTAATGGCCTTTTCCCAAGTCTCATATTTCTTTACTTCTGCACAGCCTTTGGCCTTCTTGCTTACTCTGTATCCCTGAATACTCTCTTCTTTCAAGTTTCAGGTGAGAAGAGGATGACCTCTAGCCACCCATCATCTGCATCATGTGTCCCCCATGGAAAGGTTGCTCAAAGCTGATAGAGTGACTTCTATCTATTTCAGCACAAAGCAACTTCTAGCTCCTGCTACAAGCCTGATCTCCCAACCAGGATGTGCAGGATCTCCCATGGAAAAAGGAGCAACCTTCCCTTTGACCTCAGGCCTTCTATCTCCTACTGTGCTTGTCCCTTGAAGGAAACCAAAGAGGAAAGTCAATATGGAGTGAGATTTTCATCTTCTGCTAGGCAGGTTTGACTTCCAATTCCTACTGCACTATTTCCTGCTTAATTTCCAGTCTTAGGATGTAAGAAGAGTAGTGAAAGAGGGTCTCTCATCTGACCATTTGACCATGAGCTTTCTATCCCATTCTCCATTTGGCCCCAATTCAATTTCCAGCCTCCAGTATAAGGAGTGCCACCTTATACTTCATGATGAATAGTCTCATACCTTATCATCTACATATCCCAGTGATTCTGAACCCCTGTAGGTTTTCATCCAAACCCTATTCCCCATCTCCCACCACCTGATTCCTTATTCTCATTCCCCTCAACCCTCTCACCACAAAGTTCCAACTACATACCACCCATTCCTTCCACTGTGCACTCTGGAATGCCTGTTACATTGGCAACAAAATTTCCCTCATTCTAAACCTTTTGATATTCCGCTACTTTCATCTTCTAGCTATTACTGAAACCTGGCTCCCCCTTAAAAACAGAGCCTTTGGTTTTCCTGGTCACATTTTCTGGTATTACTTGTACCTTTGACCATTCCCCTTGGCTCACTGATCAAGGTGGGGGAGTTGGAATACTCCTTGTTCTTTATTGCCACTTCCATATTTTCCTCTAATCTCTATCACTCATGATCCTCTCCTCCTTTGAGGTTCATGCAGTTAATATCTACCACCCAATCAAAATCATAGTTCCTTCTGTCTGCAGACTTCCTGGGTTAGTCCCCTTCCTTCCTCAATGAATTTTTTACCTGTCAAAAGTTTTTTTATTTTCTCTTCCCCAACTTCTGTCCTCATACATAGGGATTTCAACATTTATACTGACTCTCCTTCAAACATTTTAACTACTTAGTTCCTCAACTTACTCACTTACCATAACTTATTCCTCCACATCACCTCAGCTATATACAGAGGTGGTCCTACCCAGGATATTCTTATCACTCACAAATGCACTACCTCCATGTTCAAGAATTCCAATATCCTGTTACCTGATAATAATCCACTGACTTTCCACCCCTCCCCATGCTTTCCCTTAAAAAACATTACTATCTGTTTTCACTGTGACCCTCAATTCCTTGACCTCTGAATTCTCCCCCAGGCATTCTCTCCTGTACTAATCACTAACTCCTCTTTTCTCCATCTTGACAACTTGGTTAACCAGTTCAGCCCTACACTGCCCTCCTCTCTTGAATCCCTAGCCCCCTTAATTATATCACATTATACTCTACCAAGCCTCAAGTTTGGATCACTCCCACCATTCACTGCCTTCACTTCTACACATGTGTTGATGAATGCAAGTGGAGAAAATTATTCGATTGTTCTAATTTGGCCCACTACAAATTCATGTTACAGAACCTCAACTGGACTCTCCCTGCCACTTAGCAATCTTTTTATACCTCCCTAATCAACTCACTATCCCACTCTCCATAACAGCTTTTCCAAACCTTTCAGTACTCTCCCGTGTACGCCCTCCCCCCCATCTTCTTAGCTGAGAACTTTGCCTCATATTTTCCAGAAAATTGAGTGCCCTTTTCCCCCTCTCTTCCTCATCCCAAATCTCTCATATGCCTTTGGCCACTATCTCCTCCTTCACTCTATCTCACATGAAGAGGAAGCCTTACTTCTTAACAGGCTAAGGCCTATACCTGCATTTTATCCAATCCCATCTCCTCCAAAGATTCACCCGTCCTGTCATCCCCACCCTATCATTTATTTTAAGCTCTCCCTGTTTACTGATTCCTTCCCTACTGCCTATAAATATGTCCATGTTTTTTCCATAAAAATACCTTTCAGTTGATCCTTCTATCCCTACTAATTATCATCCTATATTTCTTAGGAACTTTGTAGCTAAATTCCTCAAAAAGGCTGTTTTTCTCTCCTCTTACTCTCCTTAACCCCTTACAATCTAGCTTCTGACCTCATCACTCTACCGAAACTACTTTCTTCAAAGTTACCAATGATCTCTTAAATGTCATATCTAATGGTCCTTTCTCAATCCTCATTTTTTCAATCTTTCTGTGACCTTTCACACTGCTAATCCTCTTCTCCTTGATACTTTATTATCTCTAGGTTTGGGGGACACTACTCTCTCCTGGTTATCATCCCATTTACCAGACAGCTCTGCATTTTCCTTTGCTGAATCCTCATCCAGATCACGTTCTCTAACTATAAGTTCCATAGGATTCTGTCTTGTGCCCTCTTCTCTTCTCCCTCAACATTTCTTCATTTGGTGATCTCCTCAGTTTCCATGGACTTAATTATCATCTCTACTCTGGTGATTTACAAATCAACCTATCCTGCCCTAACTTCTCTGCTGTCCTTCAATCTCACAATTCTGTCATACATCTTGAATTAATTGCCTATTAGATATCTTAAATAAACTCAAAATGTCCAAAACTGAATTAATTATTTTGCCCCCAAACCCTTCTCCTTCCTAACCTCCCTAGCACTGTGGAGGGCAACACCATCCTCCCAAACCCTCAGGCTCACATTCTTAATTGCGTTCTTTCTTCAAATCACCCCTCCCCCCATGCCTACTAGATTCCTTGGTTTCTTCAAGATTCTATGCAAATTGTAATTTCCGTTAAAAACCCTTTCTCAGTCCCCACTTATCACACACTCCCCAGAGTGCATTCTGAGATTCTCTTACATCATACACTATATATTTCTCGTATGCACAGTCGGTTGTTTTTGTTTTGTTGGTTTGTTTTTTGCATTCTGTCTCCACTAGAATATGAGCTTCTCAAGGGTAGAGATTGTTTCTTGCTTTTTGTTGTTTCCTCAACATGCCAGTACCTGGTACCTACCAAGCCATCAATAAATGCTCATTGACGGAAGTAGAAAACTGGGAAAGAATTTTTCCAACCAGTGTCTCTGATAAAGGTCTCATTTCTAAAATAAATAGAGAACTGAGTCAAACCTACAAGAATACAAATCATTCCGCAATTGATAAATGCTCAAAGGATGTGAACAGGCAGTTTTCAGAGGAATAAATAAAAGCTATCAAGTCATATAAAAAAATGCTCTAAATCACTATTGATTAGAGATGCAAATCAAAACAACTCTGAGGTACTATATAATACCTATCAGATTGACTAACATGGCAAAACAGGAAAATAATAAATGCTGGAGATGTGGGAAAGTTGGAATAGTAATTCATTGTCAGTGGAGCTGTGAGCTAACCATTCTGGAGAGCAATTTGGAATTATTGGAACTATAAAAACATGCATGCCCTTTGATCCAGCAATACCACTTCTAGAGTTGTATCTCAAAGAGATCATAAAAATGGGAAAAGGACCAATATGTACAAAAATATTTATAGCAGTTCTTCTTGTGTTGGCCAAGAACTGGAAATCAATGGGAATGCCCATCAATTGGGAAATGGCTAGATAAGTTATGGTATATGAATGTAATGGAATACTATTGTACTATAAGAAATAATGAACAGGCAGACTTCAGAGAAACCCGGAAAGACTTATATGAACTGATGCTGAGTGAGGAGAGCAGAACTAGGAGAACATTGTACACAGTAACAGCCACAGTATGTAAGGACTGATTTTGGTAGACTTAGTACTTCTCAGCAATGCAAAGACAATTCCAAAGGGCACATGATAGAAAATGCCAGCCTCATCCAGAGAAAGAACTATGGAGTCAGAATGTAGAATGAAGAAGACTATTTTCCTTTTTTGTTTTATTTTGGTGTGTTTTTTTCTTTCTCCTGATTTTTCCCATTCATTATAATTCTTCTATGCAACATGACTAATGTGAAAATGTATTTAATAGGAATGTATGTATAGAGCCCATATGAGATTGCAAGCTGTCTTAGGGATGGAGATGGGATGGAGGGGAAGAAAATTAAAACTTATGGAAGTGAATGTTGAAAACTAAAAATAAATAATTTAATAAAAATTTTAAAAAATAAATGTTCTTTGATTGACTGATTTACTCTGATCCAAGAAAAATGAGATTATTTCAACTCATGAGTACAGCAAATCTTTTTACTCTTTGACTACTGAATGTTGGTTTCATCAAGACCAATCTAGATTGGGGGGGTCATTTGAGGAGGAACCTCTGGAGAAAAAAACAAAACCCAAAACTCAATTTGTATAAAATTTCAAGAAAAAGTAAATGCCTTAGGGAGGCAGCAAGAAGAAAGAGTTATTTTTTGTTTTGTTTTTCATTTAAAGTTCCTGTGACTTTCATGTAAAAAAATTCTACCCTTGCCTATTCCCTATTCTTTACCACTCCACTTCTGGTGTCAGCATCTGTAGCCTTTCCCTGAAGCATCTATTTTGTTGCCAGGGATTTATTCGTCTTCCCTATAGTCTCCAAGTTCCTGATACATATAATAAAATTTGTAAGTTATTTCTCACTTAATTTGGATCTTGCTTATTCAGAGTCAGATTTCTCATTTACTAGTCAGATTTCTCATTTACTACTTCTTTAATGCTATTCAGAATCACAAAATCTGAGTCTAGAAGGGACTTCAGGGTTATTTAATGCAAATCACCCCCTGAACAAGAATTCCCTCTCCAACATTCCCAACAAGCCTTTGCTTGATGACATGTAATGAGAGGGGACCCACTACCTTCCCAGGCTGCTCACTTCACTTTAAGACACCTCTAATTGTTAGAATTTTTTTCTTTACTCCCAACCTTTGGCTGCCTCTTTGCAATGGTGACCCTACTTTTGTCAAAGGGATTGGCCTATAATTTTCAGACTCTATTCTTTTATTTTTGTTGAAAATATGGACATTTTCTTTTTTTCAATACATTTCCTGTTCTCCATTATTCTAAGATCATTGACGGTAGCTAAGATGGTGCTGTAGGTCATAGACTTGTGACCAGATGGCTTGAACTTATCCGATAGATGTCTCATGAATGTATGGTATAGTACAGTTTATTTCAGTCCAGATGGACCCAAACTTCAGACCACAGACCAATACAGAGAGATCCAAGGGCACTCTGCCTCCCATACGGCCTTTCCCTAGCAACTCATTCACTACCATCATTGCCACTTCCAGCACCTTATGCCCATCAAGACAACACTGATGCCCTTATTATGACCTCATAATGGTGAATTAATATCGAGAACCCAATTTTGAAAGTTTTATCCCTAATGAGTCTCAGATGATTGATTTGTTTGATGGAAACTCAAGGAAGATGTAGTGTGAGCTTTATGACCCAGACTCCTCTGTTATCATCTCACTAAATAATTTTTTTTGAAGATGAAAAGTATTTAATTGAGCTCTATATTCAGATACAACAAGCCTGGCCCCAGCCAGATAATATAAGCAAAGAAGCCAAAGAGGTCTCCTGATCAGTCTAAATTGCTCAAGCCCCTCATCATGGAAGAATGAAGAGACCATTAGAGCAGAAAAGATTTTTAAGCCTCTTCTCCACCTCTAAATGATACACACTATAATTCCTACTATGTTCTTCATTAGCAAAGGGAAAAATCCATCTCTCTCTAACAACTAAAGAGATCAAGTCAGATTGATCCACTCCAGAGTATAAGCAAGGGTTACTTATCTTGACTATCAAATCTCTATTAACCATTTTTGTTCTGTCCTTTCCAGTCCAAAGTTCATTCTCCTTGACAGAGACAACATAATTGAAGTAAAAGCTGACCTTCTTTACATGGTGGCTATCTCATCCTCCACCTTCCCACCTCAAGCAGAAGTCCTATCTTGATGAGATCCTCTTTTCTCCAATGTAGATTTTTTTTTAGAAATTTAAACATGTCTTTAGGAATTCTAAACTAAAAGAACAACAGAAACTCTGAGCCCACATTCTTATTTTTTGATATCTCAAGTTACCCTACATGTTTAACTTTCTTCTTCTTCTTCTTCTTCTTCTTCTTCTTCTTCTTCTTCTTCTTCTTCTTCTTCTTCTTCTTCTTCTTCTTCTTCTCCTCCTTCTCCTTCTTCTTCTTCTCCTTTCTTCTTCTTTTTCTTCTTCTTCTACTACTACTACTATTAATTTCACTACTAATCTTATTACTTCTACTATTGCTACTATTGACTATTATTATGAGTATTATTGACTATGACTATTATTACTACTTCTATTACTACTACTACTTCTCCTACTCCTACTACTTATAATAATAATCTTTAGCATCTTTAGCATTTATATGGCACATTACGGTTTTCCAAGCACCTTACAAATATCATCTCATTTTATCCTGATAATAACTCTGGAAGGTAGATACAATAATCATCCCCATTTAACATATAGGAAATTGAAGGAGACAAAAGCTAAGTGATTGCTCAAGGGTCACACAGTTAGTGTATAAGGCAAGATTTGAACTCAGGTATTCCTGACTCCAGGTCCAGCTCTCTAACCACTGCAAGACCTTAGCTGCCTAGATGCAAGTTGGCTCCTTTGTTCAACCTGAACAAAAACTAAAGAGAACAGATTACAAAGTCAATCAAGAAAGAATTGGAGGATTGGCTTACAATAGTGAGGGCCCAGTTGATAGTAAATAAAATAAATTTTTGTTGCACATGTTCCCCACAATGGTGTGTCTTCTTCCATCTCTGTTTAATAGAAACAACTGTATCTTTTCTTCACTTATGGACTCGATTGCTTCATTTTGGGTCCTTATGCTGCCATATAGTGTCATTTTAAAGGAAAGAATCCACCACCAACCCTGAGGTATGGTTGAGGCATAGTAGGCTGACTTGTGGCTACCATCACTATCTTTGATGGACTGGAGAAGTACATAAGGATGGAGAATGTGGCCATTGCCACATTGTTACTCAGTTTTCAAGAACCTATTTAGATATTCTTTCATTTCAAGGTACCCAACAAGTGGAAAATACAGCTAACTATGATTTAAACCAACAAAATAATCCTAATCATTATGCAAACTCTCCTATAACTACATAAGCTGGCCCAGTGTCTATCAAAAACTGCCCAAAAAGACACTAGGGAAATAGGACATATAATGACATTCAATGTCATGAAATACACCACCTTAAAGATACTTTAGTGGATGATACCTTTTTTGGCATCTCAGTTTTCTCTGTCCTTCTTTTTGAAAATGATGAACTTCATCCAGACAAGTGAATTTGTGGCTAACAAATTCTAGGATTGATTTTAAATGCTGGTGCAGCAGACTAAATACCTTGAAAATCAATGCTTTCTCATTGCCAAATGTCAAGCTCTATTATGTGGTCCAATGAGTGAACACTGTTGTTATGCCATTCAAGCCCCTGACATCCCATGGGAGCTGGCAGGTGAGCATGTCACTTCAAGAAATGACTAAAAAGAAGATAAATTTGTCCAGCAGACAAATGCAGATTAAGACAAAGTGCCAATATGCCAACAAACACCAAGGGAAGTTCCATATGGATGCCTCTTATGTTCACACCAGGAAACTAAGGATAAATGATAAACTTTTATCAATATCGACAAACAAGGAGACATCTTGGATCTCCCCTCAATGAAGAATTGGCCCATCTCTAAGATGAGAGGGACTCTTCTGGGATAGCTTCCAAGAAAGCACCCAGCAAAATAAAGTTGGCAAAAAGGAAGCATTAGAATATAAGACATTTCAATAATTCTAAATTTAAGAAGGGTATCCAGGGTGGCCATTCTTTTCATTTGCCACCTGGCTGAACTCCTTTGGATTTTTTAGCATGACCCACAAGAATGTCATCAGTCTGCTTGGTCTCCTCAGCCTTGATATTCCAATCTCATAAGTTTTCTCTACTACTAGAACTCCTCTGAATAGAGAGTGAAGTGGTGAACTCCTCCCCGAACCACCATTTAAAGAGGTTACCCAGAAGTAGCTGAAAGATGGTAGAATAGAGAATCATTGAGATGAGTTCTCTAAAGTCCCCTTCCAAACAACTCTAAAATAACACTTCAACCTGAATTCTGGAGTGGCAGAGCCAACAGAAGGTCTGGTGATACAATATTCTAGCTGAAGACAAATTAGGAGGTCATCAGGAAAATTCTGTCTAACCAGGGTCTTGGTCAGGTGGGCTTGGAACACTGGGCAGACCACGCAGTGCAGACCACAGCCTGGAAAGTCAGCAGTGCCATTGGGGATAATTACATTGGCTGTAAGAGCAGATGGATGGGCTCTCATCCCACAGAAAGTAGGCAAAAACTGATCAGGAAGATATTGAAAGGGATACTTCACTGACACTGCATTCAGGATCCTGTTGCATTGCCCATACACTTCCAGGTCACAGTCCCAAGGTCAACAAGAGCAATGGTACTGTGGCCTTAGGGAGCATGATCCTGGTAGCAGTTCCAGGTCAGAGGGAAGTGCTTGTGATCACTCACAACAGAATAGGGACCCTGTTCTCAATTACAAGACAGAAGGAAACAAAAGTGATTTTGGCTATAGGAGAAGAAAGGTACATGGTCACAATCCCAGTGCTAGAGCTGCTGTCTATAGAAGAACCAGGTCCTTTCCTTGGTAAAGACCAGAGCAAAGGACAGGAGAACAATGATTTCACCTGTCCAGAGATCATACCACCTTGGAAGCTAAAAGTCTATAGACAACCAAAGCTAGCTCTGAAAACAGCAGCAAGAAAGGTTTAAAGCTTAGGACAGTGCCCCTTCTAATCCAGGAGCAGAGCTCAACTTTAACACAAAGTTAGAAGTCAAGAAATATATTATGCTATAAGAAATGACCAGCTCATTGATCTTAGAAAGGCATGGGAAGCCTTGCAAGAAATGATGAAGAGAGAAGTGGCATAATAGCAAGCAAAGAAGTACTTAGCACCTTGTTTCAGCTACTTAAGTATTTAGAACTTAGTTTGAGCCCCTTGTGATTTGAAGGTGGAAGGAACTTGCTGACACAAGGAAGGGTAGGACAAGAAGGAGAACCACCATATAAAAGGATGAGCACAAGTTGGGACTGAGCAGAGCTGAGAAGGAGAACACTTGTGGCAGCCAGCACTTTGTTTGTCTGTGTTGATGTTACTTTGTCAATTCTGTCTGCTGATAGAGGACATTGATGTTGCTACAGAAGCCCTGGGACCTTACTGCTGGTTCAGAAGCCCTGAAAGAGGATGTTCTTGTTATCTGTTTAGAGAAATACTGAAGGATGGTTTTACTGATGTCTTCAGAGGTCCTGGGACTATACTGATGATTTGTGTTGATTTCTCAGACCTTGTTTGTGGGTCTGTTTTGATCTCACAGGCAGAAAGTGAATTGATTATGGTGCTGGCAATATGTATGAATGTTGTTTTGGATCTTTTAAGCTTCATCTTTCAAGAAACAGAAACTGTGAAGGACTTGAGGTGGGCTGATTATTGTGAGCTTCAATATGAAATGGGAACTGGATGAGGAGCTGTACAGGGAGCTGAACAAGGAGCTGAGAGCTGTCTGCCTGTGAATCCAGGTGATAATTGGGTGAATTCAGGCAAGAGCTGGGACAATGGAAGAGGAACCATGGAATATGGGAGCCAGTCTCAAGCCAAGATGAAAGGACCTCCCCTTGAGTACTTAGTGCTGACTGACAAGATCATGATTTACTGTGATCTAGGGGTGGGAGAACTTTATACTCTGTACCTTCTATCCCTTAAGAGGACTGAGTTAAGGATGGTTGGAAGCTAGTCTCCAATCAAGGAGAAAGAAGACTTTCTGACTGACTGGATTAAGACAATGTGACCTAGGGATGGGAGACTTTTGTACTTTGTATCTTGAATGATATCTTTTGTTTAAGAATATGTGTCTCCTTTCCTTTGTTTCCTTAAGAGTCACCTACCCAGCAAAACTGAGTATCATGTTTCAGGGGAAAATATGGTCATTCATTGGAATAGAGGACTTTCAAGCATTCTTGCTGAAAAAACCAGAGTTGAATAGAAAATTTGACATTCAGATACAAGAAGCATGAGAAGGTAAACAGGCAAAAGAAATCATAAGGAACTTATCAAAGTTGAACTATTTTTTTGTTTGAAGTAATCGGGGTTGAGTGGCTTGTTCAGGGTTGCATGGCCAGTTGTTGTTTCTGGGTGTGGTGCTGGGTGTCTGGGCCCGGATTTGATCTGGGTCGTCCCGGCACTGGAGCCGGTGCTCTTGCTCGCTGAGCCACCTGGCCAAAGTTGAACTATTATGAACTATTAACATTCCTACATGGAAAAACAATAATTGTAACCTATGAAACTTTTCTCAGTAGTTGAAGGGATTAGAAATATATATATATATATATATATATATATATATATATATATATGTCTTTATATGAGGGTATGCGGGCATATGAATACATATGTAAATGTGTATATATACGTTTACAGGTATACATAGATAGAGGGCACGGGACCAATTTAACAGGAAGGGATGATACTTAAAAGGTGAAATTAAGAGGTGAGAGGAATATAATGGGAGGAGATGGGGAGAGACAGAGTGGGGCAAACTATCTCATACAGAAGAGGCAAGGGAAAATGGTTACAATGGAGGGGAAGAATAGGAAGGAAAAAGGGAATAGGTCAACCTTATTCCTATTGAATCTGGCTTGAGAAGGGAGGGAAATACACACTAAATAGGGGATCTCACCCTCCAGGAGAATAGGGGGAGAAGGGGATGTGAGGGGGGATGATGGAAGGGAGGGCAGGCTGGGGGGGAGGGAAGTTGGAAGCACCCACTTTTGAAAAGGGACAGGATCAAAGTAGAGAATAGAACAAGTGGGAGGTGGGATAGGAGGGAGGGAAAAATAGTCAGTCTTTTACAATACATCTACTATGTTATTGTTTTGCATTAGCCACACATGTACAACCTACACTGAACTGCTTGTCCCCCCAGTGGGGGTGGGTGGCAGGGGGGGGGGGAAGGGAATGAATCTGGAACTGAAAGTTTTAAAATCAAATATTCAAATATGTATATGTGTGTGTGTGTGTGTGTGTATATATATATATATATATATATATATATATATATATATATACTATTATTAATACCATCTTACATGTAATTAAGGAAAAAGATATACGGGCACTGAGGCATAGAGATCCATTGGAAAAGCTGAAACGGGTATGGGAGAAAATATGGGAGAGAGCAGATTGGAGGTGGGGATATCCTGTGGGACTGCTGTTTTGGGGGGATGGGTGGGGGAAAAACGGGGAGAAAATTTGTAACTCAAAATCTGGCGGAAACGAATGATGTAAATCAGCAGTTAATAAAGCATTTAAATTAAAAAAAAAGAATATGTGTCCACTTTAGTGATAAGTTGTTATATCATGCTGAATGCTGTACTTTGGTTTCTGTGATTGTTTTGCTTTAGTTTACTGCTGAATAAAGAGTTCACTATACTATGTGATCAAAATCTTAGAGCTATTCACAGCAGCAGTCCTCTGGAGAGCTGCTTGTACTTGGTTTTACAAGTGAGCAGAACCAAGAGAATTCTGTATACAGTAACAGCAATATTGTATTTTTATAATTTATTTATAGTATTCAACGTTCACTTCTATAAGATTTTGAGTTTTAAATTTTCTTCCTGTACCCCTCCCCAAGATGGCATGCAATCTGATATAGGCTCTACTAGTATATTCATATTAAACATATTTTCACATTAGTCATGATATAAAGAAGAAGTAGAACCATTGGGAGGAACCATAAGAAGAAACAAAACAAAATAATGAAAAAGAGAGCAAGTAGTATGCTTTCATTTGTAGTTAGACTCCAAAGTTCTTTCTCTGGTTGTGGATAGCATTTTCTGTCATAAGTCTTTGGAGTTGTCTTAGATCCTTACATTGCTGAGAAGAGCTAAGTCTATCAAAGTCAGTCATCACAGAATGTGGCCATTACTGCATACAGTTTTCTCTTGGCTCTGCTCATTTCACTCAGCATTAGTTCATATATGTCTTTCCAGGTTTTTCTGAAGTTCACCTGCTCATCATTTCTTATAACCCAATAGTAATCCATTATGATCATATAACACAAGTTGTTCAGCCATTCCTCAATTACATTGCTTCCATTCCAATTTTTTGCCACCATAAAAAGAGCTGCTATAAATATCTTTGTACATGTGAGACCTTTACCCATTGTTATGATCTCTGGGGTACAGACATAGAAGTAGGATTGCTGAGTCAAAGGGTGTGCAAAGTTTTATAGCCCTTTGGGCATAGTTCCAAATTGCTCTCCAGAATGGCTGGATCAGTTCACAACTCCACCAACAATGCATTAGTATCCCAATTTTCCCACATCTTCTCCAACATATATCATTTTCCTGTTCTGTCATGCTAGGCAATCTGATGGGTGTGATGTGGTACCTCAGAGTTGTTTTGAAACAATATTGTTTTAAAAATAACTTTGAGCAACTAAGTCATTTTGATTATTATAAGTACACAAATTAAAAATAAAGGACATATGAAGAGATAAACTATCTGCAACTAGAGAAAGAACTAATAAATAGATGTATGTATAAGATATATTTGTCTCTACTAATATGGATGTGGGAAGGAAGGCAAAAAAAAGACATTTACATGATAACTTTGTTGTATATTTGGAGGAAATAGCAAATTGTACATGGTAGATTTGTAGTTTCATGGGAAATCGTCTTTTTAATTGTACTGTATTACGTAAATGCTTGTTTTGTTCCTGAATTGAAAATAAAATATGTTTTAAAAGTAGAAGAAATAGGCTGAAAATGAGGAAACAACAACAACAAAAAGAGAAACTTACCATAACAAATTACTATGGTGACAGGAAAGATCAAGACACAAACCCAGAAGAAGACAACTATGTCAAAGCCCTGCAGGCAAAGTTTCAAGGAAAATGTTAATGGCATAGAAGTACAACAAGACCTTCTGGAAAAGCTCAAAAAAAGGATTTTAAAAATCAAATAGGAGAGATAGAAATGAAAGTGGGGAAATAAATGAGAAGGATGCAAAAGAACTATGAAAAAAATCAATAGGTTGATAAAAAAGAGGCTCAAAAAAGCTGAAGAAAATATTACCTTAAAAAACAAAATTGGTCAAGTAATAACAAAGGCACAATAATCTACCAAAGAAAAGAATGCTTTAAAAACAAAATTGGCCAAATAGAAAAGGAGGCACAAAAACTCAATGAAGAAAATAATTCTTTAAAAATTAGAATTGGTCCAGTGGAAGCTTAAGTCCATGAGACACCAAAATATAAAATAAAATAAAATAAAAATAATGAAAAATAGAAAAATGTGGACTATCCCATTGGAAAAACAAATGACCTGGAAAATATATCCAGGAGAGATAATTTAAGATTATTGGACTACCTGAAAGCCAGGATAAACAAAAGAGCCTAGACATAATCTTACAAGAAATTATCAAGGAAAACTACCCTGATGTCCTAGAACCAGAAAGTAAAATATAAATGGAAAGAATTCACTGTCACCTCCTGAAAGAGAACCTAAAATAAAAACTCTCAGGAATATTATAGCCAAATTCCAGAGCTACCGGGTCAAGGAGAATATATTGCAAGCAGCTAGAAAGAAGCAATTCAAATAATGTGGAACCACAGTCAGGATCAGAAAAGATCTAGCAACTTCCACATTAAAGGATCAGAGGGCTTGGGATATGATAATCTGGAAGGCTAAGGAGCTAGGATTACAACCAAGAATTTCCTATCCGGTAAAACTGAGTATAAAACTTCAGAGAAAAAAATATATTTAATTAAATATAAGACTGTCAAGCATTCTTGATGAAAAGACCAGAGATGAATAAAAATCTGATTTTCAAATACAAGAAGCATAAAAAGTTGAAAGAGAAATCATAAGGGAATCAATGAGATTAAAATCTTTCCATTGCTATGTGGGAAAATGGTAATTGTAACTCTAAAAATTTTATCATTATTAGGGCAGTAAGAAGGAATATACATAGATGACATGAGTGTGAGATGACTATGAAAGGATTATTTTAAAAAATAATATTAGTTGGTGACAAAGACAGATCCAGTGGGAGAAGGGGGAAGGGAGAGGAAGAACGGGGGAAACTGTCTCACAGGAAAGAAGCATGCAAGGAAGAGCTTTTACAATTGAGGGAAAGATGTAGAGGTGGCAATAAATGCTTGAACCTTACTATCCTTGGAATCCTCTCAAAGAGGGAATAAGAAACCCACTGTCTTGTGTATAGAAATCTATCTTACCCTACAGAACAGTAGGTGGGGAATGGAGTAAAAGAAGAGAAGGTGGAGCTGATAAAAGGGAGGGCAAATTAAGGGAGGTGGAAGTCTGAAGTCTAACAAACTTTTGAGAAGGGACAGGGTAAAAAGAGGGAGAGAGAGAAGGATAAAGAGGTGGAAATATGATGAAGGGAAAACACAGTTGACAATCATAACTGTGAATATGAATATTATAAACTCACCCATAAAAGGTATAGTGATATCAAAATGAATTAAAACCAGAATCCAACTATGTGTTGTTTACAAGAAACATATTTGAAACAGAGAGACACACAGAGTGAAAATAAGGGGCTGGAGCAGAAACTATTATGCTTCAGATGAGGTTAAAAAAAAGAAACAAAAGTAGTGATCATGATTTCAGACAAAGGAAAACAAAACTAGACCTAATTAAAAGATATAACCAGGAAAACTATATTTTACAAAATGGTACCATAAACAAAGAAGTTATATCAATACTAAACATATCTGAACCAAATTGCATAACATCCAAATCCTTAAATAAAAAGTGAAATGAGTTACAGGAAGAAATAGACAGTAAAACTATATTAGTTAGTAGGGGACTTTAACTTTCCCCTCTTAGAGCCAGATAAATCTAACTATAAAATAAACAGTAAAGAAGTTAGGGAGAAGAGTAGAATCTTAGAAAAGTTAGCTATGATAAACTTCTGGATAAAATTGAATGGAAATGGTAAGGAGTAAACTTTTTCTCAGTTGTACATGGCACTTTCAAAAAAAAACTACCATGTATTATGGCATAAAAACTTAGTAAGAAAATGCAGAAAAGCAGACGTCTTAAATGCATTCTTTTCTATCATAATGTAATAAAAATTATATTTAAAAAAAGAGCTGTGGAACCATGAATTTAAAGTAAATTGGAAACTAAGCCTAACAAATGAGTGGGCCAAAGGACAAATCATAGAAACAATCAATAATTTCATTAGAGAATGGCAAAAGTGAGACAATATAGCAAAATTTATGGCATGAAGCCAAAGTAGTACTTAGGGGGAAAACTTTATTTCTAAATTTTTACATGAGTAAAATAGGGAAAGAGCAGTTCATTGAATTGGACATGCAACTAAAAGAAAAAGAAAAAAAACCCTAGGAAATGACAAATTTGAAATCCTGAAATTCAAAGGGCAGAATAATAAAACTCAAAATAAGAAAATCATTGAACTAATGAATTAAGCTAGGAGATGGTTTTAGGGGGGGAAACAATATACATAAATGATGAGTTAATTTGGTTAAAAGAAAAAAAAAGAAAACCAAATTACTAGTATTAAAAATGAAAAGAACTATCATTGAATTGGGTATGTAACTAAAAAAACTAGAAAAAGAACAAATTAAAAATCCCCAATTAAATATCAAATTGGAAATCCTGAAAATCAAAAGATTGAAACCAAAAACAAACCCAATGAACTAATAAATACAATTATGAAGTGGTTTTACGAAAAAAACAATAAAATAGATCAATAATTGATTAATTTAATTAGAATAAAGAAGAAAACCATGTTACTAGTCTCAAATATGAAATGAGTGAATTATTACCAATGAAGATGAAATTAAAGCAATTACTATTAGTGATTTTTCCCAGTTATATGCCAATAAAACTGACAAACTAAGTCAAATGAACAAATATTGACAAAAATATAAATTGCCCAGATTAATCAAAGAATAAATAGAATACTGGAATAACCTTATTTTAGAAAAGGAAACTGAATGAGACTTCTCATAGAGGGGACAGAGGGGAGAGTGAATTTGGAACTCAAAATTTTAAAAATGAATGTTAAAAAATTTGGTTTACTTGTAATTGATAAAAAATAAATAACATAAAAAATAAAATAAGGAGGGGACAGTGGCCAGCCATATCTTTAGTTCTTACCTAGAAGCACTCTCAAACTTCATGATGCCCCTGCCATATTTGTATACTCAAGGATCAGCACAGTGCTTGGCACATAATAGGTACTTTATAAACGTTTATTAAATGATTATTAACTGAGTTTAAACCATCTCTGCTTCCAAACAGGGAAGCCTAACACTACTAGATCTCATACTATATTGCAAAGTACTAGTTAAAAATGGAACAAGTTAGATATACTATACACAGAAGAAAAAAAACTAACATGATAGCTTAACCCAAGATCCCATTTACTTGGGTAAAAACTCATTACTTAACAAAAACAACTGGATAAACTTGAAAGGTATTTGGCAAAATTTCAACATGGACTAATCCATCAAACCATATAGCAAGACATACTTCAAATGGATAAAGAAACTTAATCATAAAAAAGATAGCATAAGCAAATTAATGAATAAGGAAGAAAAGATAGCTTTCAGTTCTGTGGATAGGGAACAAGAAAGAGAGAGGATAACAACAGATAAGATAATCAATTTTAATTGTATGAAATCTAAAAATATTCATAAAAACAAAATTAATATAATTAAAATTAGAAAAGAAAAAAGAAAAGTGGGAAAAATCTTTACATCCAGTTTCTCTAGTAAAGGTTTCATATGGAAAATCTATAAAGAACTGATTCAAATTTATAAGACAAAAGTCATTCCCTAATAGATAATCACAAGATATGCATTGGAAGTTTTCAAAGGAATAAATCAAGAATATAAACAGTCAAATGAAAAAAAAATGCTTCAGATTGCTAATTATAGAAATGCAAATTAAAACAACTCTGAGGTTCCACTTCACAACCACCAAATAGATAAAGATGACAAAAGAGGATAATGGTGAATGCTGGATAAGCTAAGAGAAAAACAGGCACATTGATGCACTGTTAGTGAAGCTGTGAATTGATTCAGCCATTCTGGAAAACTATTTGCAAGTATGTCCCCAAAATCACTACACTGCCCATACTTTTTGGATCCAGCAATATCATTACTAGGCCTAGAATGCAAGGAGATCAAAGAAATAGGAAAATTATTCATGTCTAAAAAAAAATTTGAGCAGCTCTATAGTAGTAGTAAACAAAACCTCGAACCCAAGGAGGATATTTTCCTTTTGGGGAACATATAAATAAATTATGGTATATAATTTGACAGCTAGGTGGCATAGTGGATAAGAGTGCTGTATCTGGTGTTAGTAAGATATGAGTTCTAATTTAGCCTCATACACTTCCTAGCTGTATAACAGTGGGAAAATCACTTAACCTCTATCTCCCTCAATCTCTTCATCTATAAAATGGGGATAATATTAACACTTCCCTCACAGGATTGTTGGAAAGAGCAATCTAATGAGATGACATTAGCAAGTCACTTAGCATAGCGCCTGACACGTGATGATTAATAAATTCTTGTTTCCTTTCTTCTTATACTAATGTAATAGAATATGATTGTACCATAACAAGTAATGAAACAGATCATTTTAGGGAAAATTAGGAAGACCTCCATGAACTGATTCAGTGTGAAGCAAAAAGAATCTTTAGAAGAGTTTATACAATTATGACATTATAAAGTAAAATAGCTTTGAAAGACTTTAGAAATAGGATCAATGCAATGATAAATTATATCAGAGGACTAAAGATGAAGCATGTTACATATTTTGTTGGATATAAAACGCAAAATGACTCATCCATTTTAGACATGGCCAATGTAAGAATTTATTTTGCTGAAGTATTTATATTTGTTATGAAAGTTCGGTTTTTGTTCATGTGTAATTTTTCAGTATGGCAAAATGGAAGGGATAAAATAAATGTTAGTAAATAAATGAAATGTAAAAAAAAGGAAAGAACAGCAGTAAAAATAATTGAAACTCAAGAGTAACAATGTAACAATCAATTTCTAAGCAAATGGGTAAGCAAAAGAGAAAGGGGACATTTATGCTACTGAAGAGAAACTTTTTAAACACTTTAAAAGTACCAATTTACACTTCAAGTACACATTACTCTTATCTTAGGTCCTTAGAGGGAAAACCTCCAGAGTCTATCGATTAATAAATAATATTTATTAAAACCTTACTATGTGCCAGCAACACAAATACAAAATAAGTAAATACTAGAGAGATAGACAGATAGAGACAGAGACAGACAGAAAGAGAGAAAGTATTAAGTGACTTACCCAGGTGGTACAGGTGGTGCTGGACCTGGAGTCAGGAAGATTCATCTTCCTAGTTTAAATCTGGTGGCAGACACTTACTAGCTTTGTGACCCTGGGCAAGTCACTTAACCCTATTTGCCTCAGTTCCCTCATCTGTAAAATGACTCAGAGAAGGAAATAGCAAACCACTTTAGTGTATTTGCAATAAAACTCATATGGGGTCATGAGGAGTTGGATATGACTAAAAAAAATGCCTAAATAACAATATATCAATGGAACTTGAACCCAGGCCTTCATCACTCTTAGGGCAGCTCTGAATCCACTATCCACAGAGAAATAAAATACACTCAAAGTAAATGCAAGGAAATGGAAGAGGAGGATGGGGGGGGGGGGAGCGGAAAGCAAATAAAGCCACTTTTCTTTAAAAGTAAACTATAATTTTGATTTTCCAATTCTCAAGAATCATTCATTCAGTATACATTTATATTATTTATCAATGGTGCAATATGAGTAAGGCACTGTGGTGCTGAATTATTGTCTGCTCCTGTTTTTGTTGACTTTGACAAACTGACTTTTGTAGGGCAGCATTTCTCAGGGCACAAAGTATAATGATGGTGAGGACTGAAAAAAAAAAAAACTAATGTTCTGCCCCAAAGTGAGCCATTTACTTCCTCCTTGTGGAATAGTTTGACAAAGACTACCACTTGGTTGTGTTCAGGGACCAAGAACAGGGGCAGCTAGAGAGAAAATCCTGCTCTAGACTTGCCCCCTTGAGAGGCAGCTAAGGATTTGAGAATGGAAGGACTATATAGAATGAGAATCAGATACACTAAATGTTTCCTCTGGTGTTCTAAAGTTGTTATCTATCAGACCAAAGGCAAAGAAACAATATTTGATGTTCTGTGGAATGTAATTACTGGCTACCAACATATCAAAAGACCTATGCCACACATTGCTCAGCCTGCATAGGGATTTGCTGTGAGCTCTTCTCCTTCCTGGGTTTGTCTGGGCAAGATTGCAAGTAAGAAGTATGATTGCCTTTTAAAAACATTGGCCAGGAAATAACAAGAATCTATACCCCTGTGCTTTGGCATTATTGTGTTCTGTACTTTGGTCCCTAAAGCCCATTTCTCTTTAGGGTCTGTTGTTGATCACAAAATCTACACAGCTCTTTAGAGGGCTATCTCATATTAAATGAATGTTTTCTCAGATAAAATACCATTGTTGTTTTCCAGGTAGATATTGCTATTTTTAAGCACATAAACAACTTACAGCTTTTCTTCTCTCTTGCCCCTGTTATTTTATTTATTTATTTTGCTTTGCATCTCTTGAAAATGATTTCAAAAGACTGCAGCAAAAAAGACTATTTTAGGAAAAGCCATATCATTTTCTTACTGACAGGGAGCTCTGCTTTTCAGCTCACAAGTGGAACAGATCTTTGTTCAGCTCAATTCAACAAACATGAAGATCCTATACTGTGCCAAGCATCGTGCGAGGTGCCAAAGATACAAAGACAGAATAGATAAATAAATGAAATCCCTGACTTTCAAGGATCTTACATTCTACCAAAGGTTGGGGGGTATCTCAAGGGAAGTGGCCGGGTGAATATATACACATATGTGTAAACAGAGGATAACCTGAGAACAAAAAAAGGCACTAACAAATGGGATTGAGAAGGATATCATATAGGAGGTGAAACCTTAAAGGAAGCTAAAGATCTAAGTAGCACAGGTTTGGAGGAAGCACATTCCAGGCACACACACTCACACACACACACACACAAAAATACCTATGCAAAAATCACAGGGGTGCAAAACAAAATTCTGAGTTTGGGGAAGAGTGCAAAAGTCTCTAAGAATGTTCCAAAAATGGGTAGTAGATGGGCTAGAAGAGTTCCTTCTTTTAAGCTGGCTCACTCTAATCAAACCTGGATTTCTGAGCAACTATCTTGTTTTAAGGAAGGATGCTATGCTAATTTACAATGCCTCTTATCAAGTTTTTAGCTTTTCAATGGTCATTATTTTGTAGTTTAGACATTAATCTTCTTGCCTGGTCCTTATATTATTTTGTAATCTGCAGAATGGACAGATGAATTGGTTTCTGGGACTGCTCTGAAAATGTGAGTCTATTATAATAGAAAGATTTTCACTTTTTGACTGTTGGTGCAAATGCTATACAGACCCTGTTCACTCCAAAATTCTTTGCAGAAGGGATGCAGAGAATCCGAGGTGCCAGACATCTCTAGGTTATTTGAATCTGGAAACATCCCTGGGTTAGTAACCCTTTGAGGAGGGTATGGGGTCAACAGCTTTGCAAACTGTTGAATCAAGTTCCATGTCAAAGGACAACAAAGCAAACCACACTTTCCTGAAATGCTGTTTGTAGTAGATATAGCAAAACTCTTACAGACTCTTTGTGGTGAAAACCTTAACTGATGTATTTTTAAAACATATGCCTTGGGGGTAGTGAGGTGACACAGTGAATAGAGCACCAGCTCTGGAGTTAGGAGAACCTGATTTCAAATCCAGCCTCAGACATTTAACACTTACTAGCTGTGTGACCTTGGGCAAGTCACTTAACCCCAATTGCCCTGCCTTCTCCCATCCAAAATGAAAAACAACAGCAACAACATATGCCTTGGTTGATATGAATAGAAAGAGTGTGGAATGGTGGAAAGCCCTCTAGACAAGCTGCAAGAATTCACCAGCTCTGTATGTGACCTTGGGCAAGTCATTGAATCTCTGTAGGCCAGAATTTCCCAGCAAACACACACATGCACACACACACACACACACACACACACAGACTGTTTCTCTTAGCTATAGTGCCTCAGAGATGTTGTTAGGATGAACTTAGCTCACAAATGGGAAAGTTTTTTGACATTTATAAAACACTATTCAACTCTACAGTATTGGTAGCATTAAACACCTCAGTCCAAATTTATAGAATCTCAGATTTGGAGAAACCTCAGAGGCCATCTTGCCTAGCCTATATGAAAAACAAGAATTCCCTCTAGTCAATAAGTCAGTAAGTTAACTACCACTTGCTTTTAAAGCACCTACTGTGTTCCAGGCACTCTGAAACCCAGGGATAAAAAAGAAAGGCAAAGGATAGTCTCAGCTTTCAAGGAGCCCACAGCCTAATGGAGAAGACACCATGCACCTAAGTAATGAATTACCTGAAGTGGTCACATGTATTCGAATTTACATGATTCAAAATTATTAATTATATAAAACATGGTCACTGGTTTCAGACCAGTGGAAATATGTAGTGTGAATTCATTTTAGAAGATCAATTATTTCCAGAGGCAGCTGTTGATACAGTTAGAACACTGGGCCTGGAATCAGGAAGTACTGAGACCTCAGACACTTACTAGTTGTGTGACCTTTGGTAAGTCATTTAACCTCTGTCTCAGCTTCCCTAATAATAAATGAAGATAATAACAGCACCTACCTCACAAGGTTGTTATGAGGATCAAATGAGGTAATTTGTAAAAAGCCCTTATCACAGTGCCTACCACACAGTAGGTCCTACATAAATGCTTATTCTCTTGCTGTCCCTTACCTATATTAATCAGGAGCTAAGTTGTACAAACAAAATTCTTTGCTTTGCATCTGCTGTCTTTACTGATTTCAACTCCAAGGACCAGGATGCCCCTGCCCTGGGTACCTTCTTGTGTCCTGCCCCCCACCCACTTTACTGCCTCCCTTTGTATGTTATCTCTCCCTTTAGACCATAAGCTCATTGGGGGCAGGGACTGTCTTCCTTTTTTTTATATATGGTATCCCCAGTGCTTAGCATGGTGCCTGGCACATAGTAGACAGTAAAGAAATGTTAATTAGATGTGTTGGATTGGATTGCAAATGCATACAAGATAAACACAGGGTAGTTTCAGAGGGAAGGGACTAAGATTTAGAAGGACTGGGAAAAGGTTCTTGCTAAAGGTCGACCTTTTGCAGAGACTTGGAGGAGTCAGGAAAGCCATAAAGTGGAGATGAGGAGGGAGAGCATTCCAGGCATGTGGAATGGCCAGTAAAAGTACTCAGAATCAGGAAATGGAGGTCATATGCAAAAAAACAAAAACAAATAAAAAAAAAACATGGAGGAGGCCAATCAGTGTCATTGGATTACAGAGTATATGGAAGGGAGTAAAGTATAAAAAATCTGGAAAAATAGAAAATGGCCAGGTTACAAAGGGCTTTAAAAGCCAAACAATGGATTTTATATTCGATCCTGGAGGTAATGGGGAGCCAATGGAATTTATTGAGTAGGGAGGTGAAATGGTCAGACCTGCATGTTAGGAAAATCAATTTGATAGACAAATGGAGGATAGATTGAAGTAGGGAGAGACTTGAGATAGGCTGACCCATAGGAAGACATGAGGTGATAGGTAATGACAGGTAACCAGGGTGGTTGCAGTGTCAGAGTAGATAAGGGGGCTTCTATCAAAGATATTATAAAGATAAAAACAACAGTACTTGACCACAGATTGTTTATGAGGAATGTGAGAAAGATCAAGGTTATGAGCCACAGTGATTGGGAGGATGATTCTCTCAACAGTAATTGGGAAATTAGAACAGGGAGACAGCTTTGGGGGAAAATTATGAGTTCAGTTTTAGACCTGCCGAGTTTCAGAAATATATGTGACAGCCAGTTTAAGATGTCTGTAAAGCAGCTGGAGATGTAAGACTAGGGCTAGGGAGGGAGGTTAAGGATGAACAAGTAGATCTGAAAATCTTCTTCATAGAGATTCTCATGAGTAGGAACAAAAGAAGAAGATGGTGGGAGTGATCCAAGGCTGGGGTTTGGGATGTAAAGATCTTCAAAAGGATAAAGGGCCAAGAGAGTTGGAGAGAAAAGTAAAGTGTAGCACTGAACTCATTCACCAGGAAGTCAAGTAAGGAAGGGAGGAGAGTATACTCATTGCAGGGGTGGTGGCCTGGGAAAGAACTGAGGGGTAGAGAGATTAGTGGTCACAGTGAGAATTAAGAATAGGGTTTCAAGCTGCAAGAGAGGTTAAATTACAATAAATTTTAATCAAATAAAGAAACTTCAGTACATTGAAGACTTTGGAGACTAGGAATTTGAGGCACCCTAGTATGAGGGCAAGAGTTAGGAGAGAAAGACCAGTGAACTTGCTAAGGAAGGAATGGGAGTGTCTCAGGTGGTAGTAAACAGCATCTACCAGAATCTTGAATGGGTGATAGATACAGACTGAATGAACCTCAGAGGAGACAAGGTTACTGGATGATAGAATTAGAAGAAGAACCTAGGAACAGCAGTAGGGTTCAAGGAATATTCCAACTCCCTAAGCATGACCAGTGAATTGAGGGCCTCTAAATGCATACGAAACAAGTACTAGAAAGTTTAGCCAAGGAGACTATATCATTGAGCTGGGGCGGGGGAGGAGGGATGAGGTATCAGCTAGACTTGACAAGTTGGGTATCTAGATTTTGCTTGAAGATCTCAAGTGAAGAAAATTTTACTACTTTTCAAAGTAACCCATTTCATTGCAAAAATCAAGAAAACTTAAGCATTCCTAGTTCCTTCAATTGGTCCTCACACGGCAACCACAAGACAACTGTCGTCTTCAATTACCTCTCTAAATTACATTATGAAAACTATTCCATAGAAATCAACCCATCCCCAGGGAGACATGGCTCTCACTACCTTCATGGCAGGGAGATTTCCATTATTCTGGAAGAAATGAGGGTCTGGGATGGCAGAACAATTAATCAGAAAGTGACAGGGAAATAGTGTGCATTTATACTGGAAGTTATCACTGCAGCAAAAACTTCTGGTAGCAAAGCAGTGACTGATATCCTACTGGGATGTTGTTATGGGACTTATGCAAATGAAGCAAGAAGCAATGACTGTTGCAGTGTTTCTAATCAACAAAGTGATATGCCACTAATTAGGTTTCAACTGACTCCAATCCCATTTCTAGTCATTAATTGGGGGGAAGTATGCAGATTGTCGGTTAATAATAGAACAGTTATAGTTCCATAGTCATTTTCTTCCTGTTTATCAATTTGTTTGATTGCTTGTATAGCAAACACTTGATTCGTCCTTATCCACTTAGCGATCGGGGCTTGATTCTTTATCAGTAAGTTATTAATTAAATTAGAGATGTCTTTAAAGCAAAGTCAAGTCTCTTTATGAGCCTTGGAAGAATGTTTTAATAACTGGAAGCTGCCAATGACACAGAATTTCAAATAGGAAAAAACAACAACAGCCACAAACAGGATTTGCTCTCATATGATCTCAGAACTGAATAGAGCTTCAGGGGCTGTCTAGGCACCCCACATACCTGAACAAGAATCCATTATGCATCATACCAGACAAGCAGTTATCCAGTCTTTATTTGAAGACCCCCCCCCCACTATGGGGGAGGAAAGTATTTCCCTCAGCAGTCCATTAATATTTTGCATAGTTCTGCTAAGATACTTTTTTTCTTACATCAAACCACCAAATCTAAATCTGCAACTCCCGGCTAGTAGTCCTAGTCCACTATCTGGAGACAAATAGAACAGTGCTAATCAATATCTGAAAACAACGATAATGTGTTCCCTAAGTGTATTCTTCTTCAGTCCAAACAACTGCCTTAGCTTCAATCAATTCTCCCATGGCATGATCTCATAACTCATTTCCATCCCTGTCTCCTCTTCCAGGCACTCTGAAGCTTATACCAGCCTTCCTAAATGTGATGTTCAGAAGTGAGCACAATACCCTGATCTCTAGGGTTCTTGTGAGGCCTGAATGAGATGATACATCTAAAGTGTTTTGTAAACGTTATAACAAATGTAATTATATTGACGGAGGAGGAGGAGGAAGAGAAAAAGAAGAAGAAAGAAGAAGAAGAAATGCCATATTTTAGGGGTAGACAGGTGGAACAGTGAATAGAACACTGGTCTTGGAGTCAGAAGGCCCTGAGTTCAAATCTGGCCTCAGATACTTGACACTTACTATGTGAACTTGGGCAAGTCACTTAACCCTGACTGCCTCGCCTCCCCCCTCCAAAAAAAGACAAAAATAAGTGCCATATTTTATTATGAGTATATAGTCCATTAAAAGCTCCAGATAATTTTCCCCCAGTTTTTGGTCTAGCTATGCCTCCCTGATGAAGTTGATTTTTTGAACCCCAGTGCAAGACTTTACATTGATGCCTATTAAATTTGGATTTCATCTTATCAGATTTGACCCAATATCAATAACATTTTTGGTCTAGCCTCTTCATCAATGTGTTAACTTTCCTTTAAATTTTGTACACTCTGAAAATTTGATTGCAACAGGGGAAAATCAGATTCTTAGAAAAATCCAGATATAAGATTCAGAATATAATGACTGTTCCACTGTCTCAGCAAAGAATATACTTTGTCCAGTTATACTGAAGAACTTTTGACATTTTTCATCATCTTGACCTATGTAAGAACGTTTATTAAGGTTCTAACATTATCAAGAAGTTTTTTTGGTTGGGTTTCTTTTAACTACCTAGGCTTTTTTGGTCAAGGGAGAACAATAAGCCCACTCTTGGCTGAATTCTGAATTATAGGCCACTGCAGAAGAAAAATCTTATACCTCAGTGGATCATATGACTGATTTAATATTAAAACCTATAATTTTTCAAAATACATTCATCATAGTTCTGAGATTTGGTTGAGAGAAATCATGGGAATTAAGAAGTAATAATTTGCTAGCATTTATATAGTGCTTTTAGGTTTGCAAAACATTTTACAAATATTATCTCACTTGATTCTTGCAACTGCTCTGGGAGCTAAATATTATCATCCCCATTTTAAAGATGAGGAAACAGGCAGAGAGAGATTAAGAGATTTGCTGAAGATCACACAACTAGTAAGTGACTGAGGCAGGATTTTTAACTCAGGTGATCCTAACTCCAAGTCCAACACCTTATCCACTGTGCCACAAACTACTCCATGTAAATTATGAAGTAAGAATCCTAAAAGCAAGGTAACAAGCTTGTTTTTGTTTGTCTTGTTTTCACCTTTTAAAAAATGAGGAGTGCTCCTTTCTGGGGGAGTTCTGATAATTTTTGTTAGGGTATTCCCAGGGGCATAAAAGTGCCCCTGATTTCACTGACTTCAGCTCCTTTCCCAACATTTCTATAAGTCTTAAACATTTATATAGTCTCAAAGGCAAAAAGAAGTCAAAAAGGGAAGCCTCGGGAATATACATAACAGTGAGGAGGGCAAAGATAGTACTGATCACTGTGCCTTAATTTTGGGAATAGTATTATGATTGATCTGTATATGAGCCTCAAAATATTTTTATAGAACATGATAGAAGTATGAGAGAGAGTGGAGAGGGGGAAGAACAGTGGAGAGAGTAAAAATGGGGAAGAAAGAAGGAAAGACAGTAGAGGGAGGAGAGAAAGAGAGGAGAGAAAAGAAAAAAGATAATAGAGAGGGGAGTGATGTCACTTCCAGAAGAGGGGAATCAAGAAAGGCTTCATGTAGGATGTTGTAATGCCAAGCAAAGGCAACTTCCAAGGTTCAGAATACCAGCATAGCAGCTCTCCATTTTATTCAATGACAAATTAAGAACAGAGAAAATCAAAAAACAACATTCACCAAGTGTAATTCAAAAATTTCCAAGTACTACTCCACCCCAGGGAAGTACATTCATTTAGTCAATCACAAAGTCCCTCTTCTCAAATGGATATTAGTTTCCAATCATAAATAAAGTACATTCATTTGGTCAGTTACAGAGCACAAAAAAGTCAAAAGTTTCCCACCCCTGGATCACAACTGAATTACAATTATCATCAGTTAATGCCAAAAGGGGCAGTAGAGAGCATGAAGACCATCTACCCCCGAATTACAAGGTTAAGATATCACAGCATTTAATACCCAAAGAGAGGTCTTTTCTTCATCTTGACCCAAGGCAAGTTCTCAGCAATCTGTTCCTGGGGAGACAAAGCTTAACAAGGTCACAAGATACATTGCCAGTGTCCTCATTAATTCATTCTCAGAACTGTCCTTCACCAGAGGACACAATTCACTCTCTGTCTGCAGAAAAGTCTCAGGAACCCTGAACCAACAGCAAGGTTCTAGGACCTCTGCAACAACAGCACTGTCCTTCATCAATGGACAAATCAGACAAAACAACATCAAAACAGACAGACAAAATACCAGCATCACAGTCATGTCTCCTCAGTCTTTGGCAGCTCCAAATGGCAGTTCTCAAAAGTCCTGGGCAGCTCAAACTGGCCCTCAGCAATCCTCTCTCTCTCTCTCTGCCTCCATGAAGCTGCTTCCAAAAGGTCTTCTGCCTCTCTCTCTCTCTCTATGTCAACAAGTCCATGCCACAAGTGGGATTCACAAGCTCTGGGTTTTAACAATCATCCCAAAAACCAAGCCAATAGAGGGGGATCTTTAAATTCCATTACTACTACAAATGTGGCAGCTAAATTGGATCTGGAAAGAGTGGCATAATTTCATTAAATCAAAATTAGGTGGAGGGGAAAATGAGTCAATTCCAGTCAAGAGGGAAAGTATAAGAAAGGGCATGAGATGGAAGACAGAAGGATAGTGGAATATGGTGAGCAGTTCAATTTGGCAGGAATCTGTATTGCATAAAAGAGAGCATAGTGAGATAAAACTAGAAAGTTAGGTTAAAGACAGATATGGAGGGCCTTCAGTGCCAGACTAATAAATTTATACTTTATTCAGGAGCCATTGGGGAATTGGAAGGTTTTTGAAGAAAGGAGTAAAATCATCAGAGCAATGCATTAGGAAAATTACATGAGCAGAGGTGTGAAGAATGGATTGGAGAGGCAAAAGGCAGGAAGACTAGCAATTACTGTTTTGTCTTTTTCTTTATTTTGCCCAGACCTATGATTTCATCACTGTATAGAGTTCCTGGTGTAGCAACTCTTCTATAATGTATAGTCTGAGAGAGTCACTTGGGTCACTAAGAGGTTAAGTGACTCATCCCAGGTCACAGCTGGTATATGTCAAAAACAAAGCTTGAAATCAAGTCTTCCCAAATCTTAGGTCAGCACTATATCATGGATTCTGTACTTTTAGGTCAACAAGTCAATGAGCATTAATTAAGCCTATACTATGTGCAAGTCATTGTATTAAGTGCTGAGGATACAAAGAAAGCCAAACTGCCCTCAAGGAGGTTACAGTCCAGCGTGTGACTGAAACATGAAAGTAACCACACATATAGATATATGCAGAGCAGACAGATGGGGATCTCCTAAGGAAAGGCACTAGAAACTGGCGGGAGCCAGGAAGTTCTCTTGCAGAATGTGGATAATGGCAGAGTCCTGGAAACCAGATCATAGCCAAAACAAGAAAAATCAAGAACAACAAAAACACAATGGGGCTAAAACTGCAGTTTTAATCATCTGAAGAATTGTTTACCTGAGCTTTAAAGATATGATTTTTAAGATAACCAAAGATATGAAATCACAATTGGTCTCCATTCAGACGGATATATCTTTGCTTACCTGTGCTAGTTCATGATTATATTCAGAACGTTGTACTAAAAAATGATTGGATATTGAACTCATTTGAGATCTTGGACTAGGTACTTTTTAGAATAAATTAATCATCACCATCATTGCTGCCCCCTAGGAGATGGAAGTCTAAGTAAAGTGATATGGTCTACTGTATTAAGCCCTGAATTTATAATCAGGTCTGAGCTCTGCTTATGATTAGGGGTAAGTCCCTCTTTCTGATCCTCTGTTTTCTCATCTATAAAATGAGGATGGAAATGTTTTTATTGTCAATTTCATAGGGAAGCTGTGAATAAACTCCTTTGTAATCAGATATTTAGGTATCTGTATATATGCTACCATAATTGTTAGACCCCGTCGAGCAGGACAAAGGCCCATAATTTTCAGATGGGAAATTTTTTAAAAGCACTTTGTATGTGTTTCAGGAAGAAAATTCATTGCTTATTTATATGAAGCTTCCTATAGTTCATCTTTCAGTAAATGCTAATTTGTGTTGATAAATTAAATTCATAAGGAGGCTTTGATTTGTCAGATGCATATCTGATAGCAGAATCAGAATGTGGGCAAGCCATAAATTTGCATCTGTTTTAATTTTTGAAGGCTGATCTACAAGGCCAGGGAAACAACTTAATTTTATTCTGGCCATGAAATTTATTGTGAATGACTCACAATGAAAGTGTGCATCATTGTATATTAATAATAAAAAAAAACCAGCCCCGCAGGCCTGGCCTTTATTGAATTCTCATCCAGTGCTATTCAAAGTTATTGAGAATGTCAGCTTAAAATAAAAGGGCACTCATGAGTGATTATTTATATGTCACAAAGATGCTTTGGGATTTGGAGCAATTGGTTTTAACTTAGAATATATAGGCTACTCCTGTTAGATCCCTGACTCATTCTCCAGTTATAAAGTATACTGTGACCTTCTTTGGCACTTCTAGCCCCCAGCATCTTGGATATGCTCCAAAAGTCATGAATTTGTGTAAAAAAGACACCTGAGAATTTGGAAGGTTCTCAAAATAGCAGTAAATAAATAAGTAATAGCTTTGGGGACGTATATCAGCTTATTGGACCCACTCACATCCACACTGTCTCCAATCCCATAGATGCTTGATGCCTTTGCCCCTGTTAGACCTCACATGTTGAATTCCATCTTGCTTCTCCATCAACCCCTTACCCTACCCATCCTTTCAGGCCCAGCTTAAGATCTGCCCCCTTTGCAAAAATCTTTCCTGACAAGTTCCAGCCCATACTGCTCATCTCCCTTCACTGGAATCCTACCATATTTCTTGTTCATATAACACAATGCAGTTCTTAATAATAAAATTGTTGTAGGCTTTAAAAAAAAGTGACAGTGTCTTGGACATTTGAATTTGATCCCTCACACTGCCTAGTATCATCTACAAGAGATATTTTTAACTGAATAGATTTTTTTTTTGCTGTTTATTTTGGAGGGCAGAATGCAGGGCAATTGGGGTTAAGTGACTTGCCCAATGTCACATGGCTAGTTTCGTGTTAAGTGTCTGAGGCTGGATTTGAACTCAGGTCCTTCTGACACCAGGGCTGGTACTCTATTCACTGAACCACCTAGCTGCCCAGAGATATTTTTGATTAACTAGCGAGCTAGATGGGCTTTCAAATACTTCACTTACCATTTCTATAGTCACCATCTCCTCCCCCTTTCCCAAACTAGTTCTTTATCACCTTATTGCCAAGATTATATCAATATCCACCTGAGAGTCAGAAAAGTTGTTGCCAGAGGACCTGGAGTTCAAAACACCCTTTGGCACTGACTTACCTATGAGACTTTAGACAAATCACTTAAACTTGTTGTGTCTTAGTTTTCTCATCTATAAAATAAGAGGGTTGAACTAGATTGTCCCTAAAGTTCCTTTCATCTCTAAACCTATAATTCTAAATTCTATAGATCCTATCTCATCTTTTTTTCTTCAATTTTATTTTATTCTGAATCCTGAATTCTTTCCCTCCTCCACGATGAGAAAGACAAAAGTCATTATAAAGATGAAGTCAAGCAAAACAAATCCCTGCATTAGTCATGTCTGCTCCTCACCCTCTTCTTCCCTCCCCCACAAAAAAAAGCCTTCATCTGCATTCTGAGTCCATCAAACCTCTATCTGGAGGTGAATGGCATGCTTCATCATGAAGCTTCTGGAATTGTGGCTGGTCATTGGGTCCTACCTCCTCTAATTCATTCTGCATGTTGCAAGTAATACATGCTTTTTTAAATATTTTTTTTTGTGTTTTTGCCATGTCACTTCTGAACCTGCAAGTATTTTCTCATTGCCAATCACACAAAATCTAGCCTATTGGACTAACTTTTCAAGCTTATTTCCAAGCCCTCCATCAACAGTTACTTTTTATTTCATCAACCTAGTTTAATATTGCTTCCCTACTCTGATCTTTACCATTTCAACCTCTCTGTACATGCCACTCATTATCCCCACATAAATAACCCTTTTCCCTCTCTACCAATCCATGTTCATTGTCATTTCCAAACCTGGCTCAAAATTAGTTCCCTATGTAAAGTTAATTGATTAATGTATTCATATATTTCAGACAGATTTGTTGAGTGTCTACTATATGACAAACATCAGGATAGGGACACACACTTTTACTTAGCATCTTTTCAGCACCTATATACTTAGCTTATAACACATCAATATTCATCAGTGATATACTGTGTTAGTGATTTCGTGCTTACCTGTATATGATTTCTTTTTCCAGCTAGGCAGAGAACATTTTGGTTCCTTCTATTTCTTTTATTTCAGTATGAGTCACCAGTATAATGGGACAGCCAAAAATACAAACAAACAAAAAAAAAAAAGCTAATGCATTTCTGGGCTTCATTAAAGGAGGCATAGCTTCCAAGAATAAGGAGCTAATAGACAACCCCTCTATACTTTGTCCTGATTAGAGCAGAGCTGGAGTACTGTGTTCAGCTGTGGGCACCACAGTTTAGGGAAAATACTGATAACTCAAAAGGAGGGCAAACAAGGATGGTCCTGGAATACATATCATATGTGCTTTAGCAATATCTAGCGGAAATTATTGCTTAACTCTGAGAAGACTTGGTGCTTCGGTGTGATGCATCAAATCTTGGGTGGGCTATTGTTCTTCTCCTTTCCTCATCATGGAGAGAGGATTTGTATCAATTAAAAAGGAGGGACAAGTACTTTTTCCTCCCTATGCTTTCTGTGCTGGCAGATGTCTGGTTCCTTTCCTTACCTACCCCAGCGTGGTGGCATCTGAGATGACCTGGAAACTAAATCAGAGGCTTAGTGAGGTGAAATGATCCTGGGCCTCAGGCACGACCTTGGCTACCTCTTTGCTTTGTGTTTCTTTCCTGATCACAGGTATCCAAAATGTTATCAAGAGATATACCTTTGCAGGTTTGGAGGCAAACTTGTAAGTTTGAGAGATCAGAGCTATTATTTCTCTCAGCCAGAGCTGACTAGAAGCCAACAGAGCTCCAAAATCAGAGAAGATGACTGACTACCACCAGGAAGATAGGCCAAACCACTGGCTTGATTTGCCCAAGGACAGGAATCTTAAGTAAGATTGCATAGAAT
Source organism: Petaurus breviceps papuanus (assembly GCF_028583685.1). Lineage (NCBI taxonomy): Eukaryota > Metazoa > Chordata > Mammalia > Diprotodontia > Petauridae > Petaurus > Petaurus breviceps. Next base: position 4,075,280 of record NW_027187378.1, read on the forward strand.
CAAGTGGAAGATGCAGTGCTAATTCAACAGTCCTATTTGGACAGCTCCTTTACTAGGGCCTTACTGGCTGAAAAGTGACAAAGTGTGCAAAGTAACCCACTTAGTCCACTTTGTCTACTGGCTTACCTAAGACAACAGATCATGCTTCAACTTCCCACCCCATATAGACACCCAGACCATCTATTATAATCCTTCTCCCTACTGCTTCCTCTTCACAAAAATAAAACTACCTTTTCTGGTCATCCCTGTCCTATATGTTTTCTTTCCTAATAAATTGTAAGGTCCATGTGGGCAATGACTATCTCCTTTAAAATGTTTGTATCCCTAGCACTTAGCATAGTTAATGGTACACAGTAAGCACTTAATAAATGTTTTTCCATTCATTAATGCATAGATTAAGTATCAATTTAGTGGAAGAATAAATAGTAGTTGTTAAATTAATGCTGCATTTTTATTCACTGTGGGTCTTGTGTGTTAAGCATTTGCTTTGTGGAGCTGTCCTATAACTGATTTATGTTGTACATTATGTATCCTCTTATTCCTCTCTTTTGGGAGACTCTGAGACATGAGCCAAGGGAAACTGAGTGGCACAATGGATAGAGCGCTGGGTCTGGAGTCAGAAAGCTCTGAGTTCAGATCTAACCTCAGATACTTACTAGCTATATGACCCTGGAAAAGTCACTAAACCATGTTTGCCTCAGTTTCCTCTTCTGTAATATGAGATGGAAAAGGAAATGACAAATCACTCCAATATCTCTGCCAAGAAAACCCCAAATGTGGGCATGAAGAGTTGGACATGACTGAAACAACTGAACAACAACAAAATAGGAGTCAAATTTATTCAATAATAATAGCTAACATTTATATAACATTTAATATGTGCCAAGGATTGTGCTAAATTCTTTTGAATCATTATCTCATTTGATCCTCACAATAGCCCTGGGAGGCAGGTACTATTATTATCCTAATTTTACATATGAGGAAACTGAGGCCCCAAAGTTAAGTAATTCACCTCAGGTCACACTGCTCCTAAGTATCTGAGGCCAGATTTAACCTCAGGTCTTCCTGATTCTAGGCCCAGTGCTCTATCCACTACCCCACCTAGCTACCTCCAGGACAGGGGAGTAAAGAGACAAAAACAATGACACAAAAGAGACTAATCTCACTATTTGGGGGGTCAGGCTGCTATAGGTTTGAACCTGCCTATGCCTACATGTATGGGTTCAAATTTGAGAGGATCCTCTTAGTACATCACAGAGGGGCAGGGAGAGCACCCCAGCACCCCTGAGCCCAGCAGCAGTTCAGTTCTGTGTTGTTACATGAGAGGCAACTGAAAAATTACAGGTGTTTAGCCTGGAATAGAAAAGATTCAGAGATGACCTGGTACCTGTATTCAAGTATTTGAATGACAACTATGGGGGAAAGTGTATAATTTATTTCTCTGTTTGGCCTCAGATGAGAGAACAAAGAGGAATGAGTGAAGTTGCCAAGAGGCAAATTTAGGCTTGATGTCAGCAAAAACACCCTAACAATGAGAGCAATCCATAAGTAGAATGGCATGTTTCAGTAGTCTGTGGATTCCCATTTCATTAAGTCAATCAAACAGCATTTATTAAGCACCTACTATGCACCAGATACTATGTGAAAGACAGAGGATTCAAATACAAAATAAAATACAAAAGTAAAAAAATCCCAATCCCTAAGGAGCTTATATTGTAATATGGGGAGGATTTTGAGCGGTGCCATAAAGCAGTAGATTATCATGTCCTTTCCATTAAAAGGACAGTATTTATTTAAACATTGTTTCCAAGGCAAGGTCAAGCCTTAGGAAAAATGAGAGGGCACATGGCTGGAAAGACAGACTACAACTATACTGCACAAGAATTCTTGTGCAGTATATCTAGATGGTATGTGAAACACAGATTGTGGCATGCTAGACATGGGGAGCTGAGGTGAGTTTTCACTCACTCAGAAATCAGAACAGCTAAGCTTCATGAAAGGGTCAAAATGGAGCTGATGAACAGGAAGCAGTAGGTGGAGGTCCCAGCTTAAAGATTTCCATAGAAATCTTTCAATAGAGGTGGGAAGGCTGCTTGTTCAGTATATTATAATAAGAATTTCACTCAGGTCCAGGTTATATTATGTGGTTGAAGAGGTTCCTAACAACTCTAAAATTTTTTCTTTGACTTCATTGTTTTCTCTGATCTTTTCTGACCATGCCTAATCAAACCCATTGAGTATACTGTACAGTACGAATATTTATTGCTGATAATTAGCAGTCAATTTGGGTTTTTGCTTGCAATGTGTGTTAGAGGGGAGGAGGATATATGCAAAGTGGGTGACTGAAGTATATTATTAGAGGTAAGAATCTGAACCTGGGCCATTCATAATCACCAGGGGGTAATGCAAATAAACAATTGAACAAAAACCTATGTATTGCTTACAAAGTAAAATGGTCTTTGGACTGAGAAAGATAAAATCCCAAGGAGAGGATGAAGGAACCCAAGATAAGAAAACTGACAGGAGGCCTCTGACTAGGTCCAGTTAGTTCAATCCAAAAGATTCAAATTAACTTCATTCTAGAATATGAAAAGAACTGGCAAATGTCTGCTAAGCAAGAATGGGATACGTGAAATACTATGGGAAAGATGGCCTGTCTGGATCTAGAAGAGCCCAGTTCCCCCACAAATACCCAAAGAAAGCTCTAAAATTGCACCTGAAAGAATCATAATGATAAAGAAAATTTAAAAGACTCAGCTATAAATTCCTTCATAGAATCTAAGAATGCATAAAACAACTGCCAAAATCTTATAAATAAGTATAAATTGGAGAAAAACTATAATGGGTAGAAAACAAAGTGAAAAACAGAAAGACACACAGTAGGAGATGGGGCTGGAGAAGAAAGCGTAAAAATGTTTTTTGGATTTTTATAGGTCTGAAGGAGGTATGTTGAGGTCCCCCAAATTATCATTTTACTGTTTATTTCTCACTGTAATTTGATGGATTCCTTTTTTTTTTCATTGTATAGATGCTATCATTCAGGGCACATACATTAAGTATTAATATTAATTCATTGTCCTTCAGGAATTGTTTAGTTGTTTAAGTTGTGCCTGTCTCTTTGCGATCCTATTTGGGGTTTTCCTTGCAAAGACACTGAAGTGGTTTGTCATTCCTTCTCCAGTTCATTTTACAGATGAAGGAACTGAAGCAAACAGGGTTAAGTGACTTGCCCAGGGTCACATAAGCTAGTAAGTGACTGCCCACAAAACTTTAGGAATAAAATATTATTATTAACATACTATTATTCAGAATAATATGGGCTGGGACAAGGGGGAAAAAAGGGTTAAGGAGAAGAAACAAATTATTCCATTTACAAGTCACCAGTGTTAGGAAACTTCTCTTTTACTACCTTGTTTATTTGAAAGGAGAGACAGACAGACACAGAGAGGGACAGTGACAGAGAGAGACAGTGAAACAGAGAGAGGATGGAGAGAAATAAAAAATTAGCAGTCATAACCATGAGTGTGAATAAAATGAACTTACATATAAAATGGAAAAAGGATAAAAATAGAAAGCATTAGAAAGCAGGATTAAATAATGTGTTCTTCGTAAGAAACGCACAAAACATAAAAATGCACACAGTCAAAATAAGAGGACAAAGAGGAATTTATTATGCTTCATATGAATTCAAAAAAGGCTTAGCAATAGCAACAATAAAAATAATATGAGAGAAAAGGAGAAACAAAATTAATCTAAGGGCACCATAGAAAATGAATTAATTAAATATGTGTGTATATGTGTATGTTTATACACACACATACATACACACATGTATGTATGTATATGCCCAGAATTATATATAGCATCTAAACAGTTAAAGGAAAAATTCATTGGTAACATGCATAGTAATAAAATTCTGTCAGACCTACATGAATCTAACAAAAAGATAAATAAGGAAGAATCTAAAGAGATGAAGATAATTTTTCCCCTCTCAAAACTATATAAATCCAACAAAAAGATAAACAAGGAAGAAGTTAATGACATGAAGTGAATTTTCTAAAAGTTAGATATGAAAGCTCTCCAGTGATTACAGAATGGCAATAGAAAAGATTACGGTTTTCTCATCTTTATGTGACACCTTGACAAAAATTGATTCTATTAGGACATAAAAACCTCACAAACCAATGCAGAAAAGCAGTGAGTGAAGTACTAAACACATCCCTTACTGACCAAAATAAAATGCAATTATATGAAAGTGCCTTTGAAGAAACAATTAAATTAATTGGAGAATAAATAATTGAATCCTAAAGAAACAGTGGGCCAAAGAACAAATCAGAGGAAGAATAGATAATGTCAGCCCATAGAGTGGCAATAATAATGCAGTATACCAAAACTTTTGGGATGCAGCCAAAGCTTCCTAAGGAAGAGAAGGACCAGATCAATGGGGACACAAGTATAAGAAAAAAAAATTATGCACACCATTCAAGAAATATGCAAAGTAACTACAAAAGGTATAAAAAAATTTGGGAATCAATTTACAAAGATACATTCAAATTGTGAGCCTTTACTTCAGTGGTTGGTATCTTTGGATATGTGTATTTATATGCAAATATGTGCATATTTACATAGTCATTTATTTACATATGTAATAATAATATTAATAAATAACTAGTACTTATATTGTGTCTCTTATGTGCTAGGCATTTTTTAATATCATCTCACTTGCTCCTCACAACAGTCTTAGAAGGTAGCTGGTATTATTATGCCCATTTTACAGTTAAGAAAGCTGAGGCAAACAGAGGTTCATTAACAAATGCAGGGTCACATAACTAGGAAGAATCTGAGGTTGGATTTGGACTCAAATCTTCCTGACTCCACGGCAAGCATTCTACACATTGAGTCACCTAGCTCTGTGTGTGTGTGTATGTGTGTACAGATATATTTCATATGTATAGGTGTATGTATGTATATTTAGTAAAACATATAACAACACCTCTCATTATACTGTACTTACAGACAAAATGGAGAGATTTTTGTTATTCAGCCATGTCTGATTCATCATGACCCCATTTGGGGTTTTCTTGGCAAAGATACTGAAGCGGTTTGCCATTTCCTTCTCCAGCTTTACAGACGAGGAAATCTATAGGGCTAAGTGACTTGTCCAGGGTCACACAGCTATTATCTGAGGGTGGATTTGAACTCAGAAAGATGAGTCTTCCTGACCGCAGGCCCAACACATTGTCCACTGCACCACCTAGCTGCTAGTTAATAATAATGTTAGGTAGATATAAAAACCTCAGTTGAATATTCAGACATAAAAAGTACTCACTAGTGGGTCAAGGTCATCTTGGAGAAAGGTCTATGTTGGAGTACCCCAGGGATCTGCCCTTTACCCTGTGCTGTTCAACATTATCAGTGACTTTGATGAAAGTGGCATGTCTGGCAAAATTTCAGATGCTACATGAGTTGGAGGAACCACCAATGTGTTGGATGATAGTAGAATCACAATCTAGAGTGATCCTGATAGACTGAAACAATTGTCCAAGCAATAGAAGATGAAATTTAACAGAGATAAATGAAAAGTTCTAAATAATTTTTAAAATGTTAATAAGTGTGGAACTAGAGAAATGTGGCTAGACAGCAGGTCTTGTGAAAAACAGCCTTTAGTGGTATATCAGAAATTCATACAAGATAATAGGAATATACAGTAACCAAATAAGTAATGTTATTCCTGCTTTTACTAAGACAGGTGCAGAGTTTTGAATAAGGGAGGTAATAATTCTTCTGTACCTAGTCCTGTCTCTGCTCTATGATTTCATATGACTTTGAACACATCTCAAATATTCTGTTCAGAATTGAATATCACATTTTAGAGAAGACACGAGCAAGTTTCAAAGTGAAGAAGGCAACAGGAGTAGGAAATCGCTGAAAAGGTTGTATAAGGATCTGTTTTCAGAAAGTGCTGCGGTGGGGTAAGAGGGGATTTAGCCTGGAGAAAAGCAGACTGAGAGAGGATATGTTACTATCTGAAAAACTGTCACATTGAAGAGACAGTAATCTTGTTCTACCTGGTTCCAAAGGGCAGAATCAGAAGCAATGTTGGGCGGATGGTTCAGAGACAAGCAATAAAACCTAATAAAAACAGTAATCTCTGAAAGTGGAATGGGCTATCTTTGTGTGGCTACTCTTCAAAGAGAGCAGAAGGTAAATGGAGGGAGAGTCATTAAATATGTGCAGAAGGAATTCTCATTCAGGCACAGGTCAGACTTAAATAGTCCTTGATGCCCCTCCTAGCCCTTAGATTCTGTGATTCCATGAAGCCAAAGAAAGTTGCTTTCAGTCTTAAAGTAAATCTAGTAAGTTTTGGTTCTGATATATTTGGAAATGGGTCAAAGTTGTTTTTTGGTTTTTGGTTTTTTTTTTTCCATTTAGCTTTTTGACTTGGGGAATAGTGAGACAGAAAGTCTCCACAGTGAAAACAGGGTGTGGAAAATTACTAGTGAATCCAATGGAAATTTTTTTTATGGCTGGTGAAAATGTTGGCAACCCCATGGATTTGACTCAATCTGCCAAGGCTGGGTTAGGTTTTGGGTAGCTGGACTCATGCCCCATACTGCTATGTGGAATCAGTCATTCAGAAGTATAATATGATGTTCTTCAGGGCAACAGCCAGCATTCATGCATACATATGTGTATGTATTCCACTGTTCATCATATTTTAAAATTGTTTAGGGGGCGATGAAGAAAAGACTCTCCCAAATTCCAAGAACCTTCTGTTCTTTCTAGAGATAAGACATTTCAGGTTAACCTCTATTTTAGGGCCTCTGTACTTCCAGAGTGATTCTCCTTAATATTTCATCTCTCCACATCTATATGTAGTAACACATAAAACATATTCTAGGGAAGCTGAATGGTTGGAATAAAGAATGACTTGCTTTTCACTCAGTCTAGGGGAGTGTTACTGGATGTCGTTCATTTTAAATCTTTTTTTTCTACTATGGAAATCTATTTTCAGCAGCTGGACCTCCTAGAACAGATGGGGGCAAAAATTCAGAATGAGATTTTCCCAGACAGCTACATTCCCTGTTTTCCAAGCTGTAAAAGAAAAAGAAGCTGATTTTATTTATTTGTTTAGCCCTTTGCTTTCTAATTTCATTCTTTTGTTGGTAGTGATGGTGGTGGTTTTGTATAAAAACAATTTTTCCTCCACTGCACCCTAAGCAGAGAAATCAATCTCGGCTTCTTAGAAAAGGTCCACAACTTTTATGAAGCTGATGGGCTCTGGGAGCAGAGCCATTAATGTTGTGAGGAACATTCAATTCTCTTTTTTTCCTACCCTGTGAAAGGACATTACAAAAAAAAATTAATGACTCCACCAACTTTCCAGCTCTCCTCACAAGTTGGTATAACATCTAAGCCTTCTTTCCAGGTCACCTCAATCAGTCAAAGGAAGGACTTTTCATTTTAACCTTTTCATTACAGGAAATGGGTTGGGAACAATTTGTACCTGCTTCCACAAAATAAAGTATTTTACTATCTGAGTGGTCAATTCTTCATAATCATCTTATACTGTCTCCTCAATTCAGGGTCTAATTTTCTCTATTGATTTGGCCAACCTTTAACATCTTCTGTCCCATCCCAATTTTGTCATACTGCACCTCCATTGAAAAGCAGATAATACCAAAAACTTAGCATGGGGCCTTGTACATACCAGGTGCATAATTCAGTTTTTTGACAGAATACTATCTTTAAAGAAGTCCTTTGGATTTTTTAATTCATATGAGATTCAACGGGTGAATTGTTTTGTCCTTGGATTTAACATCTGAGATGTTTATACCAAGTGTATGACATTAAAATGCAACTACCTAGCAGGGCTTCTTAATATGTGGTCTGTAAACCAATGGCTTTTCCCCAGTCCTAATTCTTGACCTTTCTGCAGCCTTTGACATTGTAGATCACTCTCTCTTCCTTGATACTTTCTTCTCTCTAGGTTTTCAGGGCACCACACTCTTCTGGTTTTTCTCACCTATCTATGTCATTTGCTGGATATTCCTCCATTCTACATCCCCTAATGGTAGGTGTCCCTAAGGACTTTGTCCTGGATCCTTTTCTTTTCTCCCTATATATTATTTCACTTAGTGACCTCATCACCTCCCATAGATTTAATTACCCTCTCTATGTTAATGATTTTAAAATCTATATCTCTGTTGACTTCCAATCTCCATTCTCCATCTGCCTTTCAGACACCTAGAACTGAATTCCAGTAGACAACTTAAGCTCAATAAATCCAAAACAGAACTCATTATCTTTTCCCCTGAATCTTCACCCCTCCAACTTCCCTGTTCCTGTAGAGGGTAACACCATCCTTACAGTTCCTAAGGCTTTCAAACTAGTTTTTTGTTTGTTTGGTTGGTTTTTTTTTGGGGGGGGGAATGCTCCTGGCTCAGAGTGAATGCTAATAGTAATTATTTTTGTTTTGGCCTGCAACCCTGAGGGCCTTCCCCCCCAGTCTGAATTGTTTTTTAAAGGAGCCATTCCTTGACTCATATTTTCTTAAACAGGTCTATTCATTGAATGCTGTTGCCTCACTCAAAGTAAGAACTCAGAAAGACCTTAGCTTAAAAAGGCCAAGGTCTCCCACTGCATTCTGGGCCATCACTAGTTATCCTGATCTATATCTGGCCACTGGACCCAGATGGCTCTGGAGGAGAAAGTGAGACTGGTGCCTTTACACAACCCTACCTCACTGAAATTCAATTCAACTTCAAGTCATGTCATTATCTTCCTGATGTCATGGTCCTCTTCAAGAACGAAGGACAAACTATAACCAAGGAATCATCCTGGATCCTCACTATCTCTCATTACCCCCCATATTTAATCTGTTAATTTCACCTTTGCAACATCTGTTGAGTATTCTCCCTTTACTGTCCTCTGACCTGACACCACCCAGGTGAAGACCCTCATCACCTCACTGGATTATTGTAATAGCCAGCTGGTAAGCCAGCCTACTTCAAGTCTTGCCCCACTCCAATACATCCTCCATTCAGCCACTAAAGTGTTTTTTTTTCTGAAGTGAAGGTCTGACCATGTCTCCCTCCCTATTCAATAAACTCAGATATATCCCTACAGCCTCTGGGATCAAATTCAAAATCCTCTGCTTGGCATTCAAAAACCTTTATAACTAAGCCCCTTCCTACCTTTCAAGTCTTATATTTTACTCCTTGCCATGAATTCTTCAATGACACTGGCCTCCTGGCTGCTCCATGAACAAAAGATGTTTCATCTCTTTGCTCTTGGTATTTTCACTGGCTGTCCCCTATGCCTGGAATGTTCTCCTTCATCTTTACCTACTGACTTCCCTGGCTTTGGTAAATGCCAACTAAAATAGAATCTTCTACAGGAAGCCCTTCCTAACCTCTTAATTCTGTATATGCTTTATTTGTATATATTTCTTTATGGTCTCTCCCATTAGATTGATTACGAACTCCTTGTGGGCAGGAATTGTTTTTTGTTTTAATCCCCAGAATTTAGTAGTGTCTGAAACACAATAAGCACTTAATAAATGTTTGTACATAGTCTGGGTTTTAGCCTGTGAAGGTAATTACGCACTATTAACATCCTCACCAAGCTTATGGATGGACAGCTCCCCATCACTGATAGAGTTTTTGATAGTGGAAATAGCTGAGGTTGCCCTCAGTGAAGGAAAGAAAGGAAGAAAGGAAACAGGCATGTATTAAGTAGTTTCTATGTATAAGGTTTGTGAGGATTTTTGTAAATAATATCTCATTTGATCCTCACAAGAACTCCATGAGGTAGGTACTGGCATTTCCCCCATTTTACAATTGAGGAAACTGAAGCAGGCAGAGGTCAAGTGACTTGCTCAGGATCACACAGCTAATAAGTATCCAAGGTTCAATTTGAATTTGGGTCTTTCTAACTATACCACCTCGCTAATGACTGAAAAGGTGAGTTTGCAGTCAGTGGAAGGTGGTGCTAATCACTGGATAGCTAAGGCTACACATGGGATTTGAGCCTACAGCTGAGAATTTCATTCTACAAAGTACATAGTGTGAGGAGTGTTCCACACAATTTTACATGCAGGCCTAGAAAGCTTTTTATATTTTACTTATCTAATGTTTCACTGGGTCTTAGACCATATAGTTGATTCACATCCAACATCATGACTCACAGCCTAGAGAAAAAAACTATTAATATATCTGACTATCAGACTATACAAGGAAGAAATCAATGATATGGCTTGATTTACATGTGATATTGCTTTAATGATTTTGTTTCAGTCATATCTGACTTTTTGTGACTCCATTT